>NC_140177.1:1804718-1879718 GCF_963971535.1 Notolepis coatsorum
ATGTTCCATAACACCCCCTATCTGACGTCTATGTTCCATAACGCCCCCTATCTGACGTCCATGTTCCATAACGCCCCCCTATCTGACGGTTAACCGTCTGTAGTGTGGCCGTGAAAGGGTTAACCTTCTGCATTGTCACAGTGAACGGGGTTAACCCTTTGGTAGTGGGGTAGTGGTGAAAGTGTGGTTAAATCCACACTCAGCTGTGCCGGAGGAGAAGCCTCCGCGAGCGCCTTGGGAGTCCAGGCCCACGGCTCGCTGCGAGGACCGTGTTCCACACCGACAGTCTGCTACATACGGGGGGGGGATCTCCCCTGCCTCAATCCCACGGATGATTAAGCGCGATAATTAAGGTTTTTGGACATTTTCCACGCCGGAGCAGACGTGACAGCTGGTGACATTCATGCATTCCCAAGCACAGAGCGGGAGATTACAATGGGAGGGAGGGAGGGAGGGAGGGAGGGAGCCTCCGTTCATTTCGATGATCACAAAATCTCGCCCCTTGCTTGGCAACCAGCCGGGCTGCTGTTAGAATCTGAGGGGTTGTGTTTTCTGGGCTCTCTGCTGCGACGCACGTGGGCAGCTATTGTATAGGGGAACGATGTGATGACCACCACGTGTTGGATTGCCCAGCGTCTCTTTGTGTTCCTGCGTGCTCCGTATGTAGAACGTTTTTTTTTAGAAAGAAATACAGATTGATTCTTCCACTACAAAGGGTTAACGCTTTCACTACCACACTACAGAAGGTTAACCCTTTCACTACCACACTACAGAAGGTTAACGCTTTCACTACCACACTACAGAAGGTTAACACTTTCACTACCACACTACAGAAGGTTAACCCTTTCACTCCCACACTACAGAAGGTTAACCCTTTCACTACCACACTACAGAAGGTTAACGATTTCACTACCACGCTACAGAAGGTTAACCCTTTCACTCCCACACTACAGAAGGTTAACCCTTTCACTCCCACACTACAGAAGGTTAACCCTTTCACTCCCACACTACAGAAGGTTAACCCTTTCACTACCACACTACAGAATGTTAACCATTTCACTACCACACTACAGAAGGTTAACACTTTCACTCCCACACTACAGAAGGTTAACCCTTTCACTACCACACTACAGAAGGTTAACCCTTTCACTACCACGCTACAAAGGATTAACCCTTTCACTACCACGCTACAAAGGGTTAACACTTTCACTACCACACTACAGAAGGTTAACCTTTCACTACCACACTACAGAAGGTTAACCCTTTCACTACCACGCTACAAAAGGTTAACACTTTCACTACCATACTACAGAAGGTTAACCCTTTGACTACCACGCTACAAAGGGTTAACACTTTCACTACCACACTACAGAAGGTTAACCATTTCACTACCACACTACAGAAGGTTAACCCTTTCACTACCACACTACAGAAGGTTAATACTTTCACTCCCACACTACAGAAGGTTAACCCTTTCACTACCACACTACAGAAGGTTAACCCTTTCACTACCACACTACAGCAGGTTAACCTTTCACTACCACACTACAGCAGGTTAACCCTTTCACTACCACGCTACAAAGGGTTAATACTTTCACTCCCACACTACAGAAGGTTAACCCTTTCACTACCACACTACAGAAGGTTAACCCTTTCACTACCACACTACAGAGGGTTAACCTTTTCCTACCACACTACAGCAGGTTAACCTTTCACTACCACACTACAGAAGGTTAACCTTTCACTACCACACTACAGAAGGTTAACCTTTCACTACCACACTACAGAAGGTTAACCCTTTCACTACCACGCTACAAAGGTTTAACACTTTCACTACCACACTACAGAAGGTTAACCCTTTCACTACCATGCTACAAAGGGTTAACACTTTCACTACCACACTACAGAAGGTTAACCTTTTCCTACCACACTACAGCAGGTTAACCTTTCACTGCCACACTACAGAAGGTTAACCTTTCACTACCACACTACAGAAGGTTAACCTTTCACTACCACACTACAGAAGGTTAACCTTTCACTACCACACTACAGAAGGTTAACACTTTCACTACCACACTACAGAAGGTTAACCTTTTCCTACCACACTACAGCAGGTTAACCTTTTACTACCACACTACATAAGGTTAACCTTTCACTACCACACTACAGAAGGTTAACCCTTTCACTACCACACTACAGAAGGTTAACCCTTTCACTACCACACTACAGAAGGTTAACGCTTTCACTACCACGCTACAGAAGGTTAACCCTTTCACTCCCACACTACAGAAGGTTAACCATTTCACTCCCACACTACAGAAGGTTAACCCTTTCACTCCCACACTACAGAAGGTTAACCCTTTCACTCCCACACTACAGAATGTTAACCCTTTCACTACCACACTACAGAAGGTTAACACTTTCACTCCCACACTACAGAAGGTTAACCCTTTCACTACCACACTACAGAAGGTTAACCCTTTCACTACCACGCTACAAAGGATTAACCCTTTCACTACCACGCTACAAAGGGTTAAGACTTTCACTACCACACTACAGAAGGTTAACCTTTCACAACCACACTACAGAAGGTTAACCCTTTCACTACCACGCTACAAAGGGTTAACACTTTCACTACCATACTACAGAAGGTTAACCCTTTGACTACCACGCTACAAAGGGTTAACACTTTCACTACCACACTACAGAAGGTTAACCCTTTCACTACCACACTACAGAAGGTTAACACTTTCACTCCCACACTACAGAAGGTTAACCCTTTCACTACCACACTACATCAGGTTAACCTTTCACTACCACACTACAGAAGGTTAACCCTTTCACTACCATGCTACAAAGGGTTAACACTTTCACTCCCACACTACAGAAGGTTAACCTTTCACTACCACGCTACAGAAGGTTAACCCTTTCACTACCACACTACAAAGGGTTAACCATTTCACTCCCACACTACAGAAGGTTAACCCTTTCACTACCACACTACAGAAGGTTAACCCTTTCACTACCACACTACAAAGGGTTAACCCTTTCACTACTACACTACAGAAGGTTAACCCTTTCACTACCACACTACAGAAGGTTAACACTTTCACTCCCACACTACAGAAGGTTAACCCTTTCACTACCACACTACAGAAGGTTAACCTTTCACTACCACACTACAGAAGGTTAACCCTTTCACTACCACGCTACAAAGGGTTAACACTTTCACTACCACACTACAGAAGGTTAACCTTTTCCTACCACACTACAGCAGGTTAACCTTTCACTACCACACTACAGAAGGTTAACCTTTCACTACCACACTACAGAAGGTTAACCTTTCACTACCACACTACAGAAGGTTAACCCTTTCACTACTACGCTACAAAGGTTTAACACTTTCACTACCACACTACAGAAGGTTAACCCTTTCACTACCACGCTACAAAGGGTTAACACTTTCACTACCACACTACAGGTTAACCTTTTCCTACCACACTACAGCAGGTTAACCTTTCACTACCACACTACAGAAGGTTAACCTTTCACTACCACACTACAGAAGGTTAACCTTTCACTACCACACTACAGAAGGTTAACCTTTCACTACCACACTACAGAAGGTTAACACTTTCACTACCACACTACAGAAGGTTAACCTTTTCCTACCACACTACAGCAGGTTAACCTTTTACTACCACACTACAGAAGGTTAACCTTTCACTACCACACTACAGAAGGTTAACCCTTTCACTACCACACTACAGAAGGTTAACCCTTTCACTACCACACTACAGAAGGTTAACCTTTCACTACTACACTACAGAAGGTTAACCCTTTCAATACCACACTAAACGTTAACCCTTGCACTACCACATTGATTGATTGATTGAAAACTTTATTAACAGATTGCAGAATGGGTACAGTACAGTACAGCTCAATACATACAATTGTTAAGGGGATGCAGACCAGATACATCAGGGTCCCCCATTTTCAATTCATCGTAACATATATGACATACATGACATACAGATAGACAGTACTGCTACATCTATATATTTATGACATACCATATTTGTAAATACAGTACTGTTTGTGATACAAAGAGAGCCCAGAAAAAAAAAGTATATACATTTGCCGTAGAAACTGTACATTGGATTGGGTAGGTGGGGGGGGGGACTGTACATTGGAGGTGGTTGGGTGGGTGGGGGGGGGGGGGGGGTAGGAGTGGGGGGGGGGGGGGGTTGGGTAGGAGGGGTGGGTGGGGGACACTGTACACTGTACAACTGTACAAACAAAACTGTACATTGGAATATTGACAAGACCATACTTGGTAATTTACTGTACATTGGAGGGGGTTGTGTTAGGACATTTACAGGGGCCAGTTTCGAATTGCAGTCTCCCGTAGGTGTTTTTTGAGAGTGTTTTTGAAAGTGGGTAGTGATTCACATTCCTTTACAGCTTTGTGTAGGGCGTTCCACATTGATGTGGCATAATTGCGAAACGTGTTTAGTCCCTTGTTTGAGCCGAATCTGGGTTTAACATGATTTGTGGAGCTCCCTCTGGTGTTGTGATCGTGGTATTCACTGACCTTTGGGAAGTATTTTGACATGTACATGGGTACCTTGGTCGTGTAGTGTATCTTGTAGACCAGGCCCATTGCAAGTTGCTGTACTCTGTCGTCTACTCTAAGCCATCCTAAGTTGTCAAAGTGGGCAGGGGTGAGGTGGGTTCTAGGAGTAAGGTCAAGCAGTAGTCTGACCAGTTTGTTTTGAGATGTTTGTAATTTTGTTTTTAGCGCCTTTGAGGTGCTTTGGTACCGTGAGGTGCAAGCATAGTCGTAGTACCCTTGAATGAGTGCTCCTGCCAGAGTCTTCAGGGTATTCTTGTTTACCAGTGAGGAGATCCGGTACAAGAATCGAGTTTGTTGGTTGACTTTTTTTTATTACATTGGATGCCATTTTGTCACAGGAGAGATTTGCCTCTAGGATGGAACCCAGGTAGGTAATATCTTCTTTCCTCGTGACAATATTGTCACCCACTGTAACTGAGAAGCCGTCGGTCTTGCTGAGTTTGTTATTTGAACCGAAGAGAATGGACTCTGTTTTGCCCATGTGTAATGATAGTTTGTTATCAGCGAGCCATATGCAGATTTTGCCTAGTTCTGAGCTGAGGGTTTTTTCAACCTGTAACTTGTTCTTGTCAGAGACCAGCAGGGCTGAGTCGTCCGCAAACAGGAACAAGTTGCAGTCACAAGCTGACGACATGTCATTTGCATAAATTAGGAACAGTAGCGGACCTAGTATGCTTCCTTGTGGAACACCACAGCTTACTGTGGTGCAAAGGGTTAACCATTTCACTACCACACTACATAAGTTTAACCCTTTCACTACCACAAAATCAATAACCGTCTGTAGTGTGTTAACCGTCTGTAGTGTGGTAGTGAAAGGGTTAACATTATGTAGTGTGGTAGTGAAAGGGTTAAATGTCACCCATGCCTAATAATAAGACAAAAGCTTGGATTTACATTATCGATTTTTGTGAGGTAGCTTATGATGTCATAATGTCAGGAATGACTGAATGAATGAATGAATGAATGAATGAATGAATGAATGAATGAATGAATGAATGAATGAATGAATGAATGAATGAATGAATGAATGAATGAATGAATGAATGAATGAATGAAAACTTTATTTAACAGATTGCAGAATGGGTGATGGAGAAAGTTAAGATGGCGGCGTAGAGGAAGAACATAGTGGAACGGGCTCCTACACAAAAATCCTGAAAAACCTGATGTATCGAACATACTCCGCCTAAACTTCAGTTTATGTCAACCCACGCTTATTAAGCACATAACCAACAAAGAAATGCCACCCAAAAGGACCGAACCGAGCAGGAAGACGGTGACATCGCCCACGTTAGCAATAGTGCTAGTGAGACCGCAAGGAGCTAACGCACCGGCTAACAGGGAAGCTAATGCAGCTAACGTCGAAGCTAACGATGAAACACCGCCGATATGGTTTACTGGGGAACTGGAGAAAGTATTCGACAGAATTCAAGCCATGATGGAACTTAAGATGAACTCTCTAAGCATCTCGGTGGAAAGACTTATCAGTGACAACCAGGCACTGGGGCAACGTGTTAAGGAAATGGAGGGAGTGCAAGCTAGCTTCGGTGATAGCCTCGACTACCTACAACAAGACCTCAGCGATCATAGGAAAGACACAGAGGAGGAGATCTGCGGTCTGAGGGAAAAGCTGGACGAATTGGAAAACAGAGGGAGAAGAAAGAATCTGCGACTGGTGGGATTCCCAGAAGGTGTGGAGGGGAAAAGCTCTATCGATTTCCTACAGGAATGGCTCCCCAAAATACTGGAGCTGGACACCGGGCAAACCATTGAGATAGAGCGGGCTCACCGTACGCTCCAACGCCGTCCCGAAGAAGGCAGCCTCCCCCGAGCCATAGTGATCCAGCTACTCCGTTTCACCGATGTGACGAGAATCCTGGACGCGGCGTGGAAAAAGAAATCACTGGCATACGGTAATTCTACTATCAAGATCTTCAAGGATATGTCCACGGCCCTCTACAAGAAGAGAAAAGCCTTCATGCCGTTGAAGAAGAAGCTACACGAGAACAACGTATCCTTCAAGCTGCTCCATCCCACTAACTTGAGCGTGGAGCTACCGGAGGGCAGACGTACTTTTACTTCTCCGGGGACGGCAGAGACGTATCTGAGTAAGCACCACCCGGCTATGCTGAAGTGATCCAGCGGTCGTCACTCGACCATAAAGGAGCGGTAAATAAAGACACATACCAGGCAATAAGCCTCATACTCTAATTACTTTTTGAAATGTTAACCGCCGGGTAATACATGTCGTTATTGGCGACACTGGACTTGAGATGTTGTTAAGCCTCACGGGACCTTTTGTTGTGAGTTCATATTACTAAGTTTAATTTCAAGACGGTTATGTGCTAATGGGTATATGTAGGTGTACATGTTTATTCGTACATGTGTGCACATTACATTTATGCATTTTAAGCGTTGATATTACCCCTGAAAAAAAAAAAAGATATTAAAAAAAAAGAAGGGTGTGTATATATATATACATGTTTTGAAATGCTTAAAGGAGATGTTCGTACCCACACCTTTAATTACTTAACCTAAACCTGGTAGGGAGCCCGGCTCCGCTTGGTAGGATAGGGTATGGTACTACGCAAGATTACGGGAGGATTTATAGGCCAGGGGGATTTATTTTCTTTATGGGAAGGGGGGGGGGGGGGGGGGGCATTAAGGGGAAAAGGGAGGGGTTCAGACAGGACTGTTTTTGTGAATTGGTTTATAATGTTTACACATCTAGGTATTGTATACCATGTTTTCAGGTATCCCAGTGTCCTACTAAACAGCTATACCAACCACATGGGTGAATGACATACTCGTTTCTGAGTTGGAATATTAATGGTCTTAACCGGCAAGTTAAACGCCGTAAAGTGCTTAGCTTCATCAGAAGACATCAAATAGACGTGGCCTTCCTGCAAGAGTCTCACTTGGATGACGCAGAGCACAGTAAACT
Organism: Notolepis coatsorum; assembly: GCF_963971535.1. Taxonomy (NCBI): domain Eukaryota; kingdom Metazoa; phylum Chordata; class Actinopteri; order Aulopiformes; family Paralepididae; genus Notolepis; species Notolepis coatsorum. Next base: position 1,812,296 of record NC_140177.1, read on the forward strand.
GGGGAAACAATGGCAAGGGCAAATATTTTTCTCCTCATTCACATCGTCAGCAAGGGGGGTGGCTATTCTGGTAAGAAGAGGGATCCCCTTCCAACCGAACCTAGTTGAAAAGGATAAAGGGGGAAGATATATTTTAGTCAGGGGATATATGGGAGACCAACTGGTCACTATGCTGAATGTATATGGTCCGAACCACGATGACCCTAACTTCTATGTGAACCTTTTTCTTAAAGTGACATGCGCCCCTTCAGAACTTATAATTGGTGGTGACTTTAACCTGGTATTAGACCCTGCTATGGACAGATCCTCCCCTACCCCTAAACCTTTGACCTCAGCGGCCAAGGCTCTTAAAAAAGAACTTATGGATCTTAATTTGTTGGATACATGGCGGGAGGGGCATGCATCTCAAAGGGAATACAGCTTCTACTCACACATGCACAACAGCTACTCTAGGATTGATACGTTCTTTATACATACAGCAAAACTCCATCTTGTTTCGGCCTGCGAATACTTAGCCATGACACACTCAGACCACGCCCCCCTTTTGACTAAAATAGCCTTAAGCGACTCTCACACAAACTCTAAACGCTGGAGGTTTCCTAATTTCCTAAATAACTATGAGGATTTTGTCAAATTAATTAACAAACAGTTGGACTGGTATTTATTGAGTAATAGGGGCTCGGCCTCACCAGCTATAGTCTGGGAGACCCTTAAAGCTTACATAAGAGGCTACATTATTAGTTACTCTTCCTGGAAAAAGAAACAATATCAAACCAAATTACGCTCACTAGAGTCTGATATAAAAGCGCTTGAAAATCAACACTCCCTATTACAATCACAGACCTTATTGGTTCAGATAACGGCAAAAAAGGCAGAATATAACACTATCACCTCGCGAGAGGTAGAAAACGCTATGTCAAGGTTGAAACATCGCTACTATGAGCAGGGTGACAAGGCAGGGAAACTACTAGCGTGGCAAATTAGAAGGGAGGATGCCGCTAGGTGTATTCCGGCCATTAGGGTAAGCGACAAAGGGGAGTTGACCCGGAACCCACTGCTCATAAATCGGGCCTTCTCAGACTTCTACAAGTCTCTCTACTCCTCGCAGGGGGAGAAGAGACAGGAGATGTGTGAGTTCTTGGACAACCTAGACATACCTACGATAACAAAAGGCACAAGGGGGGTCCTTGACGAGGCGATAACTAAGCAAGAAATACTAGATGCCTTATCAAAACTGACGCCAGGGAAAGCTCCAGGGCCGGACGGCTTCTCCATAGACTTCTACAAGGCATTTATTAGCAAATTGATAGACCCTCTCCTAGACATGTTCAACTACTCTATTGAGAATGACCAACTACCTGATACCCTTGAGCAAGCTCTTATTATAGTCCTGCCAAAACCAGGGAAGGACCCTACCTTATGCGGGTCGTACAGACCAATTTCGATCCTTTCCAACGAATATAAAATATTTACTAAAATCATAGCCACTCGACTTGAGAGAGTAACCTCCTCACTTATTAATACGGACCAGACCGGTTTCATACAAAATCGCTCATTAATAGACAACGTGAGAAGATTTCTTAACTTGACGCATTGTGCCAAATCCATAGAAGACCCAGTCATAGCGATCTCGTTGGACGCGGAGAAGGCATTTGACCGAGTAGAGTGGCACTTTCTCTTCGCTGTTCTACAAAAAATGAACTTTGGCCCAAATATGCTAAGAATGATCCATATGCTGTACCTTAACCCTACAGCCAGGATACAGACCAACTCAGAGATTTCACCTTCTTTCCCTCTAAGGCGCGGTACTAGGCAGGGTTGCCCTCTTTCCCCGACACTTTTTGCGCTGGTAATCGAACCCCTGGCTATAGCAATAAGGTCACATAAAGCTATTAGTGGGATCAAGGTGGGTCCTGAGAGCCATGTCATCTCTTTATACGCGGACGACATAGTCCTGTTTCTAACCAATCTTGACTCATCCATGCCTGCCCTTATGGAAACACTGTCAAAGTATAATGTAATCTCAGGCTACAAGATTAATGCACAAAAAAGCGTGGCCATGCCACTTAACTCACTAGCCGAAAAAATGCCAAGGTCCAATTTCCCCTTCCAGTGGAACTCACAATTTGTAACATATTTGGGTCTAAAAATCCCGAACCAAATAGATACAATTTTCTTACTAAATCATGACCCACTACTTAAAAAGGTGGAGAAGGACCTAGATAGATGGATGCAGCTGCCTCTCTCGCTAATCTTGTCTTATTTTCCATCTTTATAAATGAACTAGGAAATGGGATAAACCCAGCACGTTTTCATTTATACGCCGATGATACAGTTGTTTACACAGTGGCTTCCTCTTTAACTCAGGCCATAGAGCTTCTACAGGATGCTTTTAATACACTACAACACTCCTTGCTAAGGCTAAAACTGGTCCTTAATGCAAAAAAGACCAAGTACATGACCTTCTCTCGCTCTCGAGCTAATACAGCTGTCCCCCCGATTCTGACACTGGAAGGGACATGCCTTGACAAAGTAGCATCCTATAAATATCTGGGCATATGGATTGATGAAAAGATGGCCTTTGATGTTCATATTGGGAACCTACTGAGAAAACTTAGACCTAAACTGGGCTTTTTCTTCCGGTTAAAGAAATGTTTCCCGTCTGAAGCCAGGAAGAGAATTGTGCAGAGTTCCTTTCTGCCTGTATTAGACTATGGCGATGTAATCTATATGCATGCTCCTTCCTCCCTGCTTAAAAAGCTGGATTCTGCGTACCATACTGCCATACGTTTTGTAACGGGTGCAGGCTCTCGCACCCACCACTGCACTTTGTATCAGTCATTAGGATGGTCCTCTCTGTACCAAAGAAGACAATCACACATGTTGATTTTTATCCTTAAGTCATTGCTAGGTAAGCTGCCCTTATATATCTCCAGACTTCTGTCCTTTTATACTTGCTTTTTTAATACCAGACGAGCAGCAAATGGGATGCTGTTAAATGTTCCTTTGATGCAGTCAGAGCTTGGTAAAGCTGCATTCTCCCACTATGCTCCCTTTTTATGGAATACGCTGCAAGTGAAACTTTGTCTACAGGCACTTCCTACTGTGAATGCTTTTAAAGGTATGCTACGATTAGCCCTTTATGAAACATGTAACTGTTTTACCTGATGCTATTGTTGATGTGATTATGCTCCTTGCCACTGCACAAATGACCCTCTGTATTTATATTTGAATTGTATGTTTTTTGTTTAATGCCCTGTTTTATGTTGAAACTTGTTGTGTGCTGTGTTGGTCAGGACTCCCTGGAAGAAGAGATCTTGTATCTCAATGGGACATTCCTGGATAAATAAAGGAAAAAAAAATAAAAATAAAAATAATCGGACGTGTGAACTGCATTAAGATGAACATCCTACCTAAATTTCTCTATCTTTTTCAAACCCTCCCTATATCTATACATAAGAACTTCTTCAAGAAATTACAAAGAATAATATCTGCATTCATATGGAGAAGGAAGGTCCCTAGAATTAAAATTAAAACCCTATATAATTCCCCCCAGTGTGGTGGACTGAAACTCCCGGACTTCCAACGCTATTACTGGGCTGCACAGACAAGGGCTCTGTGGATTTGGCAGAATGAGTCGACTAATTCCCCTGCCTGGAGACAAATAGAACAATGCCATACGATGGACGTACCGCTGGCCGGAATTCCTTTTATCAGGAAGTACCACACCCTGAAGAATTGTTCAGATAACCCATTTATTAAACACACAGCAAGAACATGGTTTGAGATTCAGACACATCTTGGTAGCTTTATTGCATTTCACAGGAAGACTCCCTTCCACAACAATCCAGCTTTGCCAGAATCACTTAGAGATGGCATCACCAAGAAGTGGTACACTCAGGGAATTAAAACTTTTGGGGACCTATGTGATAATAACATACTTATGTCCTTTGAACAGTTACGTGCCGCCTTCCACCTTCCAACTACTAATTTCTTTAAATACCTACAGGTCAGACACTTCATAGGTACAGGTCAGGGAGGAAACTCCACTCTTCCAAAACCCCTCCTCATAGATGATATTCTAAAAGGAGTTATTCACACTAGAGGCATCCTATCATTAACATATGATAGAATCCTGACCAGTACAGAAATTATACCCCTAAATGCCAAGAACAAATGGGAGCGGGACCTGGACTGTACCTTTGATGAAGATGAATGGGAATCACTATGTGAGTCTGCACTATCTTTTTCATATAACACTCGACATAAACTTATGCAATTTAACATTCTCCATAGAACCTATTTTACGCCGGAAAGACTTCACAGGATGAATGAGGCTATCTCTGACCTTTGCCCTAGGTGCTCAACGGAAACAGGTAGCCTGCTCCACATGTTCTGGGAATGTAACAAACTGAGACCTTACTGGGGCTCAATTTGGGAGACTCTCGAAGAGGTCACAGGCCTTGAGATCCCATATACACCTAAATTAGCATTATTAGGAGACATGTCTGACATTTCTCCAGATAAGAGAGGCAAGGTGCGGATCATTAAATTGGCCATGATTGCAGGGAACAAGTGTATTGCCATGCTGTGGAAAAGTGCTGAATCCCCCCCCATGTCTATGTGGCTTAGTGAAATCTCTTCGTACATGGCATCAGAGAAAATAATGTTCAATCTTAAGAAAAAACCACGTCTCTTTGATAAATGCTGGGCTGGGTTTAGGCAATACTTAGAACAGATTACATAGTAGGTTGATGATATAGGCTATTATTGAAGCTCCCTTTTGTCTTTCTGAAGGGTATATATTGCAATGAATGATACTGTAAATGTTATTAGTTGCTCTTTGAAGAGAAGAGATGTAATGGTAGACATTTATTTGTTTGGTGTAGAAGTATGGGCACCTGTTAGACGGGTGTAACTGGGTTTACAAAACTCTCAAAATGTGTAAAAAAAAAAAAAAAAAAACTGAATTTGTCGAGGTCCTAGTCTGGGGGGAGGGAGGGGGGGTCTGGCCGATTTTTTTTTTTTTTATATAGTTTTTTCAGGGGGGGGGTTAATATGCATCTATTTTTCTGTAACTCGGGGAGGGGGGGGGGGCAGTTGGCAGCATTTCCTTTTGTATGGTTGTTGAACTGATGCTGTTAAACTGAAAAAAAAAGAAAATACCTATAAACATATTGTTTAAAAAAAAGAATGAAAAGGGAACAAGGGAACTATAAAATAAATTGAAATGTAAATAAACAAGGTAAAGATAGAATTGACCGTTGAACCCATGTCACCCCCTCTCTTTTATTTTTGTTTTCTTTTTTAGTGATGCACGATATATTGGCCGCTGACATAATATCGGCCGATATGGCCGTTTTTTTTACACATCGGTATCGGCCCGATATCAAGATAGGGCCGATATGGGCCGATATAATTTTTTCTTTTTTTTTATTAAAATTTAATATTATTTTTTCTTTTTACATGTTTTGGCCTTAAATTGTTTCAAAATATCAGTAATTTCTGAAAATAAGTTACAAAAGTAAAAAAAAAGTATGCGTTTTGGAAAGTAGCTCTTTGTTTGATTATCATAAAAAAGTGTTTTCTGTGCAGAGATGTCGACATCGGTGGATGTCGGTGCCGGCCAGAACAGCAATATTAATGTCGGTTATCGGTATCGGCCACCATTTTCACATCGGTGCATCACTATTCTTTTTGATGTTATAATTTTTTCTTTATTGTTTCTGTCTGTTTAATTGTATTGTCTGAGATGTTTGTAAATCAAAAATGCAAATAAAAATGTAAGTTAAAAAAAAAGATTGCAGAATGGGTACAATACAGTACGGCTCAATACACACAATTGTTAAGGGGATGCAGACCAGAGAAAGACTTTCGTCTTGTTTACATCAGGGTCCCCCATTTTCTATTTATAGTGGCATGAATTGGTACATTGAAACATTGTCTGTCCCACTGTGTGTGTGTGTGTGTGTGTGTGTGTGTGTGTGTGTGTGTGTGTGTGTGTGTGTGTGTGTGTGTGTGTGTGTGTGTGTGTGTGTGTGTGTGTGTGTGTGTGTGTGTGTGTGTGTGTGTGTGTGTGTGTGTGTGTGTGTATGTAGGTGTGTGTGTGTGTGTGTGTTTGTGCATGCATGTGTCTTCTTTGTGTTACCTTATAGACTGTATTTAAATAAGTAACGTATTGCTATTATTGCTATTATGGAAATTATGTTTTTAAGTTGCAGAAAATTACAGCAAATGTCTTTCTTTATTGTATTTTTTCTTTTCCTCCAGACCACCTCCCAGGGACGTGCACAGGACTTTAGAGGGGCAGGTGCTCAAAGGCTGAAAAGGGCACTACACTTGTGTGTATATATTAACCCAGCGTGCACAGCGCGCAAGCGCAATTTTTAAGGGCCATTTTCGGGCGGGGGGCCCCCTTTTTATGCTTTTTGGGGGGTTTTGGTGATCAAATATTGAATATTGAACTATATAAATCAGTGCAGGAGCTCACTTATCCTTGAAAGACACTTTTATCACTGACTTAAAAGGCCCATACATCTCCATAAATGTTCAGGGGGGAGGGAATAAGTGCTTACCCTACAGACCCCAAGAATTGCTGTATATTCTGTATTGTTTAATATAAATGCATTTTTTATTCCAATCCCGATTTGTATTTGAGATTCCCAAATGCTCAAAAGGGCAGGTGCTCAGGCACCGCTTGGCCTCTATGTGTGCACGTGCCTGCCACCTCCTATAGCTCAGGCACCCCTTGGTGTGTCCCTATGCCATACATGTCATGATGTCATGTATGTTGTGTGTGTCATAAATGTCATTATGAATTGAAAATGGGGGACCCTGATGTAAGCTAGACGAAAGTATTTCTCTGGTCTGCATCCCCTTAACAATTGTGTGTATTGAGCCGTACTGTATTGTACCCATTCTGCAATCATTCATTCATTCATTAGTGTGGGTGATCACCCACACTATTGTAATCTATACTATTTATTATTTATTACGCCGATATTTGTCCAGTAACTCCTGCCAGAGCTTTCACACCACACACAAGTGTAAGGTATCAAAACGACCGACTTGGGCCAACTCGAGTTGCTATTACTTTTCGGAAGGTTTCACCACACCGTTTGGCTACCGTTTGGCTTTAAACGGGAAATTGTTGTCCATAAGGAATGAATGGCAGAACTAGAGTGTAGAAGCTGCATTTTTTTTGTTTTACCATCACCTTTTGTAAATTGCGACAGTGATCTCAATGTTGGACGTAGATATAAAAACAACACATCAAAACGATGACATGACTGTCCCCTCGCTCACAAAAGAAAAATAAATGGAATTGGACATTTCTATCTCAACTGACCATTTCTTTGAAAGTCATGCTCCATCCACATAGACACGAATGGGCTCTCCACTCTAGCTAAAATCAGATTTTTTACCGTTCCTTCCCTTGCTTTCCGATCGCCACACAGGCCACAATTGTCGACGGAATTACACAATATCGCACATAACCCTGCACACAGCAGCATCACACCTGGACAAGAGGAAGGGGAACTATGTGAGAATGCTATTCATCGACTACAGCTCGGCATTCAATACCATAGTCCCCTCCAAACTCATAGCCAAGCTCAGGGACCTTGGCTTGAACTATGACCTCTGCCAGTGGGTCTTGGACTTCCTGACGGGCAGACCACAGGTGGTGAGAGCAGGCAACTGCACCTCCTCATCCATCACCCTCAACATAGGGGCCCCCCAGGGCTGTGTTCTGAGCCCCCTGTTAGGGTTTGAACCGACCTCAATCGCACGGCACAGATAGGAAGTTCAGAGTTAGCCAAATACTAGGGCGTATTTATTTACAGAGTCACAAAAGGGGTAAAGTAACAATTATGAAACAACAAGGGAGACTGCCATCGGCAGAGTTCTCTGGGGCTCTGCAGATCCTCCTGGTGATAGCAGTGGGGAATCGGTATTTGACGTTGTAGCGGCTCTGCAGATACTCCCAGCTTTAACTCGAGGTGGAAAACGGAGAGAGAGAGAGATATCAATAACAGTCCAACAAAACACAGAGGCAGTGTGGTTCCCTCCTCCCTTAGCTGTGTCCAGAACCAATGAACAGTAACAATCTTCAGTGTTCTCCACAACACACACGTTAGCTGAGTTTAGTGCAAACAGAAATGATATCTTCAGTGTCTCTTCAAAACACACACTTCAACTGAGTCCAGTGCAAGCAAAAATGATAATCTTCGGTGTTCGTCACACACACAGACAGAATAATCCAGAGGGGTTTGGTTCCAACTCACCCAAGCGCAAACGCGTAAAGCGGGTAAACGAGGCGCAGCTCCAAGCGGGGAACAAGGTTCTCATCAGCGGATCTCCACAGAAAGTCCTGGAGGGAAAGAAGACGAGGCACAGCAACGGGGAAAAAGCAGGCAAAAGCAGTTGTATTCCAAAACGACCCGACATCGATTGAAGGGAAGTCCCAGTATAAAAAGCCTCTGGGGCGCTAATCAAAAACTATGACAGGTGCGCGCTGGAATTGATACTTGCTCCAAAAGCGTGTGGCAGGGAATGCACCAATCAACACAGCACCTTAAAGGAGCAGAGCGTGTGGCGGGGAATGAACCAATCCTCACACCCCCTCCTCTACTCCCTGTACACACATGACTGTGTGGCTCAGCGGAGTAACAACACAATCATCAAATTTGCTGACGACACAGTAGTGGTGGGCCTGATCTCTGCAAACGACGAGAGGGCCTACCTGGAAGAGGTCAAGGTCCTGGCGGGATGGTGCCAGGAAAACAGCCTCTCCCTGAACGTCAGCAAAACAAAGGAGATGATTGTGGACTTCAGGAGGTCGGGGGTCAAGGACTACAGCCCCCTCAGCATCGACGGGGCACTGGTTGAGAGAGTAAACAGCTTTAAGTACCTCGGAGCCCACATATCCGAGGACTTGACATGGACCACACACATTGACAGTGTTGTGAAGAAGGCACGACAACGCCTCTACTTCCTCAGGCGCCTAAGGAAGTTCCAAGTCAGTCAGAAGATCCTTAAGAACTTCTACTCATGTACAATAGAGAGCATCCTGACTGGCAACATCACCTCCTGGTTTGGGAATAGCACTGCACAAGACCGAAGCAGACTACAAAGAGTGACACGTTCAGCCAAACGCACAATTGGAGGGGGGCTCCCCACCCTCCAGAACATTTACAACAAGCGGTGCAGGGGTAAGGCTAAGAGAATCATTAAGGACTCCAGCCACCCGAACAACTGCCTCTTTGAACTGCTGCGGTCAGGCAAGCGATACCGGAGTCTCAAGGCGAGCACAGAAAGACTCAGAAGAAGCTTCTATCCCCAGGCCATCAGGCTGCTCAACGAACAATAAACACTACACAACAACCATCAAACTCACATAGCACACACATCCACACGCACACACTCACTTTAAACAAACACACTGCAGCACCCACTCTCCACACTTTATATTTATTGATAAAGGATTTGCACTACAACTCGTACACCTTACTGTAAATTGTACCTAAATTGTACCTCATCCCATTCTGCTTTGCACTATATAGTATTGTATATTAGTACACTGCATAGTATATTGTATATTATATGGTAACTCAGTTACGTCTATTCTGCATCGAACATTGTACATATGTCTATACTGAACACTGTGACCTCATTTTATACTTCTAATTTACATGCTATACTATGTTATTTCATACTTATCTTGTCTAGCACAGTCTCTGGAGCGTAACAGTAAGAAGCATTTTGTATAAAAGTATTCTGTACTTCTGTATGACAACTATTAAAGAAACTTGAAACATAACCCTTCACATGTATCTTTTGAACCGTTTGTCCTAGAGACTTGCGGGTTGTGCTATTATACTCAGTAGGGATATCCGCTTTCATTGGTCTATGTTGACCACGCCCCCATGGTTCGGCTCCTCCCCCTTCATGGGATTACCCCTTGATCATTAGGCCACACCCCCTTTTTGTATCTTTTGAACCGTTTGTCGTAGAGACTTGCGGGTTGTGGCATTGTACTCAGTAGGAATATCCTCTTTCATTGGTCTATGTTGACCACTCCCCCGACCATTAGACCACACCCCATTATGCCACGCCCCCTTTTGTATCTTTTGAACCGTTTGTCGTATAAACTTGCGAGTTGTGCCATTGTACTCAGTAGGGATATCCTCTTTCATTGATCTATGTTGACCACTCCTCCGATCCTTAGGCCACACCCCCTTTTTGTATTTTTTTGAACCGTTTGTCGTAGAGACTTGCTGGATGAACGGAAGAGGCACTTCGAGAGATGAGATGATGTTTGGATTGTGATTGTATGACAAGAGGAGCAGAGAAGAAGGAGACAGACAAGAGGAGCAGAGAAGAAGGAGACAGAGACGATAGTAATGTTTTTTGAAGATGAGAAGAAGAAGAAGAGTGTAAACTAGACTGTAGTTAGGCAGAAATACGCCGAAAGGTGTCTAGACTGCCGGAAATTCACAAGAAGAAGAAGAAGAAGACTTGCGGGTTGTGGCATTGTACTCAGTAGGGATATCCTCTTTTATTGGTCTATGTTGACCACTCCCCCGATCATTAGGCCACACCCCATTAGGCCACGCCCATTTGTGTATCTTTTGAACCGTTTGTCATAGAGACTTGCGGGTTGTGCCATTGTACTCAGTAGGGATATCCTCTTTCATTGGTCTATGTTGACCACTCCCCCAATCATTAGGCCGCGCCCCCTATTTGTATCTTTCTAACCGTTTGTCGTATAGACTTGCGGGTTGTACCATTGTACACAGCAGGGATATCCTCTTTCATTGGTCTATATTGACCACGTCCTTATAGGCCGCGCCCCATTTTTGTATCTTTTGAACCGTTTGTCATAGAGACAATACAGACCCTCTCCCGTTGGCCGGCGGTGCACAGGCATCACTCACACTTTCACAATTTCCCCGCGCAGAATTGTCTATTTTTTGTCTATTTGTCTAATTGTCTATTTTTTTTATTTACATTTTTTTATCCAGCATCGCTGGCTCCTCACAATGCCAACGCGAAAATGTACATTACAGATTAACTGCAGAGAAAATTCCCAATTTATCGTCCCGGTCGAGACTAATTGGAAGCGGAGTGCAACGCGTGCAAAGCTTGACCATATGTTTCTGTGTCTAATAAAAGTGGTGGCGATCTCAAAGCTCACATGGACACAGAAAAACATTACAAACAAAGCAGTGCGAGGCGAGAGTTTGATGGCAAAGTTGACCGAATTGATTGAAGTATGCAGCTATACAGAGAGAGAAAGAAAATAATTGAAAACTATTTTGATGCCTCAAAATTATGTTTTGGTTTGATAAGATGCTTGTTATGATACAATCATTCTAAGGATTATGTGTGTAATAAATTAGTTTAGTACACTAATTGCAACAAATCTGAAACTGCATAGTGCACTTTTAAATTAATATCTTTGTGAGGTTACTGTTTTATAATTTACATTAAATTGAAAAGATACAAAGATATATTTTTTAAGCTGGATTTTCTAATACAGAAGAGGTATTATTTAGAACATTACTTCATATTTTTCTTGTTATTTATTTTGTCCAGTAAGACTTGAAAATATATATTATTTTGTCATAGGTTGATTTAGTTATTTTCTTGAGATTTGTCAGATAGATTACTTTAGGCATAATACAGCATGTTGAGTAACTTTGGTTATAGAGATATTATTTTGTTATATAAAATAATATAAACAATAATTTTATATATATATATATTATAATTTATGGAGGCATACCTTAAATATATTATAATGATAAGGCATCTTTGAATAAACTTTGAGTATCATTAAGTATCTTGAGGCTGAAGGCAGTGTCCTCTTTAAAAAAAAATCACAATATGGTCACCCTTGAAGTCGCATTATAATTCACTTAATAAAATAATGACGAGTCAGCCTCCTAAAAAGACAAAAGTTAGTGACACGACTCACACCGCCGCCGCCAAAGTAAGGACTTTGCTCTGTATCGTCAATCAATGGTCAAATAAATATTTGATTAAGGAATATAATATGCCTTTTTGTATTATTTCTGTGTATCAGCTAAATGTATATATTTTTATGTTAAAAAATTTACAAACCGCCGCTTATCAACTAACCGGTTAATCGGCAGGTGACGTATGTTGCTCAGTAGTTGCTGATGTCTGCTCAGGAGGTTTGAGTGTTTGCTCAGACCGAAAAAAAAATTAGAGGGAACATTGCTTGGCACTTAATTCCAGTTATATCTCCGTGCAGGTGGTGGCATTGCATAAGTCCGGCCAGTGTTGTATGATCCCTGCTGTTGCCCCCTATTATCTCGGCGGTCGGTCCTGTCATCTCTGCGGTTGTCATACTGCTGCTGGTAGTTGCCTGCTCCTGCTCCCCCTCCACGGTTCATGTTCTGTTGGTAGGCAGATCCCTGGGACTGCATGGAACGGTCCCAGCCTTGGCCTCCATACTGCTGCTGCTGCATGTGGCTTGAATTGCCTTCATCCCTTGGAAATTGTGGAGGGTTGAATGGGGGAGGTGCCCCTAGCAAACTCTGCTGCCTAGAATGTGAAGGCTGGCTGTCCCTGCGTGGAGGACGGTAGTTTACTTGGCTGTAGTTGCTCGGGGGAGGGGCATTGCTGTACTGTCCGCCCCTGTTCATGCTGTGACCCAGAGCCCTGAAGCCGGACTGGTCCAGGTGGGCTTGCTGTCTGTTGGAGTTGAACCCCAGCTGGGGCCTCCAACCTCCACCTCCTCCACGGCCTCCTCCACGGTTCCCCCTTTCCCAATCTCCTAGCAAACTCTGCTGCCTAGAATGTGAAGGCTGGCTGTCCCTGCATGGAGGACGGTAGTTTCCTTGGCTGTAGTTGCTCGGGGGAGGGGCATTGCTGTACTGTCCGCCCCTGTTCATGCTGTGACCCAGAGCCCTGAAGCTGGACTGGTCCAGGTGGGCTTGCTGTCTGTTGGAGTTGAACCCCAGCTGCGGCCTCCAACCTCCACCTCCTCCACGGCCTCCTCCACGGTTCCCCCTTTCCCAATCTCCAGGTTTGAGTACTTTGGTGGGGGTCTTGGCCCCGGCAAGGACAATAGCCTTGAACACAAAGTCGTCTTTAAACTGAGGATCCTTGAATTTCACTCCTAGTGCAGTGTTCTGTGCAATGTCACGGAGCATTGGGATAGGAGACAGCACTGGCTTATCGGGTAGAATAGGGTTGTCATCAAGATTGAATATACCTTGGACTCCATGGCAGAGTTCTGCAGGGAACTCTGTGCTCTCGTGAGATTCTGACCGGTAGAGCTCCTGGATGAAGTCACAGAGAGGGTGGGACTTCCCTACAAACAGCACAGCACTTCCCAGGCTGTTCCTTCTCAGTTCCTCAGTGCTGAGGTTAGGATACACATCAGCCAGCGCAGCCCTCAGCCTGCGCTCATCCACGAAGGGCAACAATGCCACGCCCTGCCAAGCATACATCTTGCCATTCAAATCAATGGCAAAGTCATCAGGGTAGAAGTCAATGATTGCGGATTCTGGGGTGCACATCAGTTCGCGCCATGTTGTGGGCAGGAAGTTTCCACTAGCCGCAGGAAAGACACCCATCAGCTGCTCCAGTGGCTTGAACGGCATGGTTCCCTTTTCAAACTCTGTGAACAAGCCTTTGATGTCTTTGAAGTCAGATGCAAATGGGGCATAGTGGAATGGGAAATACCACTTCCAGGAGGCACAGCCCTGGTAGTAGTACATCAGCACCCAGCAGAGACCCTCAACATATGACTTGACAACCTTGCGCTTGAAGTCCTCATCATCAACTGCCACGTCAAACTTTGTCTTGTAGTATCTCTGCTTCCAACCCTCCTCCCACAGCCTGACGTTGTCTTCTGGATCAGGCTCGCTGTCACTGTCTCTCCCGCCAAGGGCCTGGGGGGCAAACTGGCCAGTGGTCACGTGGGCTTTCTCCGCCTTCATACTCTTCTTCTTCTTCTCCTTATTTATTCTCTTAAAGCGCTCGTCGTCTTTTTTGCGTTTTCTGAAGATGTTGTCTTCAGCCACGCCAACTGCTTGCATGACAAGTTCAGCACGTTCCAGGTTGACAAAGCCATTCTCTGTGACATAACCTCCAGTTTTGTGCACAACGTCTTTGTAGATCCCAACCAGTCGATCTATAGCTCCCTCTCTGATTTCTAAGGATGGTAAATGGGGCAGAAAATCATTGCCAACAAAGAAGCACATGAAGACCCAGTCATCAATGGTCCTCTCAAAGTCGAAGGGAAATGGCAGGCCAGGCATGGTCAGTTCTTTCTCCAGGTACTCACGCAAAACGCAAAGCCTTATGAATATGAACTCTTGCTCTGAACCCGGCATGGTGTCTGCGAACTCATCATGCTCTCCCTGTTTCTCTCTGGCAGTTCGCTGGCATTCTTTGATCTCGTGGCCCTTCTGTCCACAGAGGGCACAGGGTCTGGGCTGGTTGGGTTTAAACTCCTCCCTGATGATGGTGAAGTTGGGCTCATGAGTGGCAAGGCCCAGCATGATCAGATCAGCATCAGCTCCACACAGGCAGTGATGAGTGTTGGGGTCATGATTGGGTTGAGCTCTCTGTCTCCTGATGTAGTCCATGATCTTGTGCTCACCCTCACCAGGAACACTGGCATCAGACAGGAGGACTGTGATGTTACGCCATCCAGGATCATTGGTGAGTCTATCTGCCACATAGTAGCGAAGACACTGTGCAAGGTTGTCCATGAATTCCGTTCCTGGAGTGATGCAGTTGCTGTCAAATCTCTCCTTTATCTCATCAGGTGGAAGGTACCCTCCTTTCCCGATGATCTCCTCCCTCATCCGGTCTTTTTCCTCAGTCAGTTCTGCTCCTTCCTTAGAGGCCCGGAATCTCCTGGATCGCTGCTGGTTCATTTTAGCACGCGGGGCCACACCATCAATAGCCATGTAGAGAACTCTTCTGGGACGGCAAATATTGATCAGGCGATCAATGTATGCAAAAATGGCAACCATCATTTCATCCTCATTTTTGGGCGGAGCTTCGTTTTCAGGATGCGTGCATGGGTGAATAATCCCGTTCATGTCCAAATACAAATTGTCGAATTCCACTGCATTGGGGTTTGGCTTGCTGGTATCAACAGGAATGCGTACTCCATTGCATTCCTTGGACTTCTCCTCAAGACAATGCACAACAATTGATGCATACTTTCGACTCAGCCAACGGAAAAATGCAGGAACCCCCATTTCCAATATATTATCACGCAACAATTAGCTAGAAAATCGGAAAATGCGTGGTATTCTTGTCACTCATGCACAAGGTAAGAAAACTGTATTTTCCCAGTCTCCAAAATCACCGCCGACTCCACACAGGAAAATTCCTTCGTAGTGTACCAGCCGTTAATCTACTTGCTGGCTTCTGGCTTCAGTTCATTGTTGAGTCCATCCTTTTGGTCCCGTCCAGTCTGGTCGAAGATGCAACTGACACAGAGAGAGAATCGTGGCTATAAAAAACTCTTGACTTGACTTGACTAGAACATTTGTGATGTCACAGTATGATGTCATAATCAAACATTCTAGAACATTTGTGATGTCACAGTATGATTTCATAATCAAACATTCTAGAACATTTGTGATGTCACAGTATGATGTCATAATCAAACTCCTATAACATTTGCGTATCTATTCAACAATTCTCTCAGAAGATCTCATTGTGCATCTTGAAACAGTACTGAAAAGTACTGAACAGATAGACTAAACAACATAGATTGAAGCCTGCATTTCTCAACCAAGGTGCCTTGCTGACCGTTTTGCTGTGGAAAGAGACAACCCTACCTTTTCTATATGAATTGAAAATGGGGGACCCTGATGGAAACAAGACAAACGTCTTTCTCAGGTCTGCATCCCCTTAACAATTGTATGTATTGAGCCGTACTGTATTGTACCCATTCTGCAATCTGTTAAATAAAGTTTTCATTCATTCATTCATCATTCATTCATTCATTCATTCATCCCTCTCCCGTTGGCCGGCGGTGCACAGGCATCACCCACACTTTCACAATTTCCCCGCGCGGAATTGTCTAGTTCAATACATTAGAATCCAATCTAAATTGTTATTTAATACGGAGCAAAGAGGTCTCCAAAACGCCTCCATTTCCCATGATGCATCGTTATACCGGAAATACGAAGGAATGCCATGGAAACGGCAGAGCGGCGTCATTTTGAAACTCTTTGCTGCTACTATTAGCTTCCAGGTTAGCAGGGAAATCATACACACACCGGCTACGATAGCTTGTTGTCTTGTGCAAATAACGGCTATACCCCGTCTTTACCGAATGGAATATTTATCTGGAAGGAGGTCCTCCCAGACCCCTGAAGCAAGAGACAGGTGAGCTAACTAAAGCTAACGTCAGTTAGGGTGGAGCAGAGAAACCAAGCTCACAACAAAGATGCGTTTAACTGATGTTTTGATTTGATTTGATGTTTTTTTTATTTTCGTGTCTGATTGATTGAAAACTATTAACAGATTGCAGAATGGGTACAATACAGTACATGTGTATGTCATATATCTGTTATGATGAATTGAAAATGGGGGACCCTGATGTAAACAAGACGAAAGTCTTTCTCTGGTCTGCATCCCCTTAACAATTGTGTGTATTGAGCTGTGTACTGTACCCATTCTGCAATCTGTTAATACCGTTTTCAATCAATCAGTACAGCTCAATACACACAATTGTTAAGGGGATGCAGACCAGAGAAAGACTTTCGTCTTGTTTACATCAGGGTAATAATGATAACAAACTATCATTACACATGGGCAAAACAGAGTCCATTCTCTTCGGTTCAAATAACAAACTCAGCAAGACCGACGGCTTCTCAGTTACAGTGGGTGACAATATTGTCACAAGGAAAGATGAAATTACCTACCTGGGTTCCATCCTAGAGGCTAATCTCTCCTGTGACAAAATGGCATCCAATGTAATAAAAAAAGTCAACCAACAAACTTGTTTCTTGTACCGGATCTCCTCTCTGGTAAACATAACAACAATACCCTGAAGACTCTGGCAGGAGCACTCATTCAATGGTACTACGACTATGCGTGCACCTCATGGTACCAAAGCACCTCAAAGGCGCTAAAAACAAAATGACAAACATCTCAAAACAAACTGGTCAGACTACTGCTTGACCTTACTCCTAGAACCCACCTCACCCCTGCCCACTTTAACAACCTAGGATGGCTTAGAGTAGACGACAGAGTACAGCAACTTGCAATGGGCCTGGTCTACAAGATACACTATACGACCAAGGTACCCATGTACATGTCAAAATACTTCCCAAAGGTCAGTGAATACCACGATCACAACACCAGAGGGAGCTCCACAAATCATGTTAAACCCAGATTCGGCTCAAACAAGGGACTAAACACGTTTAGCAATTATGCCACATCAATGTGGAACGCCCTACCAAAAACTGTAAAGGAATGTGAATCACTCCACTTTCAAAACCACTCTCAAGGAACACCTACGGGAGACTGCAATTCGAAACTGGCCCCTGTCAATGTCATAACCCAACCCCCTCCAATGTACAGTAATTTACCTAGTATGGTTGTCAATATTCCAATGTACAGTTTTGCTTGTTTGTACAATGTCCCCCCCCCCCCCAACCCCCTCTAATGTAAATTACCTAGTATGATTGTCAATATCCCAATGTACAGTTTTGCTTGTACAGGTGTACAGTGTTTCCCCCCCCCCCCAACCCCTCCCTACCCAACCCCCCCCCACTCAACCCCACCCAACTTCCTCCAATGTACAGTTTCTACGTCAAATGTACTCCCTTTTGTGGACTCTTTTTATATCACAAACAGTACTGTATTTGCAAATCTGGTATGTCATAAATGTATAGATGTAGCAGTACTGTCTATCTGTATGTCATATATGTCCTGATGAATTGAAAATGGGGGACCCTGATGTAAACAAGACGAAAGTCTTTCTCTGGTCTGCATCCCCTTAACAATTGTGTGTATTGAGCCGTAGTGTATTTTATACCCATTCTGCAATCTGCTAATACAATTTTCAATCAATCAATCATGACGTCAGTCAACACTTCTTCCAAGAAGTTTTGATTTATGTCATT
The DNA here is from genome assembly GCF_963971535.1 of Notolepis coatsorum. NCBI lineage: Eukaryota > Metazoa > Chordata > Actinopteri > Aulopiformes > Paralepididae > Notolepis > Notolepis coatsorum. The sequence continues at coordinate 1,830,433 of NC_140177.1, forward strand.
GTTCCAGTTCCTCTGCACGCGCCGCGGTCACATGGGCGTAGTGGCCAATCAGAGAAACGCTGAACACAAGTTGGTTGCCTAAAATATTCACGCAGCCATGTTAGCATCGTCCTGAAGTCATTGGGGGGTGTGATGGATTCTGATTTATGTTAATGTTATCTTGCAGTAAACATGCTTGAATGACGCTAGCATGAACACTTGACGACCGGTACAAAAAAAAAAACAGAGGATGACCTAGCCTCAGCCTCTTTTCCACCGAGCATAAACAAATAGGACATTTAAATGATGCAAATGTGTTGTCATTATACAGCACAAGTACAGTACAACGAAAATACGTTTGACATCCAACCACAGTGCAAATGTAACAGTAAAGTACAATAGTAATATACAATGTACAGGTGATTGGGTATACAATATATAAATGAGTACTACAGAGTAATAGTGCTAATCAGATGTACAGAGTTGGAGTATTAGTAGTACAGTGACACAGGTATAAAGACACACACTATAGTAGTAAGTCATACTGGCCAGCAGCGTAACTAGTAAGAGTAGGTAAGGGATACTATATCTACAGATATGTAAAAAGGATTATATGTATATATTATATATATATATATATATATATATATATATACATTGACTACTACACTATTGCTACATAACATTGACTGAATACATATTTGGCCACCTCTACCTTCAGTCAGTGTAGAATCAAGAATCAAGAGGTTTATTTGTCACATACATACCAGGGCATGTAGTGAAATCCGGGTGGTCATGCCCGCATCGATTGTGCAAAATACAATAATAAAATAGGCATAGAAAAAAATAAAATAAAAATAGGTAAGACACAAGATGTGCATGATAAAAAAAAGACATGCTAAGTTCCTGAGAAACTGGTTCCTATGTAATGTACACTACTAAACAATATACAATTTACAATTTTATACTTAATATACTATACCTCCTCCTTTAAAGTGACTTTTCCATTATTTAAAGTGACATTTTGTTTAAAGTGATTGTTTTAGCGGTTGCTGCATGAGTGTAGTGTGTGTGTGTGCTCATGTGTACTTGTTAGGGATGCTCGATATTGGCTTTTTTACCGATACCGATATACCGATATTGTCCAACTCTTAATTTCCGATACCGATATCAACCGATACCGATATATGCGGGCCCCCCCCCCCCCCCCCCCAAAAACGGAATAATTTCAGGTAATTAACATTACATATCTCTTGTTGTGGAATTAACACAACATTATGCATACTTTTGACAATAAATAAAATCTGAATTTGTTCTTACTTGCTTGCCTGGGTAAATAAAGGTTATATAAATGTAAAAAAATAATAAAAAAAAATTGAAAACCGATACCGATATTATCCGATATCACATTTTAATGCCGATATCGGCCGATAATATCGGACATCCCTAGTACTTGTGAGTGGAGAGTTCAGTGGTCAGTGTTCTGATGGCCTGGGGGAAGAAGAAGAAGCTGAGCCGGAGGAGTACAGTTGTGTTTTAAAAACTCTGTGTGTTTACCTGACCCACCACAACAGGGACGACAAGACCAAACAGATCCAGGAGATCCTCACCAACGTGGAGAAGCACTTCGGGGAGATGTGCCAGCTGTTCGCCGGCTACGTCCGGAAGACGGCCAGGTTACGAGACAAGGGGGACATGGTGGTCAAAGAGATCAGCCTGTACGCCGAGACGGAGACGCCGAACCTGAAGAGGGGCCTGCACCAGTTTGCCGGGCACCTGGCCAAGCTGCAGGATTACCGTCAAGCAGAGGTGCTGGTTTGATTTAAAATAAGATAAGATATTCCTTTATTTTATTTTTTGATCCACTTTTTCTCCTTGTTTTTCAATTTTTCTCCCATCCCAATTTCGTATAGCCAATTCTCCCCTCCCCTTTATTTCTTTATTTCTTTATTTCAGATCCCCATTAGTCACTGCCTCAGCAGCGACTATTCTTCCTGGGGTCTGGATACAAACATATAAAATTAAACAAGAATAATCAATAAACAACATAAAAACAAAACAAATATCAATAAAACACAGATAAAATATACAAACAATTATAGAACATTAAACCAATTAAAATCAGACATACAACCAAATATGTATGCCAAATTTTCTAATATAGAACAAAAACAAATATCAATAAAACAACAAATATCAATAAAACAACAAAGACAACAAAGACAACAATAACAAATATCCATAAAACAACAAATATCAATAAAACAACAAAGACATCTCAGAGCAAACTAAAACGTGCTCAAAAACAGCACAACATTCCATACACTCATACTCTAATACTCTTCATAACCACTAGACAAACACATGTCTTGAACGTTGCTCGCATATGCCCCCCACTGGCCGGTTGTAGGGAGGATAGAAGCCTTGCATCACGACGTGTCCCCTCCGATACACGAGGAGGCAGCCTGTCGCATCTTTTCACCTGCCAGCGCGGACTCTCAGTGGCGAGGTGTAACGTGTGGGAGGCTCACACTGCCCCCTGCCATTTCCTGTCTCTGCTGTGCAGGCGTCCCCCAACCGACCTGTAGGAGTCGCTGTCCACAACGTCCAGATTACCACCCATCGACTTCCCACCCGCTAACTCTGCCAATTGAGTCAGTATGACGGCCGGCCCAAGCCGGAGGCAACGCCGACAGCCGGAGTCGAACCCCGGTGTCTCTTGCGTTGGTGACAAGCGGAATGTCCGCTGCGCCACCCAGCCGCCATGTACGTCATATGTTGTAGTCCGTGCTGGTTTTGGTGGTCAAGAGTTAGACACACTTAGTGGTCAGACGTTCCTAATAGTTCTTGAGAGTATCCTCTCTTGGTAGCCTACCTCAACCTATTCACTATCAGAATGAGACTGGTACATGAGACAGATTGAATCAACAAACGTTACTGGTACATGAGACAGATTGAATCAACAAACGTTACTGGTACATGAGACAGATTGAATCAACAAACGTTACTGGTACATGAGACAGATTGAATCAACAAACGTTACTGGTACATGAGACAGATTGAATCAACAAACGTTACTGGTACATGAGACAGATTGAATCAACAAACGTTACTGGTACATGAGACAGATTGAATCAACAAACATTACTGGTACATGAGACAGATTGAATCAACAAACGTTACTGGTAAATGAGACAGATTGAATCAACAAACATTACTGGTACATGAGACAGATTGAATCAACAAACGTTACTGGTACATGAGACAGATTGAATCAACAAACGTTACTGGTAGGCTTGGGCGGTATCCTTATTTTCAAACCGGCAAACCTTTATGTTATAATACCCCGGTGCACGGTATTTGACGGTATGACTTTCATTTTCATCAGCGGGGGGGGGGTTACGTGTTACCAAGTAAACAAATCATCGTCAGCTCTCAGAATGGTAGTCCCGCACCGGTAGAAGCCCGCACCGTTTTAGCGTTAGCATCTAGCCTATAGCCATGGCAGACTATTTGATTCCTTAAGGGCTAGAAATTGCCTGGGTTTTGGTCATATGCTCCCGAAATGCTCCCGTTGTTTGGCTACTTCTATGTGCAGTGAAAACTACTCTAATGCTTTATAACCTAGTCATTGATTTAGTTCAGGGTAATCTAAGATTAGCCGCAGAGCTAACGCTACTTAACGTGAGCTAACGCTAGTTATTCAAGCTCAGTAGCTCACAGAGAGAGATAAACAGCTGACAGCGGATAGTACAGGACGGTACAAATACAATAAAAAGGCGGGTGGGGGCTGTTGTGTAAACCTTGTACTCTTTAGTTCACATATAATAAGAGACGGATTGCTCCACAACAACACTGCTCTCGTCACAACGCTTTACGGTATTTTCACAGCACTGTCGCAACATTACCGTAAAACGTGAACACCGTTGTGACCCACTCGCTCCACTAGAGCGGTCTCGCCCTCTGCTGGCGCGTGTGTGCACTACACTCAAAACTCCGTTTCACTGTTATAGAAACTGAAGCGCATCTGTGATTTTGACGGTGACGGACGGTATTGAAAATCAATACCGTAGGTATTTCTAAATACCCTGGTATACCTTAATACCGTCATACCGCCCAAGCCTAGTTACTGGTACATGAGACAGATTGAATCAACAAACGTTACTGGTACATGAGACAGATTGAATCAACAAACGTTACTGGTACATGAGACAGATTGAATCAACAAACGTTACTGGTACATGAGACAGATTGAATCAACAAACGTTACTGGTACATGAGACAGATTGAATCAACAAACGTTACTGGTAAATGAGACAGATTGAATCAACAAACGTTACTGGTAAATGAGACAGATTTAATCAACAAACGTTACTGGTACATGAGACAGATTGAATCAACAAACGTTACTGGTAAATGAGACAGATTGAATCAACAAACGTTACTGGTAAATGAGACAGATTGAATCAACAAACGTTACTGGTAAATGAGACGGATTGAATCAACCAAATTAAAACCAACGCGTTCCAGCAACACCCTTCATCAGGGTTACGTCATGCAGAACGAAAGTTACGTCATGTAGAACGTAACCCTGGTGAAAGGAACGTTGCCGAAAACGCCTTGGTTTTAATTGTATGAATAAGGAGTGTTACTTTTAGAACAATCCATCTGCCTCCAAATAATTGCTGAATTCCTCTCCCTTTTTCCAGTTCCTTGGTTGAAGGACGGAGTTGTGACGGACCTTTTGTTTCTGTTTAACTGGCACCATGTGAAACAGATGGAGGCGTTTGATTTCCAGGGCTTAGACAGTCGACAATCGACAATGTTTTAAAGAACATTTGTACCTTAGGTAAACCCACTTAATTTTATTCTATGCTTTTATCCACCAATGATAGACATGCCCATAATACCAGACATGCTTAAAGTAGTCGCTTTACCCTACCTCTGCCTAGAACCAACGCTCTAAAGAAAACCGCAATGTATAGAGCCATAACATATTGGAATAGGATCCCATTACATATCATACGGACGGAAAACAAGGACGGTTTAAAAAATAAACTTAAAGGAGCCATAATCCGGAAGGAAATCAATATATGCCATGCATGAGTGTAGCTGCTGCCATGTTATCCAAACTTCTTCTGTGTACTTTTGTGTTTTTAATTAAAGGTATGGTGAAATGGATTAACCTATGACCTTTGGTTTTATTTTCTATTGATTATGTATGTGATATATGACTGATTTACACTGAATGTTTGTATGTGTATATCTGTGCGGACCCCAGGAAGAATAGTCAACACGTTAATGATGACTAATGGGGATCCTAATAAACATAAACATAAACAATACAGCCTGAGCTGAATATGATCCATTTTACAGGTGACGAGACTTGAAGCCAAAGTCGTAGAGCCGTTGACAAGTTACGGGACAGTTGTGAAGATCAGAAGAGTAAGTATTACTATGCCTATTTTATTATTCTATTCTATTATATTGTACTTTTATTATGATTTCGTTTTTATATTCCATTTTATTTTATTCTACCTTAATTGTCTTTTAATGTTGCAGCAAACGACCAAAACTACTTCCTTGTATGTGCAAACTTACTTGGCAATAAAGACCTTTCTGATTCTGATTCTGATTCTGATACAACTCTTAAATGGTAAGTATTATTACTATTAGGCATAAAACCCTTAAAGGGTAAGTATTATTAGTCATAACATCCTTAAGGGTAAGTATTATTAGGCATACAACTATTAATAGTTAAATAGTTGTATGCCTAATAATACTTCACTTTAAGTGTTTCATGTCTAATAATACTTACCCTTTAATAGTTTTATGCCTAATAATACTTCACTTTAAGTGTATCATGTCTAATAATACTTACCCTTTAATAGCTGTATGCCTAATAATACTTCACTTTAAGTGTTTCATGTCTAATAAATGAAACATGTGAAATATGTGTGGAATGTACAGACTATGCAGGCTGTTGTTACCCTCTGTGTCCACCAGAGGGGATCATTTGTTTATCTATTACATTTCACTTTGCTTTGTTGTGTCTCTGTCATTTCTGTTGCTGTTGTTGAGCCTACACAGCATTGAATGAGCACGCCTGTTTCTGAAATGGGAACTACTTAACATTTGATTAAACTTCTCAGGCTGGGAAATGAAGCTGAACCAAATGCCTGCATGCTGGGTGAATGAATACATTAATTATAGGACAGGAAGGGTATGATTGTTTGCAGGCCAGGGTATATATTTATTTATGTATACATCTCCGGTGTTAAAGAAATTATTCTTAGTTATATTTCACTTTAGGAGAACAGGTCCATTTTCAGCAGCCTTGCCTCTCACGTAAATGCACCTACAAGTGAGCAAGCTTTTTGGGGACCTAGTTTAAATATCATACTTATAGGTATAAACAAAGATTTCAATAAAAACAATTCTCAGTCGAAGGTACGCGTTTGTTTTGGCATTAGATGTGTCTTTATAGATGTATTATCTTTGAAAAATAAAAGCAGATCCGGTCCATTTGTTGTAGAAAGATTCTAAACATTCTGTGAAAAGTTGGTCAAACCAATTGTGTTAATTGTGTTGTGTTAATTACAGCTCAATGAAATGATAAGGTAGCAGTCGATGAACCTCATTTCATTGAGTTGTAATTAACCCTTTCACTGCCGCATTACCAAACGGTTATCCCTTTCACTGCGACAATACACAGACTATCACACTACAGACGGTAGGGCTACCGTTACTGTCGGTAGTGTGAAAGTAAAGGGTTAACCTTCTGTAGTGTGGCAGTGAAAGGGTTAACACAATGATTCAATGTCCCAGAGGACTTCACCGGTGGGCCATATTAAAACTAATTTACTCTCAATAACTGTCAAACTAGATGAACGTGTGCGAAACTGTTGACTTTGCGGATGTTGCGTGAGATTATGTGCTAAATAAGTCTGTGTTGTTTCTCGATCAAGCGCCCCCTTTTAACCCTTTCACTACCACACTACAGAAGGTTAACCCTTTCACTACCACACTAAAGCCGGTTAACCCGGTAGTGTGGTAGTGAAAGGGTTAACACCTTTTTTTTTTTATCCACTTTTTCTCCTTATTTTTCTATTTTTCTCCCATGCCAATTTCGTAATTCCAATTCTCCTTTCCCCTGTCTTGAACGTTGCTAGACTATGCCTCCCACTGGTCGGCTGTAGTGAGGATAGAAGCCTTGCATCACGTGTCCCCTCCGGTACACGAGGAGGCAGCCTGTCGCATCTTTTCACCAGACAGCGCGAACTCTCAGTGGCGAGGAGTAACGCGTGGGAGGCTCACGCTGCCCCCGATACTTCCTGTTTTCTGCTGTACAGGCGCACCAACCGACCTGTAGGAGTCGCTGTCCACAACGTCCAATCCCCACCCACCGGCTTTCCCACCCTCTAACACTTGCCAATTGTGTTAGTATGACGGCCGGCCAAGCCGGAAGCAACGACGAGAGCCGGGCTCGATACCAACATCTCCTGCGTTAGTGGCGAGCGCCTTGCCCACTGCGCCACCCAGCCGCAGGTTAACACTTTGTTGTGTGGCAGTGAAAGGGTTAATAGTCGTATGCCTAATAATACTTACCCTTAACCCTTTCACTGCCACACTACAGAAGGTTAACCCTTTACCGTCAGACGGTTGCCACGCGACAAAGTGTTAAACCTTTCACTACCACACTACCGGTTAACCGTCTTTTAGAAAGGGTTAACCTGCTGTTGTGTGGCAGTGAAAGGGTTAACCTTCTCTGCATTGTCGCAGTGAAACGGTTAACCGTCTGGTAGTGTGGCAGTGAAAGGGATTTTATGACTAATAATACTTACCCTTTAAGGGTTTTATGCCTAATAATACTTACCCTTAACCTTCTGTATTGTCGCAGTGAAAGGGTTAACCGTTTGGCAGTGTGGTAGTGACAGCGTTAATGACCCCCCCCCCCCCCCCCCCCCCCCCCCCCCCCTGCAGGACGACCTGAAGGCTTCGCAGAGTGCCCGCGACAAAGAGACCAAACAGATGTCCCAGCTGGAGAAGACCCGACAGAGGAACCCCTCCGACCGCCACATCATCGTATCCTCCACACACAGGGCCGCTGGGCCATCAATCCATTTTCTTTTATCGATTAATTCGAATTCATGATTTAGGACGATGTTTAAAAATGAAAATCGATTTTCACTTTTTTTCCCCTTAAGAGTCACCTTTTATTTGACAAAAAGTGATGTTTGGTGAAAGTTAGATTTGCACATTATTATTAATCCCAATAGGGAAATTCATTCTTGTTTGATGATCAAGAGGCACCTTTTTATTTTGGTTTAAATTTGGTTTGGTGAAAAAGCAAGTTATTTCACTATTAATCCCAATAGGGACATTCATCTTTGTTTGATCAAGAGTAACATTTCATCTTGGTTTGATAAAAAAAAAAAAAAAAAAAAATTGGTTAAATAAAAACAAAGCTTATTTGAATGACTTCCTTGGCTTTTCTAGTTTTTAAGAGAGAAAAATCGATTAAGATCGTAAATCGGATGTGGTGTGAACAAATCTGAGATTTAGTTTTTAGGCCATATCGCCCAGCCCTACCTCAACATGCTCTTCTAGAACCTCACCCAGGGCTGCTCCATTAGCTCTCCTAATCACAATATTGAAATCACGATTATTAAACGCGATTACTCATTGACTTGAAAACGTCATATGACGACGACTGAATTTGTTTGACCTTTCTTCTCGACCAAAGGCTGCCTTTCTGTCTTCTACAAAGTTACTAAAGACGTTTCAAAATAACTGGAGAAACGTGCCGTGGCTCCTCCCTCCTCCCTCTCAACACCAGCTGAAACTACTGTGTGGAATTGGGGGGGGGGGGGGGGGCTTGGGGTGGAGCGCTGTGAAGGAAGGGTGCGCTGCATTTACAACACAAGACTAAATGAGAGCAACGCGGCATGCGATTATCTAGTTCTCATGATCGTGGAAGCCAAAATCTGAATTGAAATTGAAACTTGATTAATCACCCAACCTAACACAAACCAAACCATGCTAGACCGTGGCTAGCCCCAGCCAGGCTGAACATAGCTAAAAAGAGACACAAACCCAGGCTGAATTTTGCTAATGGAGATGATGCATTAGACGTGCCATCACGAAAACATCCCAAACTACAGTTTTATGCACCCATAACTGAAGAGGAACTGTCTCAAATCATCCCATGGTATGGTATGGTTGGGTTTATGTCTCCATTGCATTTCTTGTAAACTCTCCAGTTGCTAGGCAACCTTTCAAACTTCACATCACCAACTGGTACACAAGCTAAAGCATGGCTAAACCCTGGCTAGTGGAGACGAGGCCACAGCACGGCTAAACCCTGGCTAGTGGGGACGAGGCCACAGCGCGGCTAAACCCTGGCTAGTGGAGACGAGGCCACAGCACGGCTAAACCCTGGCTAGTGGAGACGAGGCCACAGCGCGGCTAAACCCTGGCTAGTGGGGACGAGGCCACAGCGCGGCTAAACCCTGGCTAGTGGGGACGAGGCCACAGCGCGGCTAAACCCTGGCTAGTGGGGAGGAGGCCACAGCGCGGCTAAACCCTGGCTAGTGGAGACGAGGCCACAGCACGGCTAAACCCTGGCTAGTGGAGACAAGGCCACAGCACGGCTAAACCCTGGCTAGTGGAGACGAGGCCACAGCACGGCTAAACCCTGGCTAGTGGAGACGAGGCCACAGCACGGCTAAACCCTGGCTAGCGGAGACAAGGCCACAGCACGGCTAAACCCTGGCTAGTGGAGACGAGGCCACAGCACGGCTAAACCCTGGCTAGTGGAGACGAGGCCACAGCACGGCTAAACCCTGGCTAGTGGAGACGAGGCCACAGCACGGCTAAACCCTGGCTAGTGGGGACGAGGCCACAGCGCGGCTAAACCCTGGCTAGTGGAGACAAGGCCACAGCACGGCTAAACCCTGGCTAGTGGAGACGAGGCCACAGCACGGCTAAACCCTGGCTAGTGGAGACGAGGCCACAGCACGGCTAAACCCTGGCTAGTGGAGACGAGGCCACAGCACGGCTAAACCCTGGCTAGTGGAGACGAGGCCACAGCACGGCTAAACCCTGGCTAGTGGAGACGAGGCCACAGCACGGCTAAACCCTGGCTAGTGGGGACGAGGCCACAGCACGGCTAAACCCTGGCTAGTGGAGACGAGGCCACAGCGCGGCTAAACCCTGGCTAGTGGAGACGAGGCCACAGCACGGCTAAACCCTGGCTAGTGGAGACGAGGCCACAGCATGGCTAAACCCTGGCTAGTGGAGACGAGGCCACAGCACGGCTAAACCCTGGCTAGTGGAGACGAGGCCACAGCACGGCTAAACCCTGGCTAGTGGGGACGAGGCCACAGCTAAACACTGGCTAGTGGAGACGAGGCCACAGCATGGCTAAACCCTGGCTAGTGGAGACGAGGCCACAGCACGGCTAAACCCTGGCTAGTGGGGACGAGGCCACAGCACGGCTAAACCCTGGCTAGTGGGGACGAGGCCACAGCACGGCTAAACCCTGGCTAGTGGAGACGAGGCCACAGCGCGGCTAAACCCTGGCTAGTGGAGACGAGGCCACAGCGCGGCTAAACCCTGGCTAGTGGAGACGAGGCCACAGCACGGCTAAACCCTGGCTAGTGGGGACGAGGCCACAGCACGGCTAAACCCTGGCTAGTGGAGACGAGGCCACAGCACGGCTAAACCCTGGCTAGTGGGGACGAGGCCACAGCACGGCTAAACCCTGGCTAGTGGAGACGAGGCCACAGCACGGCTAAACCCTGGCTAGTGGAGACAAGGCACGAGTCTACGACTCTACGGGCTGCACAGTGTGGTTCACGGTTAACTTTGTACCAAAAATCATTTAATAATGTTTTAGATTTTTTCTTTCACGCTTCCTTGACCAACTCTTCAGTCACAGGTGGGTGTCATCGCGCTGACGACGGGTGACGTCCGACAGCAGAGCACAACACTCGCTCCCTTCTCAACGTCCCCACCGTCACTCTGAAAGCTTTCTTCGGCTCCCGACGCTGTTTTACGTACAAACACGTGTGTTTTCCCCCCTCTCCTCTCCCGACAGGCTGAGAGTGATCTCCAGAGAGCCACCGCCAACGCGCAGCGCACCACCAATCAGCTGGCGCAGACCATAGATGAGTTCGAGAAGAAAAAGATTCAAGATATCAAGGTGCTTGGTGGACCGATATGGGTCTTTAAAAAGACACCGCTCATGTTGGATTGCAGCTGCCGATAAGTCAATATCTTGTGCGCCAACATTCATTACCTTGAAATGTTTGTTTTTATTTTATAAAGATGAGATCATAAGATATTCCTTTGTTGATCCCCTTGGGGAATTCGGGGCATCATAGCAGCATGGGGGAGGGGAGGGGAGGTACAGGTATGGGCAGGGTAATAGTAGAGACATAAATATTGGCAATATAATTAACTCTGAATATAAAAATACGAGCATAAACGGTGTAAACAAAGGTGCGGGTCTGTATGCCCTATCAGTTCAATTATACATTACAATAATAATTATAGGCAATAAAGAATTTGAATCTAAATGTATACTATGAGTAAGAGTAAACAGTATACACAAGGTACCCTAACTGGCATGATATACATCATTATGTGGTTTACATTTTTTTATACATTTTTACAACAAACATCATTGGACAATGAAATTAATTGATAATTGCTACACTATTTGGTGCAATATTTAGCCCCTTTAGCATGGCCTGGTTGTTATCAATCTACAGATTCCTTGTGATCCTCTGGTTTTGTGTGATACCGGTATTTATGCTCTAGCCTTAAAATGTAGCGTGACAAAATAGGAGCTAATATAATATAATAGCACTAGTGAATGGAAGTGGATACGGTTGGCCAAACAAAAACACCTCCCCCTGAGTTTTATGCCAGGCTGGCTGGGCCGTGTCCGCTTCCAATCACCTGTGCTAAGCTAGGAGAGCTTGGAGCCAGAGAGGTCAATTATGTGCCTGGGTCAGATCTTCATCACGGTCGCGCGTCAGTGAACGTGGATTTGACATGTAAGCCTCTGCCTCTCCCCCCCCCCCCCCCCCCCCCGCAGAAAATCTTGTCCGCCTTCGTGATGGTGGAGATGTCGTTCCACGCCAAGGCCTTGGAGGTGTACACCGCGGCCTTCCAGAGCATCCAGGATGTGGACGAGGAGGAGGACCTGGAGGTAGGGTCACTATATGGTCCAACGAGACACGCTGGTGTCCTGGCGTCAGGGGTGTTTGCGAGTAAAATGTACTTTGCCGCCTACAGAGGTTCAGCATCACAGTGTTGAACAGAGGTTTATCATCAGTGTAGAACAGAGGTTTATCATCAGTGTAGAACAGAGGTTTATCATCACAGTGTAGAACAGAGGTTTATCATCAGTGTAGAACAGAGGTGTATCATCAGTGTAGAACAGAGGTTTATCATCAGTGTTGAACAGAGGTTTATCATCGGTGTAGAACAGAGGTTTATCATCAGTGTAGAACAGAGGTTTATCATCAGTGTTGAACAGAGGTTTATCATCAGTGTAGAACAGAGGTTTATCATCAGTGTAGAACAGAGGTGTATCATCAGTGTAGAACAGAGGTTTATCATCAGTGTTGAACAGAGGTTTATCATCGGTGTAGAACAGAGGTTTATCATCAGTGTAGAACAGAGGTTTATCATCAGTGTAGAACAGAGGTTTATCATCACAGTGTAGAACAGAGGTTTATCATCAGTGTAGAACAGAGGTTTATCATCACAGTGTAGAACAGAGGTTTATCATCAGTGTAGAACAGAGGTTTATCATCAGTGTAGAACAGAGGTTTATCATCAGTGTAGAACAGAGGTTTATCATCAGTGTAGAACAGAGGTGTATCATCAGTGTAGAACAGAGGTTTATCATCAGTGTAGAACAGAGGTTTATCATCAGTATAGAACAGAGGTTTATCATCAGTGTAGAACAGAGGTTTATCATCAGTGTAGAACAGAGGTTTATCATCACAGTGTAGAACAGAGGTTTATCATCAGTGTAGAACAGAGGTTTATCATCAGTGTAGAACAGAGGTTTATCATCATCAGTGTAGAACAGAGGTTTATCATCAGCGTAGAACAGAGGTTTATCATCACAGTGTAGAACAGAGGTTTATCATCACAGTGTAGAACAGAGGTTTATCATCAGTGTAGAACAGAGGTTTATCATCAGTGTAGAACAGAGGTTTATCATCACAGTGTAGAACAGAGGTTTATCATCAGTGTAGCACAGAGGTTTATCATCAGTGTTGAACAGGTTTATCATCAGTGTAGAACAGAGGTGTATCATCAGTGTAGAACAGAGGTTTATCATCAGTGTAGAACAGAGGTTTATCATCAGTGTTGAACAGAGGTTTATCATCAGTGTAGAACAGAGGTTTATCATCAGTGTAGAACAGAGGTTTATCATCACAGTGTAGAACAGAGGTTTATCATCAGTGTAGCACAGAGGTTTATCATCAGTGTTGAACAGGTTTATCATCAGTGTAGAACAGAGGTGTATCATCAGTGTAGAACAGAGGTTTATCATCAGTGTAGAACAGAGGTTTATCATCAGTGTTGAACAGAGGTTTATCATCAGTGTAGAACAGAGGTTTATCATCAGTGTAGAACAGAGGTTTATCATCAGTGTTGAACAGAGGTTTATCATCACAGTGTAGAACAGAGGTTTATCATCAGTGTAGAACAGAGGTTTATCATCACAGTGTAGAACAGAGGTTTATCATCAGTGTAGAACAGAGGTGTATCATCAGTGTAGAACAGAGGTTTATCATCAGTGTTGAACAGAGGTTTATCATCAGTGTAGAACAGAGGTTTATCATCAGTGTAGAACAGAGGTTTATCATCAGTGTAGAACAGAGGTTTATCATCAGTGTAGAACAGAGGTTTATCATCACAGTGTAGAACAGAGGTTTATCATCAGTGTAGAACAGAGGTTTATCATCACAGTGTAGAACAGAGGTTTATCATCAGTGTAGAACAGAGGTTTATCATCAGTGTTGAACAGAGGTTTATCATCACAGTGTAGAACAGAGGTTTATCATCAGTGTAGAACAGAGGTTTATCATCAGTGTAGAACAGAGGTTTATCATCAGTGTTGAACAGAGGTTTATCATCAGTGTAGACCAGAGGTTTATCATCAGTGTAGAACAGAGGTTTATCATCAGTGTAGAACAGAGGTTTATCATCAGTGTAGAACAGAGGTTTATCATCAGTGTAGAACAGAGGTTTATCATCAGTGTAGAACAGAGGTTTATCATCAGTGTAGAACAGAGGTTTATCATCACAGTGTAGAACAGAGGTTTATCATCAGTGTAGAACAGAGGTTTATCATCACAGTGTAGAACAGAGGTTTATCATCAGTGTAGAACAGAGGTTTATCATCAGTGTTGAACAGAGGTTTATCATCACAGTGTAGAACAGAGGTTTATCATCAGTGTAGAACAGAGGTTTATCATCAGTGTAGAACAGAGGTTTATCATCAGTGTAGAACAGAGGTTTATCATCAGTGTAGAACAGAGGTTTATCATCAGTGTAGACCAGAGGTTTATCATCAGTGTAGAACAGAGGTTTATCATCAGTGTAGAACAGAGGTTTATCATCAGTGTAGAACAGAGGTTTATCATCAGTGTAGAACAGAGGTTTATCATCAGTGTAGAACAGAGGTTTATCATCACAGTGTAGAACAGAGGTTTATCATCAGTGTAGAACAGATGTTTATCATCACAGTGTAGAACAGAGGTTTATCATCAGTGTTGAACAGAGGTTTATCATCACAGTGTAGAACAGAGGTTTATCATCAGTGTAGAACAGAGGTTTATCATCACAGTGTAGAACAGAGGTTTATCATCAGTGTAGAACAGAGGTTTATCATCAGTGTAGAACAGAGGTTTATCATCAGTGATCTCCAAGTCCTGGGGGAGGAAGATGCCGTGAAGAATCGGGTGGTGGCTCATTCCATCGAGAGTAAGCTGCCTGACACCCTGAAAGAAAAGTGGCTTACGTATAGACTTGACCCTGTAAGCGGCTTTTCACCACAGACTCACTTTGATTGCCTACTGCAGTACTTGAAGAGACAAGAGGACAACCTTGAGGAGTTGGATCAGCTGCAGCCCAGTCCAGCGGACTATCCTGAGAGACCCAACGACCGAGGTAGAGAAAGGAGGGCATTCACCAAAGCCACAGCGGGAAACACCCAAAAGGGCTCTCAATCAAGCTCATGCATAGCGTGTGGGGACGAAGAGCATGCGGGTAGACTGTTTTCCTGCAAGGTCTTCAAGAGACTAAGCCTGTCCAGCAAGAAGGCTCAGTTGAAGAAATCTGGAGCATGCTTCAAGTGCTTGTGCCTCCATGGTGAAGACGGCAGTTGCACCCAGAAATTCCTCTGTGCAAAGTATGACTGTCGGAAAGGGAGGTCCTCAGACCATAACTACTTGCTTTGTCCGATGCCACCGACCAAGAAGATGGAAAAGAGTGGAGAGCAGAAGGAGCCGAGCTATTCAAAAGTAGAGAGGAGGGGACTTGGACTGACCAATAAACAAGAGGAGCTCCTTGCCAAACTCTCCCCTGAATTAAAAGCAGAGTTCAAGGAAGCGTTCTCAAACAGAACATCAACAACAGTGTGCACCAGCGGTGAGCCAAAAGAATATCCAGTGGTAATGATGCTACTCGAGGTGACGACAAACTCGGGTCAGCTAGTCGGCACTTTGATCGACCTAGCTTCAGACACAAACTACATCTCGAACGAAGCCGCTGATCGTCTGAAACTAAATGGCGAAGACATCAAACTGATTGTCCAAGGAGTTGGAGGGATGGAGAAAACAGTTGCTACCAAAAGGTATTCCTTAAGATTGAGAGTAAAAACCCCCAAAGGAACAGTGGCGGAGCACAAACTCCTTTGTTACGGCTTGGAAAACATCGCAAAGGTGAACCAGGCAGTCACGCCGCAGCAACTCCAAAAGTTCTTCCCAGACGTCGCAGTCAAAGACTTGGTGCGCCCTGAGAAGATCGACCTACTGATCAGTCACAGGGAGGGTCGCCTAGTCCCACAACCAATCAGAGTGGAGGGAGACCTCGTCCTCTGGGACGGTCCCCTGGGAAAGACTGTTGGTGGAGCTCATCCCGACCTCTTTGAGGCAGTGGACCTAGCGGTGCATAGGTCTGAAATCCACTTTGCACGGTCGATGAGAACAACTTCAAAGGCATACCGAGAGATCCTTGTGGGTCCAGCAGGATCAAGTAAAGCCCAGGTTGAAGATCAAGAAGTACTCCTCCGAAGTACTGCGTCTACCAACGAAGAAGTCATCGAATGGTTCAAGTGGGACAGCGTCGGCGCGGCCTGCGATCCTCAATGTGGCGGCTGCAAGTGCGGTAGATGTCCCCCTGGAGGGAAAGAAATGACCCTAGGAGAGGAAAGAGACCTTGAAAAGATCAAAGGATGTCTCACCTACGTACAATCTGACAAGCACAGCAAATCCCCCCACTGGGACGCGGCTTATCCATGGAGAGGAGACCCTGCGACGCTGCCAGACAACCGACGTGCCGTGGAGGCGACTTTCCAAAACACTGAGAAACGCCTTGAAAGGGAGCCAGAGTGGAAGGCTGCATACAGAGAGCAGATCCACGAGATGGTCTCAAGGGGAGCTGCCGCTAAACTCACCAAAGAGGAAGACGACAGCTGGAAGGGACCAAAGTGGTACATCAGTCATCTGGTCGCGCCAAATCCTCACTCATCAACTACCCCTGTGAGAATTGTTTGGAACAGTAGCCAAGAATTCCGAGGGGTGAGTTTAAACGACCTCTTGTACAAGGGACCAGATGTCCTCAATCTGATCAGAGGAGTCCTTCTGAGATTCAGGACTGGGATGTTCGCCGCCCTAGGTGACGTGAGAAAAATTTACAACTCTGTGTGGCTAAAAGACGAAGAAGTCCAACTCCATCGATTCCTCTGGAGAGACAACCCAGAGGACGAAATCGAAGTCTTCGTCGTTGTCAGAGTCAACATCGGAGATAAACCTGCTGGCTGCATCGCTCAGGTCGCCATGAGGGAAACGGCAAATCTGCCCCAGTTCGCAGCCATGGTAGAAGAGCGCCGGGTTCTGGTAGAAGACAGCTACGTAGATGACATCCTGACGTCCCACGATGACTTAAAAGAACTGGAGAAGATCACAGAAGGAGTCGAAAAGATCTTGAAAGCTGGAGGCTTCTCCCTTAAACCGTGGGTCTTGTCAGCCCAAAGTGGGAGGTCTGGAACTGCGGACAGATCCAGTAACCCAAAGACAACTATGTCTGCACCCAAGACTCTGGTGTTACCCAACCAGATGCGGGATGAAGAAAGCAAAGCACTGGGAGTTGGCTATGAACCAGAGACTGACAAGCTTCGCATAATGACGTCCATCAATTTCTCGAGAAAACAAGGCAAGATGAGGACTGGACTCGATCTGCGCCAAGAGGAAGTGAGAAGTAACACTCCAAACCCCTTGACCCGTCGAGTACTGCTAAGCCAGGTCGCTGGATTCTACGACCCCATTGGTCTTGCCACACCTGTGAAGCAAAAAGGAGTAATGCTTGTGAGAAGCTCCTACCAAGAGGCAGGCATAGGGAATCAGACCAAAGACACTTGGGATGACCCACTCTCGCCCAAACTCCGGGAGGCTTCCATAACACTCTTCGAGGAGTATGTGAGACTTGGCCAAGTCAGGTTTGAGAGAAGCCTCACACCTCAAGGAGCCATAGGCTGCCCATTGGGCGTAACATTTTCTGATGGGAGCGAGGCTTCCTACGGTGCCGTGCTCTACCTCCGTTGGGAGACGCAAGATGGGGTCGTCGTGAAGTTGGTTGAATCAAAGGCCAAACTTACTCCTCTTGACCAGAAAGGAGACGTAATTAAAGCAGAATTATGCGGCGCTGTCTTTGCGGTCCGTCTAAAGAGATACTTTGAGAAGCACTGCCGCATCAAGGTCGCACGCTGGGTCCACTTCGTGGATAGCCAAACAATTCTGGGAGCGATCCAGAAGGACAGTTATGGCTACCAGACCTTCTTTGCCAACCGCATTGGAGAGATCCAAATGGCTGGACCAGTAGAAGACTGGAGGTGGGTTGATGGAAACCTCAACGTATCGGACATCCTCACAAGGGGAGCAACTCCTGAGGAGCTTGATAATGAGTCAGAGTGGCAACGAGGCCCAGAGTTCTTGAGATGGCCTGAAGCTGAGTGGCCCGTCAAGATGCCCAGTGAAATTGTGACCAGTGTCGCTGATGACGTCAAGAGACTACAGAGAAAGGCGTTCTCAGCTGTAGTCACCAGGGCTCAGTCACAAAAGCTCTCAGGCCCCAGCAGTACTGATGTTGGTACAGACTCGAGAGACTTTGCGCTGCAACCACAGCCGAAAGACCAAGGTCCACCTCCAGCAGCAGAAAAGCCAAAGAGAAAGTCCTGGGGTGTTGCTCTCGTAAGCCTTGTGGAGCCCAAACGGTTCAGTAGCTTGACAAAGCTAGGTGGAACTGTCGCCTGGGTCCGACGAGCTGCGGAATCCTGGCTGAGCGCTAAATACCAAGCCTCAGATTCAGCAAAGTGGGAGGCAAGGGGACCAGAGCTCTCTGCAAGAGAGAGAATGGTGGCCTTCCAAGACTTGGCCCTTGCAGCCCAAGACGGCGTAAACTTTCAGGACACAACCCTGAACCGCCTTGTTGTGACCAGAGATGACAACACAGGACTCTTGCTTTGCGGTGGTAGAGTCCAATCATGGAGTGAAGACGGAACAGCTGTACCGTTAATCCCTTACAAATCATGGCTGGGGACCTTGCTGGCTAGAGAAGCTCATGAGGCCAATCATGAAGGCATTGCAGCCACACTGCTGCGCACAAGAAGAAAGTCTTGGGTAGTACAAGGTCGGAGAACTGTCAAAAGGGTGGTCAACGAGTGCGTCCCTTGCAAGAAGCAGAGAGCCAAGCTATGCCGGCAAGTGATGGGAAACCTCCCTCCGGAGCGTACCAGCAGGGCAAACCCATTTGAGAATACCACACTGGACCTTTTCGGCCCCTTTGAGGTGAGGGACGCCGTCAAGAAAATAACCAGGAAGAAGGTATGGGGAGTCGTGTATTGCTGCATGGCTTCCAGGGCCGTCCACGCTGACCTTGTTGACGACCAGTCTTCGGAGAGCTTACTTCAGGCCTACTCCCGATTCACTGCTCTAAGGGGGCATCCCAGGAGGTTATGGTCGGACAGAGGCTCAAACTTTGTAGGCGCCAAGCCTGCCTTGAGAGAGTTGCACAGGCACCTAGCATGTGTGCAGAAGGCATCGGTCGAGAACGCAGCCGCCAAGAATGGCACTGAGTGGCAGTGGGACTTCCATCCTGCGGATTCGCCCCACAGGAACGGAGCAGCAGAGGCAGCTGTTAAGCTCATAAAAAGAGCTCTCAACAGCCTCGACGGAACCACCGGTTGCTACACCTGGGGGGAGTTCCAGACCCTCCTCTACTCGGCAGCCAACTTAACCAACGAACGACCCATCGACGCCAAGGCACAGGAACAAGAGGACACAGTCGAGTACCTAACTCCTAACTCCCTTATCCTCGGGCGCACCGGACAAGGAGGAGACATGCAAGGGATTGATGTGGAAACTCATCCGTGGCGCAGGCTGAGGGCTGTCCAGGCTGGGGTGGACAAATTCTGGTCGAAATGGAGCGAACTGGCAGGTCCAAACTTGTTCATCCGCCATAAGTGGCACCGAGCAGAGAGGAGTGTCAAGGTTGGAGATGTGGTCTGGATCGCAGACCAGAATGCCTTAAGAGGACAGTTCCGGCTTGGCCGGATCGTCTTCACGTATCCAGACAAGAAGGGGGTGGTCCGTGACGCGGACGTCACAACCTGCCTAGGGTTTCCTGCCCCCCATGTATCCAGGCCCCGGGCAAAGGACTTTACCCTGCCCACAACCATCGTCCTTCGCAGGGATGTGCGGAGGCTGGTGGTCCTGATTCCGGTTGAAGACCAGCAGAAGAAGTCCTCACCATCGGGTACCCAAAAGACTTTGTGACTCTCTTTTGTTTAGTTAGCGGGTAACCCTGTGAGGCAACTGAGTGGTTCAAGGGCAAACCTACACTCCGTAGGAGGAAAGGTGGTGGGGCCCACCTCCTTAGTTAGTTTGTGTTCATGATACGAGTTGTGTTCACAATGTCCCACTTACCTTTGAAGGACACTTAGTTAAAAGCACTTTAATGTAGATACTTACAACAGTTTGATTTAAGGCTGAGATGCCCATTAACACTCTAGTGACTTGTATTTATAGTGGCCTGTATTTTAGTGGCCTCCTTGGATTGTATCAGTCGGCCAAGTGGGAGGTGTCAAGACTTTTGGTTTATTTAATATAAGGATCAGATGTGTAAAGGGGTCTAAATAAGTTAACAGGCGTTTGTGATTGGGACTGAGCATGCACAGTTCGCGCAGCTGCCTTTCAAATGGTGGCGGGCTGTCACTTCTCACTATAGCACTGACAGGATCACATCGCCCATTGGTAAGTGGACTTTATTAAGGGATTGCAATGTTAACTTGGCTGTGTCACATATGTACAATGTAATGTATCACGTTGGCTGCTGGCTGCTAATGCAGCCTGCGGATAATATTTGCATAGTGCACGGTGTTGGTGATGCTGGCTGAATGAATGAACGTTAACTTGTGTCTGAATGTTTGCCGCTAGCTTATGGCTAGGCTAACGCACCTCGCCGTAGGTGCAAAGCTGAACTAGTGTCCTGGTGGCTTTCCCGGTTTGTCACGGTGAGATTCATGTGGGGAACTTTGGTGTGAGCGTGTGTGTGCTTTGATGAGAACTGCTATCTTGTCCGTTGTGTGTGGGGAGCTTAGTGGCTCGTATCTCACGGAGGAGGAAGTAAACATTGCCATGCATTCTGGGAAATGAAGTCATTCTAGTTCTCCCTCCTCTCACCCACAATTAAAGGGGACATGACATACTGGTTTGATAGTGTATAGTGTAATGTATATATAATATAAATATAAATTATATATATAATATAATATATAAAATGGATAGTGTATGTATATTTGATAGTGGTATTGATATATTAATATGTATTGATATTAATATTAATATTGATTGATTGATTGGTATTGATATTAATATATATTGTATATTAATATTATGATTAATGTGTATGCACTGCATTTTGTTCTGTTTCACAGGTTTTTGACCTATGGTAAGCCTGTGGTCAACTGTGGGAATTATAAAGGTTGTATTGTGGAGAAAACATCTCAACTAGTTTGTTCAAATAAACAAACTCTAATGACTAACCATTGAGTCATCCATTGTGTGGTGCCTGTCAGCCCTTTCGGAGGGATTCAAATAGAACATTCTTGAAAGATCCGAACAATCACAGTGTTGAACAGAGGTTTATCATCAGTGTAGAACAGAGGTTTATCATCAGTGTAGAACAGAGGTTTATCATCGGTGTAGAACAGAGGTTTATCATCGGTGTAGAACAGAGGTTTATCATCAGTGTAGAACAGAGGTTTATCATCAGTGTAGAACAGAGGTTTATCATCACAGTGTAGAACAGAGGTTTATCATCAGTGTAGAACAGAGGTTTATCATCAGTGTTGAACAGAGGTTTATCATCAGTGTAGAACAGAGGTTTATCATCACAGTGTAGAACAGAGGTTTATCATCAGTGTTGAACAGAGGTTTATCATCAGTGTAGAACAGAGGTTTATCATCAGTGTTGAACAGAGGTTTATCATCAGTGTAGAACAGAGGTTTATCATCAGTGTAGAACAGAGGTTTATCATCAGTGTTGAACAGAGGTTTATCATCAGTGTAGAACAGAGGTTTATCATCAGTGTAGAACAGAGGTTTATCATCAGTGTTGAACAGAGGTTTATCATCAGTCTAGAACAGAGGTTTATCATCAGTGTAGAACAGAGGTTTATCATCAGTGTTGAACAGAGGTTTATCATCGGTGTAGAACAGAGGTTTATCATCAGTGTAACTGAGGGGTACAATTCCCTGACTGTATTGTTAAGTATGGTATTATTAAACCACTACCTCTTGTACTATAACTTCTGGCCATACAGTACATGATATAGATATGATGAACACTTTCCCACCTGATGAAACGAAGTCCACACAAATGTACAAATCGAATATTTAATATAGCAAAAGGTATATACAACGTTCATTTGTTGACACTTATGATTTGAAATGCACTTGTATGGCAAATGAGTATTCGTAGGTAAATCAACATTGAATGTCCAATCTCTGGTTACGCAGGGAGTAAGTATACAACCCGGTTCTTTAGGGAACTATAGCGATGGTACTTAAATGATTATAGCTGGATACACTAAGGGGGGGGGGGGGTCCCGCTGGTTGTAAGACAGTAGGAGGGGGGGGGTTAGAAGAGCCGCTGGCGGTATCCCATCTGGCCGACGATTTCTTGGGAGAATCTCTTGAAAGTCTTGAACACGGTGCCCACAGAACCTCGGTCCGCAGATGAATACAGCTGGACCCTCTGGTGGACGGTAGCTGCCGGTCCACAACGGAGAGACGTGAGGCGACCTCCCTGGTGTAGAGCGCCGTCTCACCTTGACTCCTCTCCGGGGGGTAGTTCCAACACTCAGCAGTGTTGGCCGTTATCCATGGAATAATCAAAGCACCCAAAGCATAATCCAAGCCGTGGAAGGCTCGCCGTCGTCCGGGTAGAGTAATCCAATGTACAGGTCTCCTCGTCCTGGCCCGGAGCTCCTCGGATGCAAGCACCACTAGTGGTCTGCCCAGCCTGGTTAAGACTCCAGATAACGTCAGGAACGATGGGGGTACTGATAACTTTATAACTCTAACCGAACGATGCACCATACATAATAGACTATTATTAGCTTAATAGAAATACGTCCAACTCGACGGTATAGTGCCAAACTATGACAATTCAACTATTAATCCACACGATATCTCAATGCCTATTCTGAGGCCAAGTAGGCCTTACTGCACCACACGTGCGTCGTGGGTGAGGCTTCGCGTCTGTTACTCGGTTGGAGGGTAAAGAACTAATGGACTAAAAGAAAGTTCTACTTTACTTGCGCCATATATATATGCGCTGTGAACAAATAGTACCATTCGTATTTCGCCAGACGTATTCCTACGCGGAACCGGGCTTGCCTCGACATGTTGGTCGGCACGATTGAACTTGAACCTAGGGGTATGGCTGCTGGCGCCAGGTTCTCGTCCAATGGTAGAATGAAACTATTATGGGCTGTTTAGTAGACTAAAGGGATATTCAGTGCATATTGTACAAGGAATATACAGGGGATATCAAACGATATACAAATACTATTAAATATATATATATAAATAAATATATATATTCGGTTTAATCTGATCCTTCACAACAATCAGTGTTGAACAGAGGTTTATCATCAGTGTAGAACAGAGGTTTATCATCAGTGTTGAACAGAGGTTTATCATCAGTGTAGAACAGAGGTTTATCATCAGTGTTGAACAGAGGTTTATCATCAGTGTTGAACAGAGGTTTATCATCAGTGTAGAACAGAGGTTTATCATCAGTGTAGAACAGAGGTTTATCATCAGTGTAGAACAGAGGTTTATCATCAGTGCTTGTGCCAGCGTGGTAGACTTGTGGGAGCGTGGTAGGCTTGTGGAAGCGTGGTACTACCGTGGTAGGCTTGTGGGAGCGTGGTACTACCGTGGTAGGCTTGTGGCAGCGTGGTAGGCTTGTGGCAGCGTAGTAGGCTTGTGGGAGCGTGGTAGGCTTGTGCCAGCGTGGTAGGCTTGTGGGACCGTGGTAGGCTTGTGGGACCGTGGTAGGCTTGTGGGAGCGTGGTAGGCTTGTGGGAGCGTGGTAGGCTTGTAGGAGCGTGGTAGGCTTGTGGGAGCGTGGTAGGCTTGTGGGAGCGTGGTAGGCTTGTAGGAGCGTGGTAGGCTTGACTGAGGCCTAATTATTTTATTTAATCTCATTTCAAACCTTTATTTTAACCCGTCGTGAGTCATTTGAACGTGTAGAATAGGTTCCAAGATTCCATTCCAACAGTGTTGTGACGGGAAGTTGACCAATGAGGGCTTTAAAAAAACAAACAAAATACCAATGATGGTTACGCCTTTCGACCAGAGAATGACAGACCAATAAGATAAGGTCTTGGCCCCTAATCGTGGGTTGATATATGGTCATGTCCCCACCCCTGCCCTTGCCTAAGAATTTGGCAAGACAGCGCAGTCTCTCACCCAGCTCTGTGTCACAGTCGTTACTCACCGTATAGCCTACACACCCTTCAACGTTAGCAGTCACTCACAAGTATGCTGGCGTGTGTGTGTGCATTGGAATTCTCCCAGCGATCCGCAGTAGCTTTTATAATAGGTTCTTCTTGTTTTTCTTCTTTTTGGCTGGAGGTTTGGGGTGAATCAACTTGTCGGCAAACAAACAAACAAACAAATGTTGTCTCTTATCCGGTGAACGAGTCTCCCAGATGCCGCCTCGCTCCATTATCTCCTCTCTCTCTCCGTCTGAACGCTCTCCCCGTGGGTGGGCCCCAGGCGGACGCTTCGCCGTGTGACTCATATTATCTCTGAAAAGCAACAGGAGATCAGGAATCATAATCTGCACAAATCACAAGCATGTGGATAGACCTGATCAAGAGCCTTCCGCGAAACACATCTCTCTCCAACACGGTGAATGTTTTCATTCAAACCTTTATTTATACTCGTGAAAGCACTCTGAGGTTTCCCTCGTTTACAGTGACGACGAGTTAACAAAGAAGAACACAAATATCATATCGGGTTATGAATGACAATGAATTACAATTACAATTATTACAATGGTGGATTAAAAACAATGACACGATTCAGTACATAGGTCAAGTGCAACGCCTTTTAAACTCCATGACTGACGGGAATGCTCCGAGCTTTAGAGTCTGTTGCAGGGTATTCCATGTGTGTATGGAGCATCGTATTATTATTATTATTATTATTATTATTATTATTATTATGGAGCATCGTAGGAGAAGGCAGACTTTCCAAGCGTTTAGATGTGGTCGAAGCGGCGGTCGGCGGTGTGGTTTCAGGGGCGTTCTTTCAGAGTGTTGTTTGTTTTTGGTTTGACTAAATCGAGCTATAATATTATAATTATATAACCGAACGCCGGCGTCCAATAGGGACGAAACGGTTACAGGTTTTTAATGACAACAATGGTGAAATTCCCTGACGGTTAGTAATACTGTTCAACTTTTAATTGGGTGGAGGGCAGCAGCCACGTCTCTCCCAGGGGGGGCAGGGGGGGCAGCAGCCACGTCTCTCCCAGGGGGGCAGGGGGGGCAGCAGCCACGTCTCTCCCAGGGGGGGCAGGGGGGGCAGCAGCCACGTCTCTCCCAGGGGGGCAGGGGGGGCAGCAGCCACGTCTCTCCCAGGGGGGCAGGGGGGGCAGCAGCCACGTCTCTCCCAGGGGGGCAGGGGGGGCAGCAGCCACGTCTCTCCCAGGGGGGCAGCAGCCACGTCTCTCCCAGGGGGGGCAGGGGGGGCAGCAGCCACGTCTCTCCCAGGGGGGGCAGCAGCCACGTCTCTCCCAGGGGGGGCAGCAGCCACGTCTCTCCCAGGGGGGGCAGGGGGGGCAGCAGC
Source organism: Notolepis coatsorum (assembly GCF_963971535.1). Lineage (NCBI taxonomy): Eukaryota > Metazoa > Chordata > Actinopteri > Aulopiformes > Paralepididae > Notolepis > Notolepis coatsorum. Next base: position 1,856,091 of record NC_140177.1, read on the forward strand.
CACGTCTCTCCCAGGGGGGGCAGCAGCCACGTCTCTCCCAGGGGGGGCAGCAGCCACGTCTCTCCCAGGGGGGGCAGGGGGGGCAGCAGCCACGTCTCTCCCAGGGGGGGCAGGGGGGGCAGCAGCCACGTCTCTCCCAGGGGGGGCAGGGGGGGCAGCAGCCACGTCTCTCCCAGGGGGGCAGGGGGGGCAGCAGCCACGTCTCTCCCAGGGGGGGCAGCAGCCACGTCTCTCCCAGGGGGGGCAGGGGGGGCAGCAGCCACGTCTCTCCCAGGGGGGCAGGGGGGGCAGCGACGACGTGTGTTTTTCCTGCAATGAAAACACGGCGGAACACAGACGAGCTCCAGAGAGACCCTCATCACGCACATGTATGTTAATAATAACATGTATGTGCCTGTGAAGAGATCTGGATAAAATACCTGTACGAGATGACGGCTCCCACATGTAGTACATCTTCTCCTTTCTACCTAAAGTTGAACATGAAGGATGTTTCATAAAAAAATGTCAACAGTGAGATCGCTACGCTATTGCTGTTATTACGTTGAGTCATATTTGATCTGCGACGTTTAGTCTAAAAGTTGGATCTGAATTCCGCGCGGCCCATTGAGAACAGGACTGAAACAGAGAGGTACTAGAATGCATCATCTGAGCAAAGAAATTCAAGGACCTATATTTTTTTGAAAAGGACTGTGTGTGAGAGTGAGAGAATAATTACAATAATAATGCATCACGCTGGTTTCAACCGGAAAAAATTTGTCGGAAAGTTTGGTTTCTTACTCAATGAATCCAAAATGTCAATGTGGTTAGAAGTGGTGGAGAGAATAAAAGCTAGCTTATAATGGTAGTGTCTGGTTAGGAGCGAGGGATAATGGAGGTACTTCCCAAGGTGGGGTCCGGGAGGGGGGGGTTCGAGCTGGAGCATATGTGTGTAGGTTTTTAGATAACAGGTATTAGGGGTATATCTTATATAAGACAATTAACTAAAATGTGATCTCATTGGATGTGCTCTGACAATTAATGCTTGTATATCTTATCGTGTGTTGTCATGTTTGTTTATGTGTTTGTTTAAAAAATACAAAAAAAAAAAACACCGATAATAATTATAATAATTTATGCAAACAGTTTTCAATATAAGACTTGGTGACATTATTTCAGTGTATCGGCTCGTGAAAAATATGAGAAAAATAAACCGTATAAACAAAGGTGCAGATGAGGGTCTGTATGCCCCATCGGTTAGATTATATGTTACATTAAATAAAACATTTGAATCTGAATATATACGAGTAAAAGTAAACGGTATACACAAGATACACAGTATACACAAAAGGTACCCTAACTGGCATGATATGATATGGGGGCAACAGTGGCTCAGGAGGTAGAGCAGTTGTCTGGTTCCCGGTTCGATTCCCGGTTCGATTCCCGCTCCTCCCGGGCAGCGCGTCGATGTGTCCTTGAGCAAGACACTTAACCCCCTAATTGCTCCCGATGAGCAGGTTTGCACCTTGCATGGTTGCCTCCGCCGTCGGTGTGTGAATGGGTAAAATGTGAGTAACTGTAAAAATTAATTGTAAAGCGCTTTGGATAAAAGCGCTATATAAAAAAGCAGCCATTTACCATTTACCATGATGTACGTCGTGCGTTGTAGTCCTTGCAGGTTTTGGTGGTGAAGAGTCGGACACACTTAGTGGTCAGACACAAATGATCCCAATGCCCATCTCTGATCATCTGAATCTTTATTCTCGTTGGTTCTGAACGACTTAACTGTCACTCTCTTGTTTTGCTGTTATCTTTTTGGTTAATGTTCAAATCAAGCCCACACTCGTCTTTAAATGTCCACTTAGTAAGACATTTGATTGTTTGGGAATGAGAACTGCATAGAGACTCGAAAACCACGTCCAATTACGTGGAATAATTGCGTAATTTCGCGGTCGGGTCTAAACGCTCTGAGCGAGAAGCGTTTAACACTCGACCATTAAATCACAGCTTATTCCACGTAATTGAAAGTGGTTTTGTGATTCTACATGGTTCTCATTCCAAGCGATGGAATGTCCTTACCGAGTTGACCTTTGCAGCACGGTTAAATCTTGGGAGTGGGACCGTGTCAGATCACAGAAGTGAAACGTGTTCTCTCAATGCTATTCCCTGGCACTTTGAAGACCAAAGTACTATGACACCTATTGCCTTGTCTCCACTAGCCAGGGTTTAGCCGTGCCGTGGCCTGTCTGGCCTTGTCCTTCACCAGGCCAGATCAGCTCTATTTTCAATCTTTCAAAATGTTCTTATATACCCTAGTTGCTATTGCTTATTTATGTTTCATTACATGTACATGCTTACCAACTGTTTCGCCTGTTTTATTGCAACACTACTATCACCGACATCTAAGAAGGGAGATCCCCCCTTGACCGGCCCTTCTAAGGTTTCTCTCCTCCACACTGCCTGTGGTGCTTTTTCCCCGTATTGCTAGGTTTTTAGTGAGTTTTACCTTACCTTCGCATGGGGTATGTCTGGGAGTGTTGCATTTATTTATTTTATTTATTTAAAGAAATGTGGACATCATGGTGTTTTTGTTTTGTTCTTGATTTATTGTGATGTTTCTTCTTAAAGAAGACGTGTCCGGCCCATGGGGACATTAACGTGTGTTGTCGGGCCTTACAAATACATTTGATTTTGATTTGAGACAGACTCCTTTCACAACCTGGCCAGACCTGGTCAATGGACTGACTGTAGTTGTATCATCATGTTATAGCTTGTAAACAAACCAACCAAAGAAAATCTGTTCTGAGCAATAAATCAGCATTGAGCACCAAAGCTTGCAGTGTGAACACAGCCGTAGTCCTAGTTGGATTGTAGGCTTTTCACTTTTCTCCATGGAGGATTACAGTATCTCCTACTGTCTTTGGCAGGGTTTGAGGACTCTGCTGCGTTCAGACATCATCGGAACTCATTCCAGAACCTCCCTCCCTCAGACGGAATCCTCCCTGAGCAAGTCGGGGGCTTTACAGGTAAGACACAGTGTGTAGTTATACCGGCTACCTTCAGCAGCCTTGCAGGCATCTCAACTATAGGGTTAAATTAATGGATCAATGTAGCTGCATCCTTATTTAGTGCATCCCGCCAACTAGGGCTGGGCAATTAATCGATGTAATCGATTAATTCGAATTCATGATTTAGGAAGATAAAAAAATTAAAATCAATTACATTGGCAATTCCATAAGCATCCCCGTACTGTGACAGATATATTAGTGGCTGTAGGGGGGTAGGAGAGATTAGCCGGGTTGCTACCAAACTGTCGTGGGTGGGTTGAATCTGTTCTGGAGGAGCAGATTGTGCATATAGGTATGAGACACATTATGGTGTCAAGAGTGGCAGGGAGAAAGGTGAAGAAGGGAGGAAGAGAGGTAGAGAAATTGCAGAGTGGGAGGGAAAGGACAATTTTTCAGAGTGGAGTGAAACATAGGATTATGGTATACTTAGCACTAGATGGGTGGGTGGGTCGGATCCCTCGGCGGAGAACTCCCAGGAAAACTCCTCTTTGTCCCTCTTCGTTTCTCAGCGTTTCGCTGATGCTTGCCCAGCAAACCTTTAAATTTCTATCCCTAATTACTGCTGTCTAACACCTGGCCCTTAACACATTGGAGGCCAAACCCGAGATAAGTCGGGTTAACTCGCCATGCTCTGGGCGCCAAACCCGAGAAATCTCGGGTTTTAATCGATATTTATTTTATTCGCTATATCCATTCATTTTTCATCCATCCAGCCTGACGTTATCATTGGGAATGGGTCTGAGCTTGCAAAGGGCAAATAACAGCACCTATCGTCTCCCGGATGGTAAACGCAGTGATAAACGCCCTTTACTGGAATATTCTGGCATACACAAAAAACCTTGTATTTTTATATGCCTATTTATGAATAGTTTTCAAATAAACGCTAGATTATCGATAGTATATGTGTACTTATGCACGCTATAGAAGCGATCTGAAAAATATATTCTCATTTCCTGATCAACGCACACACACACATGGGATGGGGCACACGCTGATAGGTCAAAACAGATCCGATTATCCCAAGACTGGTAAAATAAATTGCTTACCTCAGATCAGATGTTATCTAAAAAGATTATTCCAATTCCTGATCGCCATTCCAAATATCGATCGCGTTTATTGATTCAACGTTGGGTACTGTAAATTATGTATTCCACGCGTTTTCCGGCTCGGCGAATCACTTGGGTCTCTTCAGATGCCTCGCCGGAGAAGTAACATGAGGAGGCTGCCCCCCCCCCCCCCCCCCCCCCCCCCCCCCCCCATCAGTCTAAACCAATGGGGTGCAGTTACACAGGGAGAGACGATAGGGGGCGGTATTTTCCCAATTGAGCTCAGAGAGAGTGCAACACTAGCGTGAGGCTCGATTGATGAAATATGAATTAAAATCGCTAATAAAAAAAATACGACAAACAAACGCTATATGTCGTTGGTGGCACTCAACTGGCGGCATGAACTAACGACAAATCGCGTCCGTGGCACTCAAAGTGTTAAGCTACCTCCACGCACTCACCTAGGGCCAACTTTCTTTAGGCAACTAAACTGGCTTCCGGTCAATAAAAGGGTAATTCACATCAAATTAGGTCTCACACACAAGATAGTTCAAAATACAGGTCCGAAATATCTATCCAATTACTTTAATCGATTCCGTGACAATCATTCATATTCCACTAGAAGGAGCAGTACAGATTTTATTCTGCCAAAATTCAACTCATTAATGGGCACAAATACTTTTTTATATTCTGCGGCACTGGAGTGGAACAAGCTTCCAGTGGCCCTGAAAAACATCGAAGAGGGGGGAAGCTTTAGACGTGCCACAAAGAAATGGCTAGCCAGTGAAGTATAAAATAGCCATGTCTAGGAAGGAGAGGGTAGGGTGTGTTTTATGGGGTTGCTATATGTTTTATTATGATGATCTATATTTTTTTATTATGATCTATGTTTTATTATGATGCTCTCTGTTTTATTATGATGCTCTATGTTTTTATGATGTCTGTCCATGTCCAAAATCAGACCATGATGGAAATAAGTGCTTGCACTTTCTCATGTTTTTATCCCTTGGATGCTGTCTTTGACTCCACAATAAAAATCAATCAATCAATCAATCTGGCACTCAAGCGCTATTTCTGGCGCCCCCTGCTGGCACTCAAAGTGTTAATGGGTCACTTAACAAAACAACTGCTGCAACAGTCCCTTATCACATTGGGTGCCACGCCTTTTTCGGGCCCCATCTATGCACTGCCACGCTTTAAAAGATAGGAGTCTGTCACCTTGTTTGTAGAGCTATAACTATATTCTATATTATAGCTATGGATACAATTCTATGGTCATTTGACAGTGACTTTCTTCCGGTCAAGATGCAAAAAAGAGATAATTTTTCCATGCATACATTCGCGCGTTATACCGTGGTGAATATGAGTATGTTTTTAGATCGGTCTGGGGTAATTATACTAAAACCGTTGCCGTTTCTTGCCTGGACCCACTATTATTCTCAAATCAAATCTATATCATAGGTATTATGTTTCATCATGAATGCATGAAAGGGGGTGGGGGTATTTTTTTGATGCTTTGATCGTCACCAACGGCATACTTTGTGGACTAACGTTACACACACATGTTCAGATCGAGGTGAAGACATGCTTGGATCAATGCAAGATTGATATCATATACCTTGACTAGGATGTACCCCAAAAAGAATATTCCAATTATCTGATCGCGATTCCAAGTATTGATGTCCATCGTGTCGCCAACATAATCCACCACACATCATGCATTTGATTCTTCTCAATCCGACCGTTATAACCGCTCCCCTTGCCAAAAAATATAAAAACAACCCGGAGATATTAGATCGACGCACAGGCCAAGATACAAGGTTTCAAAGGGTGCTCGATACCGCCGTCTAGCTGGATGCGGCCGGTATTGCACTTTGGCGACCTCAGACTAATTCCCTATGCTAACGCCAGGCTCCCTGGATGGATAATGAAGAAAAATATAAAAAAAAAGGAAAAACAACCCAGAAACGTAAAAAGAAATTTTTGGCACTCTACGGTTGGGGCCCAGAAACGTATTAACACGTTTTTGGCACCCAAAGTGTTAACTCAATCAGTGCCACCCATTAGACGGGGCCCCGCTGTAGCTGGGCCTAGCGTTAAAAGATACGACTGCGTGACCTTGTTTGTAGAGCTAAATCTATATTCTATATTATAGCCATGGATACAATATTATAGTAATTTAACACTGTGTTTCTTCTTCTTCAAGATGAAAAAAATAGATAATTTTTCCATGCATACGTTCCCGTGGTATACCGTGGTGAATATAAGGATGGTTTTACAGCGGTATGGGGTAATTCCTGAAAGGCTGCGTAATAGCCATATTCTACTATTTGCGTTGGCGTTTCTTGCCTATACACGCTAGTATTCCTGAATCAAATCTATACAGTAGGTATTATGTTTCATCATGAATGCATGAAAGGGGGGGGGGGGGTCGTTTCTGATTATTGATTACCAGTAACGGCATTAGTATTGAACACTAAAAACGCTGATCAGCTGGATCGGTATGAAAACCTTGCACAATCAAGCCAGAATTTACGTCAGATGATCCTTACCTTTTGATCGGGAGTATTCCAAAGATAATATTCCAATTGTTTGATCGATATCTGCTCCATCCGATTTCCATTTGGCCCACGACATAACCAACCACAGCATATGCATCGGATGTCCCGTAGACGTTTGTATGCGACCGATTGAACTTCTAGCCTTGCCGTCTACAGAAAATCTATGAAAAAAAAAACGTTCAGTGTAACACAGGGTCTGGAACAGGGTTTACTGCAGCTCGATACCGCCACCTGGGAGAATTTGGCCGGTACTGCACCCTCGGCGTCGCAGTAGGCCTTAAAACTGCAACATACGGGTCCCTGGCATTGAATAGGATAATAAATAAAAAAAAAAAAAAAAAGATATAACTTAATATTACGTGGTTGGCACCCAACGGTTGTCGGGCAAACACGTAATATTCCGTGAATGGCCCCCATTGAGTTAAGAGTCCTAACAGTGTTTTATTATTAAGAGTCCGATAGTCCTAATAGTGTTTATTATTAAGAGTGAGATATTTCTAACAGTGTTTATTATTAACACATTCCCAGCCAATCCCGGTATATATACGTGATTGGGAGCCGACGCTTGACGGCCAATCATGCAGCATCACACCTGGACAAGAGGCAGGGGAACTATGTGAGAATGCTATTCATCGACTACAGCTCGGCATTCAATACCATAGTCCCCTCCATACTCATAGCCAAGCTCAGGGACCTGGGCTTGGGCTATGACCTCTGCCAGTGGGTCTTGGACTTCCTGACTGGCAGACCCCAGGTGGTGAGAGCAGGCAACTGCACCTCCTCATCCATCACCCTCAACATAGGGGCCCCCCAGGGCTGTGTTCTGAGTCCCCTCCTCTACTCCCTGTACACACACGACTGTGTGGCTCAGCGGAGTAGCAATACAATCGTCAAATTTGCTGACGACACAGTGGTGGTGGGCCTGATCTCTGCCAACGACGAGAGGGCCTACCTGGAAGAGGTCAAGGTCCTGGCGGGATGGTGCCAGGAAAACAGCCTCTCCCTGAACGTCAGCAAAACAAAGGAGATGATTGTGGACTTCAGGAGGTCGGGGGTCAAGGACTACAGCCCCCTCAGCATCGACGGGGCACCGGTTGAGAGAGTCAACAGCTTTAAGTACCTCGGAGCCTACATATCCGAGGACTTGACATGGACCACACACATTAACAGTGTTGTGAAGAAGGCACGACAACGCCTCTACTTCCTTAGGCGCCTAAGGAAGTTCCAAGTCAGCCAGAAGATCCTTAAGAACTTCTACTCATGTACAATAGAGAGCATCTTGACCGGCAACATCACCTCCTGGTTTGGGAATAGCACTGCACAAGACCAAAGCAGACTACAAAGAGTGACACGTTCAGCCGAACGCACAATTGGAGGGGGGCTCCCCACCCTCCAGAACATTTACTACAAGCGTTGCAAGGGCAAGGCTAAGAGAATCATTAAAGACTCCAGTCACCCGAACAACTGCCTCTTTGAACTGCTGCGGTCAGGCAAGCGATACAGGAGTCTCAAGGCGAGCACAGAAAGACTCAGAAGAAGCTTCTATCCCCAGGCCATCAGGCTGCTAAACGAACAATGAATGAACACTACACAACAACAACCACCAAACGCACATAGCACACACATCCACACGCACACACTCACTTTAAACAAACACACTGTAGCACCCACTCCACACACTTATAGCACACACCCACTTTAAACAAACACACTGTAGCACCCACTCCCCACACTTTATATTTATGGATGAAGGATTGCACTACAACTCGTACACCTTACTGTAAATTGTACCTAAAATTGTACCTCATCCCATTTCTGCTTTGCACTAGATAGTACTGTACATTAGTACACTGCATAGTATTGTGTATTGTATATTATATGGTAACTCAGAACATTGTACATATGTCTATACCGAACACTGACCTCATTTTCTTCTTCTAAATTCATGCTATATTATGTTATTATGTTATTTGATACTATCTTGTCTAGCACAGTCTCTGGAGCGTAACAGTAAGAAGCATTTTGTATGAAAGTATCCTGTACTTCTGTATGACAACTATTAAAGAACTTGAACTTGAACTTGATATATATGTTTTTAACTTGTTTTTTCTTTTATTCGATTTTAATATCCTATTCAATGTCACTGAGCTGTATTTTGGCTGGAAAAGGCATATTGGGACTCAGAAAGTGCAGTACCGGCCAGATCCTGGTAGTGGCGCTGTCTCGAGAATGCAGTAATCCTTGTTTCAGACTTGGTGTAAAAAAAAATTCGCTCCGGGCGGACTTTTCTGTTAGCCTGAAGCGAGGGCTTCACCTGATCGCCTGGAATACTTTTTGCGACGCCGAATTCATTATGCAGTAAAGGAATATGGCATCAGCCAATACATATGATCTAGCAGATGGCGATCAAATAACTGGAAAATTCTTTTTGGAATCCAACTGGCCACAGGTAAGAGCAATTTGACGTAAATTTCAGCTTGATCGTGCAAGGATTTAATAGCCATCCCCCTGCTCATCCTATGTTATGGTAATAACGAATGCCGTTATTGGTAATCAATAATCAGAAACGACTTCCCCCGCCCCCCCCCCCCCCCCCTTTCATGCATTCATGATGGAACATAATACCGATCATATGCATTTGGATTTTTAACTCTAGCTTGTGTAGGGACGAAACGCCAATCGATTTAACGTTATTAGCTTAGCGCCTTATAAATAGCTTTGCAGGAATGATCCCAGATCATTCCGATATAACACTCATATTCACCACGGTATAAAACGGGAACGTATTGATGAAAAAATAATTTCTTTGTGGCATATTGAACCGGAGGTTCATACTGTCAATTGACAATGACATTGGACCCATAGCTATAAGATAAAATATAGATTTAGCTCTACAAACAACGTGACGCACAGTGAACGTTTGTAATGGCAAGGTGGACTTCCTAGAGTGGGGCCCAGCTAATGGCTGGCCGGGAATGTGTTAAGAGTCAGACAGTCCTAACAGAGGAGGGGTGGTTGATTTGGACTTCAGAGAGTTTATCGGTGGAGAGACCACCTCCACTAAATGAGAGGGGAGAGGGGACTCAACGGCTCAAGGGAAAGCTTTTAGCGTACAGAGGTATGGATGACGCGGTGACCGTGGTTTTGTTTTCATCATAGCAACCGAGGACCTCCAGCCGGCAGGGGCGGGCAGAAGAGGAGGATGAAGAAGAGGAGGAGGACGACGACGAGGAAGAAGACGAGGAAGATGATGAGGAGGAGGAAGTCACAGACGATGAGAAAACACGTCATTGATTGATTGATTGAAAATGTTATGAACAGATTGCAGAATGGGTACAATACAGTACAGCTCAATACACACAATTGTTAAGGGGATGCAGAGCAGAGAAAGACTTTCGTCTTGTTTACATCAAGGTCCCCCATTTTCAATTCATCATGACATTTATGACACACACGACATACAGATAGACAGTACTGCTACATCTATACATTTATGACATACCAGATTTACAAATACAGTACTGTTTGTGATACAAAAAGAGTTTAAAAAAGAGAGTATATACATTTGACGCAGTCACGTGTGTTTTGTTTGTTTGTCTGCGCGCGGAGGGCAGTGGACATCCTGTAGTAGACTGTAGTAACACTATATAACCTTTTTATACTAAAGCCAAATTAACCTTCTATAGGTGTCGTGAGCAGTGTTCGTAGTTATTACATAACGCCAAAAAGTGCATTACTCTTTGCTAACACAGGCACATTCTATAGTGCGAGATATATTGCACAGGGTAACCGCCTGTATTTATAGAATAAAGACATTCCGTGTAATAATAAACTCCCGTCTGCTGTCATTTCTCAGTCCTCTGCGATGTTTCCGATTGCACCGCAGCGTGATCGGCACGCACACCGTTAACTTGTGCCCCGAGCCGGTCTCGCATACAACGGGCACCGCGAGTCGGGGTGAGTGACGGGGTGAGCGATGGTCGCGGTCGTGAGTCATCTCTTCCAACGTCGTTGCTGCAGTTCGGCGGGACGGAGGAACGCTCGGGAGGACACTCCACACGCTCGGTTTACACACACATATGTGTGCATTCTTGTGTGTGTGTGTGTGTGTGTGTGTGTGTCACTGGTGAAAGCCAGTGCATGTGTGTGTCAGTCATTGTGTCATGGGCATGGCTCCCGTTTCTATCAAGCATGAGTCATTCAATACATTTATCATTCTGCTCCTGCCCTTGTCATGAATAGAAGCTGTTTTCTGCTCCAAGTATAACACATGCGCACACACGTCACACATCTATATTACAGTTTCTCTATAATCTGCAGGAATTCATCCACTTCTACACACACACACAGTATCTTGTGCACGTTGCTACTAAGGAATCTTAACTGTCTATACTACTAGTGTCGAAGTGTCCTTGAGCAAGCCACTTAACCCCCTAACTGCTCCCGATGAGCAGGTCGGCACCTTGCATGGTCGCCTCAGCCGTCGGTGTGTGACTGTGTGAGTGAATGGGTCAAATGTGAGGAACAAATTGTAAAGCGCTTTGGATAAAAGCTGTTATATAAAGATGCACCATTTACTGTGCTAATATGTATTTACTGCTATGCCTATATTCAGGGACGTGCACAGGACTTTAGAGGGGCAGGTGCTCTAAGGCTGAAAAGGGCACTACACTTGTGTGTATATAGTAAGCGAGCTTGTAAGGGCCCTTTTCGGGCGGGGGGCCCCCTTTCTATGCTTTTTGGGGGGTTTTGGTGATCAAATATTGAACTATAATAATCAGTGCAGGAGCTCACTTATCCTTGAAAGACACTTTTATCACTGACTTAAAAGGCCCATACATCTCCATAAATGTTCAGGGGGGAGGGAATAAGTGCTTACCCTACAGACCCCAAGAAGTGCTGTATATTCTGTATTGTTTAATATAAATGCATTTTTTATTCCAATCCCGATTTGTATTTGAGATTCCCAAATCCCATCGGACTTGACTTCTTTGTGTCCCTCAATGAGTGTAATACCAGCATTCAACAGCGGTTTCTATCATCATCATCATCACCACCCACGCTATGCATAAAATATATAGGTCCGCGGAGAGGCACGCTGAGGAGGCCGTGCAAACTGCAATGGAATATGGGGCATCTCTCTCTTTACCTAATATTTTGATTCTATCCTGACATTTTTCAATTGGAAGGGCAGTCGATATGCGTAACAGTAAAAAAAAAAAGAAAAAAAAAAATCAAAAAGGGCACTTTTTTGATGAGGCTCAAAAAGGCAGGTGCTCAGGCACCCCTTGGCCTCTATGTGTGCACGTGCCTGCCTATATTACTACCTAGAGTTGTGCCCTTCCTGATGACTGTCGTACAGAACTTGTAAGTCGCTTTGGAAAAAAGCGTCAGCTAAATGACAAAATGTAAATGTACCTACTGTGCTAATATGTCTACTACTATGCACTCAAGACTGTAGCACTCAAGTTCAGCACTGTTAGACGAACAATCTTACTGACCCTTAGCTGCCAGAGTTGTACCCTTCCTGCTGACCTGTTGTATATATAATATACAGTCTATATTACAATCTCTTAAACTCACAAATACATCCGGTTGTATACACACACACACGTACGTGTATGTACTAGGGCTGTCCCCGACTAAGGGTTTGTATAGTCGACTTGTAGTCGCCAAAATTGTATCATTCCATTTGGGCTGTGGGGGGTGCTTAATGTCTGAAGGAGTCGACTGAAGGCTTCTTGTCCTCTGCGAAAGCATGCAATTGGTCCACTGATGGATACACATTGATATCTACTCTAGTGTGTTCATTAGATGGGTGAAATCCTCTTTCAGTGCCTCTGTGCCCGTTTTGCTTAGGCAGTTAGCCTCTGGTATGCGTCGTGCCATTAGTGTTAGCCACGCTTCTAGGCCTCTTTTCTTTTGGAAAGAATGATACAAAAAATATATATAATTTTTTTTTTGCATTCGACTAAGAGGTTGGCAGTCGACTACGGCTCCTCTATCGAGTAGTCGACTATTCGACTAATCGGGGTCAGCCCTAGTATGTACATACTCATACTTCTGATTGTGCAAAAATACAAATAATAATAGAATAAAAATAGACATGATAAAAAGTACCAAGATAAAATACAATGCTAAGCTTACGAATTGAAGGTAATGAGTCCTATATACACTACTATACAATATACAGTTATGCTATGTATAACTACTATACTAACTATACTATACAAAAACATACAGCTATGTTTTTTAAAGTGACCTTTTTTTTCTCTCCATAAAGTGACCTGTAGTGTGTTTGTGTGTGAGAGAGTGCAGGATGTGTGGTGTGTGTGTGTGTCCATGTGTGAGAAGAACATAAGAACAGCCATCAACCATCAACACAAGATATACAATATATATATATATATATGTTTGTTTTTTTCCTCTCGCACATAGTTTTGCTTGGTAATAGAACAGCCCCGCCCCAACCACCGGTTTGACTGGTGAGCTGGCAGCCTGTGGTTACTATAGGAGTGTGGGATGTGTGTCATGGACCTGCTGTGAGATTACCTTAATGCACATGAGGTTAATGTGTATATAAACACACACAGTCATGTACCGGCTTGACTCGCTGTGCTCTCCTCTGGCCCTGAGCGGCAGCCTGCTGCTCTGCAGTGAGTCATCCATCGCCTGGGACCGTGTGAGTCAGACCGGGTCGTCCACGGTCACGTTCTTTTATTCTCACTTCTTTATTACTTTAGTACGGAGAGAGAGAGAGAGAGAAAGCCTTTTCACGTCGGTTCCTCGATAACGTAGCGGCAGGAGAACAACGCTAAAGGTAACGTTAACACTTTCAGCGCCACACTTAAGCCCCATCTCTGAAGAGCGCGTCTCCAGGTGATGAAGAGTGAGAAGAGCGTCTCCAAGTTTCAAGTTTCAAGTTTCTTTAATAGTTGTCATACAGAAGTACAGAATACTTTTATACAAAATGCTTCTTACTGTTACGCTCCAGAGACTGTGCAAGACAAGATAAGTATGAAATAAAATAACATAGTAAAATTAGAAGTAAAAAAATGAGGTCACAGTGTTCAGTTTAGACATATGTACAATGTTCGATGCAGAATAGACGTAGTTACCATACAATATACAATACTGTGCAGTGTACTAATATACAATACTATATAGTGCAAGGCAGGAATGGGACGAGGTGCAATTTAGGTACAATTCACAGTAGGTGTACGAGTTGTAGTGCAAATCCTTTATCAATAAATATAAAGTGTAAAGTGTGTTTGTGTGATCTAAAGTGTGGAGAGTGGGTGCTGCAGTGTGTTGTTTGTTTGAGTGAGTGTGTGCGTGTAGGTGTGTGTGCTGTGTGCATTTGATGGTTGTTGCATAGTGTTTATTGTTCGTTTAGCAGCCTGATGGCCTGGGGATAGAAGCTTCTTCTGAGTCTTTCTGTGCTCGCCTTAAGGTGATGAAGAGTGAGAAGAGCGTCTCCAGGTGATGAAGAGTGAGAAGAGCGTCTCCAGGTGATGAAGAGAGAGAAGAGCGTATCCAGGTGATGAAGAGTGAGAAGAGCGTCTCCAGGTGATGAAGAGTGAGAAGAGCGTCTCCAGGTGATGAAGAGTGAGAAGAGCGTCTCCAGGTGATGAAGAGTGAGAAGAGCGTCTCCAGGTGATGAAGAGTGAGAAGAGCGTCTCCAGGTGATGAAGAGTGTAATAACTAGGGATGTTCGATATTGGCTTTTTTTTTTACTGATATCCGATATACCGATATTGTCCAACTCTTAATTTCCGATGCCGATATCAACCGATATAGACAGGGTTTTCCCCCCCCAAAAACGGAATAATTTCAGGTAATAATTAACATTACATATCTCTTGTCGTGGAATTAACACAACATTATGCATTCTTTTGACAATAAATAAAATAAGTATTTGTTCTTACTTGCTTGCCTGGGTAAATAAAGGTTAAATAAATGTAAAAAAAATTCAAAAATTGAAAACCGATCATTTCCGATATTACATTTGAATGCCAATATCGGCCGATAATATCGGACATCCCTAGTCTCCAGTGATGAAGCTCAGCTCACTGCTACCAAGACAACAGGACAACCTCCATTATAGTCATAAATAAATAAACCAGAGCCACACACGAGAGAGAGGGAGGAAAAGAAAAGAAAACAAGGGGAGGAAATGATGAAAGGATTAAAATGGAGAGGGAGAGAGAGAGGGGGAGATTTGCCAGAGGCCAGGCCAGGCCCTGGGCCCTTGTTGGGTTGAGAAAAACAACATGAAACAAATCTTTGGGATTTGAGACAAATCCTTGATATATAGGCGGTTTCAGTGGAATTGCGTTGCTATGGGGAACAGTTTGGACGAGGGAGGGGCACGAGTAATGTTTTCCCAGACCGAGTACTCGAATGAATGACTAGAGTAGAGCTTGAGTACTTGTTTAGGGAAATCTATTTCTAGAACGCATCTTAAAGCGCATAGCGGCAGTGTTACGACCCTGGCTCAAAGGCCCGCAACCTATGTGCAAACCAACACCAAAACCCTGTGCTCTAACTCAAAATGCTACTCTATTAAGGAATTACTGGTGTAAACTAAAGTACAAGGACAGAAGACCGTGATAGCTATCTGTTACCCAACACTTCTCTAACCACAGACCCTGCATGTGTGTTACCAGGGCTGGTTTTAAAGCTGCCAGCAGGTAGCCAATCAGCAGTAATTAGCTAATTGGCAGCCCTCACCTGCATGCCCCGTGACACAGGAGTGATCAGGCCTGCATGCACAGTGACACAGGAGTGATCAGGCTCCTAGTACATAACAGGCAGCAATAACGATGCACAGCGATATACCCGATGCTGAATGGGTATTGGCAGTCAAAACAGTTGGTTGCCATTTTTTTATAATGAATTACATTACGTCCACTCTGTCTGCAGCATTTCTTGAGGAAAGCGTGTCCGTATCGATAGTCTATGAACGCGACGCAAAGTGGGCGGGCGTCGTGTTGTTGGCACAATTTGGAAATGCACAAACACGAACACTGTTGTTATCTTTTGTTAGTCTGCAACACTACTATCACCGACATCTAAGAAGGGAGATCCCCCCTTGAATGGCCCTTCTAAGGTTTCTCTCCTCCACACTGCCTGTGGAGCAGTTTTCCCTATTGTTAGGTTTTAGTGAGTTTTTCCTTACCTTCGCGTGGGGTATGTCTGGGAGTGTTGTATTCTTTCATTTATTTGCATTTATCTTACATTTTTTGGACCTTATGGTGTTCTTGTTCTGTTCTTGACTTATTGTTATGTTTTCTTCTTGACTTGTTTAAAGAAGACCTGTACGGCCCATGGGGACATTAACGTGTTTCTTCTTCCTGCAACAACTCACGCCTCGCAGGATCTCAGAGCGAGATTTCTGTTTCAGTGGCACAAACAAGCACTATATTTTGTGGACATCCCCGGTGGTAACCAAATACAAGTGGAAGCAGCGAGCACGCCCATCCCTCAACAGCTGACAGGAAGTCCAACACTAAGTCCCATTTAGAATGTTGTGCAGAAATACTAAATCTAACTTGTGTACAAACAAAAACAGGGATTCTCCCTTTTACTGGGCTGCTACTTGACAATGTGAATGAGTAATAAATAGGGATGCTCGATATTGGCTTTCGATATACCGATATTGTCCAACTCTTAATTTCCGATACCGATATCAACCAATACCGATATATGCAGGGATTCCCCCCCCCCCCCCCCTGCAGGAGCGAGAGGAGGAGGAGCGCGAGGGAGAAGAGCGAGAGGAGGAGGAGGAGCGAGAGGGAGGTGGAGGAGCGAGAGGGAAAGGAGGAGCGAGAGGAGGAGGAGCGCGAGGGAGAAGAGCGAGAGGAGGAGGAGGAGCGAGAGGGAGGTGGAGGAGCGAGAGGGAAAGGAGGAGCGAGAGGAGGAGGAGCGCGAGGGAGAAGAGCGAGAGGAGGAGGAGGAGCGAGAGGGAGGAGGAGGAGCGAGAGGAGGAGGAGCGAGAGGAGGAGAAGCAAGAGGGAGAAGAGCGAGAGGAGGAGGAGGAGCGAGAGGGAGAGGACTCGACAGCTGGAGTTTAAATCCGCAGGCTGCACCAATCAGCTCCTCTGTGAATCAGTCTTCCAGCCAATCAGAGGACACACACAAAAACACCCACACAGACTAATTGCTCACACTGGGAACTGGAAGGATGAGGAGCAGGTTTCACTGACAATTCTCCACTTGCACAACCTAAAAGTAGGCACTTCCGGCTGACTTCCGGTTGCCAATGGTACTTCCTGTCCCATCCAAATACATTGGTTTTAGCTACTTTTCTCCCCTTATTTAACAACTTTGTCGTCACAGAGAGGCAATGAAACGTTTGTATTATTATAGTATAGAATGTATTTAATAAGCAAACGTTTGTCAGCAGGGTTTTTGGGCTGTATTTCATGTAAAAACGTTCACTGTTAGTTTACTTGCTCACGCTAATTAAGGCTAATACTGGCTAACAGAAGCTAGCGCAAGAAACGACGCCGCAAAGTATTGTTTATAGTGCATTTCTTGCCACCTTATAGCATTTGTACATTTGTATGACAGTCTATAATGCTCCCGTGAGGCTTTTCCGGACGTTTTGGTAATGATTTTCACTATAAAATCATATTTCATCACGCTGGTTTCAACCGGAAAAATTTTGCCGTAAAGTTTGGTTTCTTACATATCTCGATGTAATTTACCATGAAATATCTACAGCAAGAATTCTGGGTCTCAATGAATCCAAAATGTCAATGTGGTTAGAAGTGGTGGAGAGAATAAAAGCTAGCTTATAATGGTAGTGTCTGGTTAGGTGCGAGGGATAGTGGAGGTACTTCTCAAGGTGGGGTCCGGGAGGGGGGGGTTCGAGCTGAGCATATGTGTGTAGGTTTTTTTTTTTTAGATAACAGGTATTATGGGTATATCTTATATAAGACAACTAACTAAAAGGTGATCTCATTGGATGTGCCCTGACAATTAATGCTTGTATATCTTATCGTGTGTTGTCATGTTTGTTTATATGTTTGTTTAAAAAATAATAAAAAAAAAAATACAAAAAAAAAAAAAATCATATTTCTAAATGACAGGAAGTTGATGAAAACTGGCCGGAATAGCTTTGAGCTAACGATCTTTGCCGATGCATTCCATTCTAAGCGTAACGTTAGTTGTTCAAAACATTACCCGTCTATATAATTTGTTCCTCAACATTAGCTTTTAACTGTAGCAGGCTGCAGCTTGCTGGCTAACGTTAGCTTCTAACTGTAGCAGGCTGCAGCTTGCTGGCTAACGTTAGCTTCTAACTGTAGCAGGCTGCAGCTTGCTGGCTAACGTTAGCTTCTAACTGTAGCAGGCTGCAGCTTGCTGGCTAACGTTAGCTTCTAACTGTAGCAGGCTGCAGCTTGCTGGCTAACGTTAGCTTCTAACTGTAGCAAGCTGCAGCTTGCTGGCTAACGTTAGCTTCTAACTGTAGCAGGCTGCAGTTAGTTTACAAAACATTACCTGTCTATATAACGTTGAGGAACAAATTATATAGACGGGTAATGTTTTGAACAACTAACGTTACGTTTAGAATGGAATGTATCGGCAAAGATCGTTAGCTCAAAGCTATTCCGGACAGTTTATCAACTTCCTGTCATTTAGAAATATGATTTATAGTGAAAATCATTACCAAAACGTCCGGAAAAACCTCACGGGAGCATTATAGACTGTCATACAAATGTACAAATGCTATAAGGTGGCAAGAAATGCACTATAAACAATACTTTGCGGCGTCGTTTCTTGCAATGCATCGGCAAAGATAGTTAGCTCAAAGCTATTCCGGACAGTTTTCATCAACTTCCTGTCATTTAGAAATATGATTTTATAGTGAAAATCATTACCAAAACGTCCGGAAAAACCTCACGGGAGCATTATAGACTGTCATACAAATGTACAAATGCTATAAGGTGGCAAGAAATGCACTATAAACAATACTTTGCGGCATCGTTTCTTGCGCTAGCTTCTGTTAGCCAGTATTAGCCTTAATTAGCGTGAGCAAGTAAACTAACAGTGAACGTTTTTACATGAAATACAGCCCAAAAACCCTGCTGACAAACGTTTGCTTATTAAATACATTCTATACTATAATAATACAAACGTTTCATTGCCTCTCTGTGACGACAAAGTTGTTTAAATAAGGGGAGAAAGTAGCTAAAACCAATGTATTTGGATGGGACAGGAAGTACCATGGCAACCGGGAAGTCAGCCGGAAGTGCCTACTTTCAGGTTGTGCAAGTGGAGAATACGTTACACAATAAATGACTCAAGGGTCGTAACAGTTTTTCAAGTCAAAGCTATCTGTATATATACAGTAAAGAGCAGCGAAGAGGAAAATGGAGAGATGGGAGTCTATGAACACAGAGATAACGGAGAGATAGTCTACGAACACAGAGATAACGGAGAGATAGTCTACGAACACAGAGATAATGGAGAGATAGTCTACGAACACAGATATGAACAGAGAGATAGTCTACGAACACAGAGATAATGGAGAGATAGTCTACGAACACAGATATGAACAGAGAGATAGTCTACGAACACAGAGATAACAGAGAGATAGTCTACGAACACAGAGATAACGGAGAGATAGTCTACGAACACAGAGATAATGAGAGATAGTCTACGAACACAGAGATAACGGAGAGATAGTCTACGAACACAGATAACGGAGAGATAGTCTAAGAACACAGATATGAACAGAGAGGAGGAGGAAGGAATGGAGATAAGAGGTTGTCGGAGAGGTGCAGGAGGGAATGGAGATAAGAGGTTGTCGGAGAGGAGGAGGAGGGAATGGAGATAAGAGGTTATCGGAGAGGTGCAGGAGGGAATGGAGATAAGAGGTTGTCGGAGAGGAGGAGGGAATGGAGATAAGAGGTTGTCGGAGAGGTGCAGGAGGGAATGGAGATAAGAGGTTGTCGGAGAGGAGGGAATGGAGATAAGAGGTTGTCGGAGAGAAGGAGGGAATGGAGATAAGAGGTTGTCGGAGAGAGGGAGGGAATGGAGATAAGAGGTTGTCGGAGAGGAGGAGTGAGAAGTCAGCGTGGCCTCCAGGTCCTTCTCTGTGACTCTGACTCACTCTCTCTCTCTCTCTCTCTCTCTCTCTCTCTCTCTCTCTCTCTCTCTCTCTCTCTCTCTCTCTCTCTCCCTCTCACTCTCTCTCTCTCGTGACTCAGAGTCCTCTGCTGCAGTGTGTCAGTCGTCCTATCAGGTCCAGCCCCCCCCCCCCCCCCCCCCCCCCCCCAGCTGCTGGTGTCGTCCACGGCAACGACCCCCCCCCCCCCCCCACGGCAACGACCCCCCCCTACAGGATTATTATGCAATATGCCACTGACCTTATATATCGTCAAAATCCTACCGTGGTTTTTCTTCTTCTTTTTTTCTTCCTATGAAATATACATTGAATTGTGTAGGTTTCTCCACAGAGTGTGCGATCAAATATGTTTTTGACGACACCCACCTGTAGATTAGATGCAAATGAATTGTCATTATACAGGTAGTAGTAGTAGTAGTAGTAGTAGTAGTAGTAGTAGTAGTAGTAGTAGTAGTAGTAGTAGTAGTAGTAGTATATAGTAGTCGTAGTCGTAGTCGTAGTCGTAGTAGTAGTAGTCGTAGTCGTAGTCGTAGTAGTAGTAGTAGTTTATTGTCACGTATAAAGTACAGGTACATTACAGTGTGATGCTTGGTTCATACACATACAGCTCATTATAGTAATATTCCACAATTATTACAGTTGGTAGTAATAATGGCACACATAAATTCACACCAACATGCGTATTTGTTGATACATGCAGGACTAAGTCTTGAGACGGACGTATGTGTATCACGGTGCGGAACAAGAACAGTACAACGAAAAGAAGTCTGGTATCCAACCAGAGTGCAAATGTTACAGTAAAGTGCGATAGTAATGTACAGGTGATTAAACTGGGTATAACATGTATAAATGAGTACTACTGAGTACAGCGATACAGGTATAAAGACACTATGGTAGTAATTAGTCTTACTGGCCACCAGCAGCGTAAGAGTGAGAGTAGGGAAACGCTTTTGTTGTTATCTGTGTCACTTTAATCCAAAATGTTGGGTTGAGTTGGAAACCGGAAAAAATAATGTGTTCAGCTTATTAGGAATATAAAACATTTTGGGGACTTATTATGATTTAATTTACATGTCATACATTCTTTCTTATGGAGAATCTGTTGTCCTGTTGCTTACAGTTCAAAAGAGACCAATGGAAATATCCTCTCTCTCTCTCTCTCTCACTCTCTCTCTCTCTCCAAACAACCAAACGTTTCCACATCCCAGCCTTTTGAATTCGATCATACGCTCGACAATCGTGACTGTGTGATTATCACAAACGATAAGCCTGTCATGGAAAACCGTGCGTCACGAGGTCACAGTGTTATGATGGCACGGTTGATTGATACTGTCTGTCTGTGTCTGTATATACAACACGGTCTCGTCACGAAACATCAATAAAGTACTAATCCACCACAGGAAAGAAGGTATATAATGTACGTCATGTTATAGCCATAAGTAATATATTTACATTTGTGGTCGCGGGTGAGTGCTCTCACCACTAGACTAAGACACCCACCCATCCTGATACAAGGTAACAGAAAAGTGTGTCTTGGTGTCTTGAGGTAAAGCCACGTTTTCTGCTCCAAGTGTAACACATACAGAGTCTATATCACAGAGTCTATATCAGTCTATATCACAGAGTCTATATCACAGTCTATATCACAGAGTCTATATCACAGAGTCTATATCACAGAGTCTATATCACAGAGTCTATATCACAGTCTATATCACAGAGTCTATATCACAGAGTCTATATCAGTCTATATCACAGAGTCTATATCACAGTCTATATCACAGAGTCTATATCAGTCTATATCACAGAGTCTATATCAGTCTATATCACAGAGTCTATATCAGTCTATATCACAGAGTCTATATCACAGTCTATATCACAGAGTCTATATCACAGCGTCTATATCACAGAGTCTATATCACAGTCTATATCACAGTCTATATCACAGAGTCTATATCACAGAGTCTATATCAGTCTATATCACAGAGTCTATATCACAGAGTCTATATCACAGTCTATATCACAGTCTATATCACAGTCTATATCACAGTCTATATCACAGAGTCTATATCACAGATTCTATATCACAGAGTCTATATCACACAGTCTATATCACAGTCTATATCACAGAGTATATCACAGAGTCTATATCACAGAGTCTATATCACAGTCTATATCACAGAGTCTATATCACAGTCTATATCACAGTCTATATCACAGAGTCTATATCAGTCTATATCACAGAGTCTATATCACAGTCTATATCACAGAGTCTATATCACAGTCTATATCACAGTCTATATCACAGAGTCTATATCACAGTCTATATCACAGAGTCTATATCACAGAGTCTATATCACAGAGTCTATATCACACAGTCTATATCACAGTCTATATCACAGAGTATATCACAGAGTCTATATCACAGAGTCTATATCACAGTCTATATCACAGAGTCTATATCACAGTCTATATCACAGTCTATATCACAGAGTCTATATCACAGAGTCTATATCACAGTCTATATCACAGAGTCTCTATCACAGTCTATATCACAGAGTCTATATCACAGAGTCTATATCACAGAGTCTATATCACAGAGTCTATATCACAGAGTCTATATCACAGTCTATATCACAGAGTCTATATCACAGTCTATATCACAGAGTCTATATCACAGAGTCTATATCACAGTCTATATCACATAGTCTATATCACAGAGTCTATATCACAGTCTATATCACAGAGTCTATATCACAGTCTATATCACAGAGTCTATATCACAGAGTCTATATCACAGAGTCTATATCACAGAGTCTATATCACAGTCTATATCACAGAGTCTATATCACAGAGTCTATATCACAGTCTATATCACAGAGTCTATATCACAGAGTCTATATCACAGAGTCTATATCACAGAGTCTATATCAGTCTATATCAGTCTATATCACAGAGTCTATATCGAGCTGGGTCTGAGCTCCGCTCTGAGCGCCTGGATACTGGACTTTCTGAGTGAAAGACCCCAGGCGGTCAGGGTGGGGGGTCAGACCTCCAACACCATCACCCTGAGCATCGGGTCCCCCCAGGGCTGTGTTCTAAGCCCCCTGCTGTACTCACTCTACACACACGACTGTGCGGCCAAGTTCAGCTCCAACTCCATAGTGAAGTTTGCAGACGACACAGTGGTGGTGGGGCTGATCTCGGACAACGACGAGAAGGCCTACCGGGAGGAGGTTGAGGTACTGGAACGCTGGTGCCAGGAAAACAGCCTGCTCCTGAACATTGGTAAAACCAAGGAGCTGATCGTGGATTTTAGGAGGAGACATCAGGAGACACACACCACTGAGGATAAACGGGGCCACCGTGGACAGGGTGAGCAGCTTCAAGTACCTGGGGGTCCACATCTCAGAGGATCTGACATGGTCAACACACATAGACACAGTCGTAAAAAAGGCAAAGCAGCGCCTCTACCACCTGAGACAGTTAAGGAAGTTCAGAGTATCGGGGAAGATACTCCAGTCCTTCTACTCCGGAGCTGTAGAGAGCATCTTGACTGGAAACATCACTGCCTGGTATGGAAACAGCACGGCACAGGACAAGAAGGCCCTACAGAGAGTGGTGCGCTCTGCCGAGCGTACCACGGGTATTGCACTACCTCCCCTGCAGGTTCTATACAACAAGAGGTGCAAATCCAGAGCCTGCAGAATAATGAAAGACCCTCACCACCCCAATAACAGCCTGTTCCAGCTGCTGAGGTCAGGCAGACGCCTGCGAACACCAGCTACTAGGACAGAGAGGCTTCGGCTCAGCTTCTTCCCCCAGGCCATCAGAGCCTTGAA
>NC_140177.1:1882218-1887218 GCF_963971535.1 Notolepis coatsorum
ATTGTCTCTTTCCACAGCAAAACGGTCAGCAAGGCACCTTGGTTGAGAAATGGAGGCTTCAATCTATGTTGTTTAGTCTATCTGTTCAGTACTTTTCAGTACTGTTTCAAGATGCACAATGAGATCTTCTGAGAGAATTGTTGAATAGATACGCAAATGTTATAGGAGTTTGATTATGACATCATACTGTGACATCACAAATGTTCTAGAATGTTTGATTATGAAATCATACTGTGACATCACAAATGTTCTAGAATGTTTGATTATGACATCATACTGTGACATCACAAATGTTCCAAGTCAAGTCAAGAGTTTTATTTGTCACGGCATACAAACATCCAGTGAAATGCGGGGGGGTCATTGTGGTGATGTCATAATAGACTTTCTAGAAGATAGAACATTCTAGAACCACCGTGACATCATGATAGAACATTCTGGAACATTCGTGATGGCAATGTATGATGTCATAACCAAACCTTCTAGAACATTTGGGTCTCTATATATAGCCACGATTCTCTCTCTGTGTCAGTTGCATCTTCGACCAGACTGGACGGGACCAAAAGGATGGACTCAACAATGAACTGAAGCCAGAAGCCAGCAAGTAGATTAACGGCTGGTACACTACGAAGGAATTTTCCTGTGTGGAGTCGGCAGTGATTTTGGAGACTGGGAAAATACAGTTTTCTTACCTTGTGCATGAGTGACAAGAATACCACGCATTTTCCGATTTTCTAGCTAATTGTTGCGTGATAATATATTGGAAATGGGGGTTCCTGCATTTTTCCGTTGGCTGAGTCGAAAGTATGCGTCAATTGTTGTGCATTGTCTTGAGGAGAAGTCCAAGGAATGCAATGGAGTACGCATTCCTGTTGATACCAGCAAGCCAAACCCCAATGAAGTGGAATTCGACAATTTGTATTTGGACATGAACGGGATTATTCACCCATGCACGCATCCTGAAAACGAAGCTCCTCCCAAAAATGAGGATGAAATGATGGTTGCCATTTTTGCATACATTGATCGCCTGATCAATATTTGCCGTCCCAGAAGAGTTCTCTACATGGCTATTGATGGTGTGGCCCCGCGTGCTAAAATGAACCAGCAGCGATCCAGGAGATTCCGGGCCTCTAAGGAAGGAGCAGAACTGACTGAGGAAAAAGACCGGATGAGGGAGGAGATCATCGGGAAAGGAGGGTATCTTCCACCTGATGAGATAAAGGAGAGATTTGACAGCAACTGCATCACTCCAGGAACGGAATTCATGGACAACCTTGCACAGTGTCTTCGCTACTATGTGGCAGATAGACTCACCAATGATCCTGGATGGCGTAACATCACAGTCCTCCTGTCTGATGCCAGTGTTCCTGGTGAGGGTGAGCACAAGATCATGGACTACATCAGGAGACAGAGAGCTCAACCCAATCATGACCCCAACACTCATCACTGCCTGTGTGGAGCTGATGCTGATCTGATCATGCTGGGCCTTGCCACTCATGAGCCCAACTTCACCATCATCAGGGAGGAGTTTAAACCCAACCAGCCCAGACCCTGTGCCCTCTGTGGACAGAAGGGCCACGAGATCAAAGAATGCCAGGGAACTGCCAGAGAGAAACAGGGAGAGCATGATGAGTTTGCAGACACCATGCCGGGTTCAGAGCAAGAGTTCATATTCATAAGGCTTTGCGTTTTGCGTGAGTACCTGGAGAAAGAACTGACCATGCCTGGCCTGCCATTTCCCTTCGACTTTGAGAGGACCATTGATGACTGGGTCTTCATGTGCTTCTTTGTTGGCAATGATTTTCTGCCCCATTTACCATCCTTAGAAATCAGAGAGGGAGCTATAGATCAACTGGTTGGGATCTACAAAAACGTTGTGCACAAAACTGGAGGTTACGTCACAGAGAATGGCTTTGTCAACCTGGAACGTGCTGAACTTGTCATGCAAGCAGTTGGCGTGGCTGAAGACAACATCTTCAGAAAACGCAAAAAAGACGACGAGCGCTTTAAGAGAATAAATAAGGAGAAGAAGAAGAAGAAGAGTATGAAGGCGGAGAAAGCCCACGTGACCACTGGCCAGTTTGCCCCCCAGGCCCTTGGCGGGAGAGACAGTGACAGCGAGCCTGATCCAGAAGACAACGTCAGGCTGTGGGAGGAGGGTTGGAAGCAGAGATACTACAAGACAAAGTTTGACGTGGCAGTTGATGATGAGGACTTCAAGCGCAAGGTTGTCAAGTCATATGTTGAGGGTCTCTGCTGGGTGCTGATGTACTACTACCAGGGCTGTGCCTCCTGGAAGTGGTATTTCCCATTCCACTATGCCCCATTTGCATCTGACTTCAAAGACATCAAAGGCTTGTTCACAGAGTTTGAAAAGGGGACCATGCCGTTCAAGCCACTGGAGCAGCTGATGGGTGTCTTTCCTGCGGCCAGTGGAAACTTCCTGCCCACAACATGGCGCGAACTGATGTGCACCCCAGAATCCGCAATCATTGACTTCTACCCTGATGACTTTGCCATTGATTTGAATGGCAAGATGTATGCTTGGCAGGGCGTGGCATTGTTGCCCTTCGTGGATGAGCGCAGGCTGAGGGCTGCGCTGGCTGATGTGTATCCTAACCTCAGCACTGAGGAACTGAGAAGGAACAGCCTGGGAAGTGCCGTGCTGTTTGTAGGGAAGTCCCACCCTCTCTGTGACTTCATCCAGGAGCTCTACCGGTCAGAATCTCACGCGAGCACAGAGTTCCCTGCAGAACTCTGCCATGGAGTCCAAGGTATATTCAATCTTGATGACAACCCTATTCTACCGGATAAGCCAGTGCCGTCTCCTATCCCAATGCTCCATGACATTGCACAGAACACCGCAATAGGAGTGAAATTCAAGGATCCTCAGTTTAAAGACGACTTTGTGTTCAAGGCTATTGTCCTTGCCGGGGCCAAGACCCCCACCAAAGTACTCAAACCTGGAGATTGGGAAAGGGGGAACCGTGGAGGAGGCCGTGGAGGTTGGAGGCCGCAGCTGGGGTTCAACTCCAACAGACAGCAAGCCCACCTGGACCAGTCCGGCTTCAGGGCTCTGGGTCACAGCATGAACAGGGGCGGACAGTACAGCAATGCCCCTCCCCCGAGCAACTACAGCCAAGGAAACTACCGTCCTCCACGCAGGGACAGCCAGCCTTCACA
The DNA here is from genome assembly GCF_963971535.1 of Notolepis coatsorum. Lineage (NCBI taxonomy): Eukaryota > Metazoa > Chordata > Actinopteri > Aulopiformes > Paralepididae > Notolepis > Notolepis coatsorum. The sequence continues at coordinate 1,885,399 of NC_140177.1, forward strand.
TTCTAGGCAGCAGAGTTTGCTAGGAGATTGGGAAAGGGGGAACCGTGGAGGAGGCCTTGGAGGAGGTGGAGGTTGGAGGCCCCAGCTGGGGTTCAACTCCAACAGACAGCAAGCCCACCTGGACCAGTCCGGCTTCAGGGCTCTGGGTCACAGCATGAACAGGGGCGGACAGTACAGCAATGCCCCTCCCCCGAGCAACTACAGCCAAGGAAACTACCGTCCTCCACGCAGGGACAGCCAGCCTTCACATTCTAGGCAGCAGAGTTTGCTAGGAGATTGGGAAAGGGGGAACCGTGGAGGAGGCCTTGGAGGAGGTGGAGGTTGGAGGCCCCAGCTGGGGTTCAACTCCAACAGACAGCAAGCCCACCTGGACCAGTCCGGCTTCAGGGCTCTGGGTCACAGCATGAACAGGGGCGGACAGTACAGCAATGCCCCTCCCCCGAGCAACTACAGCCTAGGAAACTACCGTCCTCCACGCAGGGACAGCCAGCCTTCACATTCTAGGCAGCAGAGTTTGCTAGGGGCACCTCCCCCATTCAACCCTCCACAATTTCCAAGGGATGAAGGCAATTCAAGCCACATGCATCAGCAGCAGTATGGAGGCCAAGGCTGGGACCATTCCATGCAGTCCCAGGGATCTGCCTACCAACAGAACATGAACCGTGGAGGGGGAGCAGGAGCAGGCAACTACCAGCAGCAGTATGACAACCGCATAGATGACAGGACCGACCGCCGAGATAATAGGGGGCAACAGCAGGGATCATACAACACTGGGCGGACTTATCCAATGCCACCACCTGCACGGAGATATGACTGGAATTAAGTGCCAAGAGATGGGACTTTTGGGCAATTGGTTTTTTGGGCACATTTTCTAGATATTTACTTGTCATGTGAAAACATTTAGTTTTGGCGGGTGGTGGACGTCTTTTTCAAGATATTTACTTGTTCAATGAATTTTCTTTTTATTCTACTTAAATAAAATTCCTGTGCTTGATATAAAAGAAAATTGATCAATTATGTTCTTGATTTTTTTAAGATTGTGACCTGTTGTAAAACTTGTGAGTGAGTCAAAGAAAATGTGTTTAAGAAATGTGTCCAAATCTGATCTTAAATGTTCATTAGCAATCTGTTTAATATGCGATAACCCAGTTTGTTGTGGAAATTGGCATTGTATGCCTTTTTGAAGCATCTCCATGTCGGCAGGCAAATTATTAAAGTAACAAGTCTTTAAAAAAAAAAGAAAACAAAAAAAGTAATAAGACAGGATTAGGACAATTGTGCAATAATACAATGTGCAATAATACAATGTGCAATAATACAAGTAATAATAACAGGTATGTACATAAAGTTTACAAGAGCATGGTAAGACATGCTAAGGTCCTGTGATAGACTCCAATACACAGTTAGCTACGTGAGACAGGTGAGCTACATCACAAATGTTCTAGAATGTTCTATTATGACATCATACTGTGACATCACAACGGAACATGTTTGAGTTCCATTTTAATAATATAAATAATATGTTTGGTAAGGCTGTCCCCGAAGCCTGTTTTTGGGATTCAAACTTCGTCAGGGTTCTTCGAACGGACGTTCGAACCTTCTTTTTTAATTAAAACATTTAAATAAATTAAAAAAAAATATATAAAAAAATTAAATGTATATCCTCAAACTAAATCCTCAATTTTAATAAAGTGATTCAAACTTCGTCAGAAACACTCAGCCGTCAACTAGAACTGCACTTGCACCGAGCGGCCACAGGAGGGACACGTGATTTAAAAGAATGCTCTTCTACCTGGACAGTCTCAATGGAGGAGCTCTGC
>NC_140177.1:1892218-1926464 GCF_963971535.1 Notolepis coatsorum
CTCTGTAGCATATAGATAGACTGCTAGGAATGATACGTGGCATATAGATAATAGACTGCTTTGCTAGGAATGGTCTGTAGCATATAGATAATAGACTGCTAGGAATGGTCTGTGACATATAGATAATAGACTGCTAGGAATGGTCTGTGACATATAGATAATAGACTGCTAGGAATGGTCTGTGACATATAGATAATAGACTGCTAGGAATGGTCTGTGACATATAGATAATAGACTGCTAGGAATGCTCTGTGACATATAGATAATAGACTGCTAGGAATGCTCTGTGGCATATATAGTCCGGCCATTTTTACCCAACAGAATGCAGAGAAGCTGGTTAATTTGCTGGTTTATTTCAAGCCAGTCTCCCTAAAAAATCTATAGAGAAACTACAGTTAATCCAACACTCTGCTGCTTTTTGACTTTTGACAAAAATAAGAAAGAGAGAGCATATTACACCTGTTTTAGCTATATTGCACTGGCTTCCTGTATCCTTTAGAATTGTTATGCTATTTGCTGTGACGCACTTTGAGCTGCAATCCATGGATATGCTATATAAATAAAGTTATTATTATTTGTATAGATAATAGACTGCTAGGAATGCTCTGTTGCATATAGATAATAGATATTCAATAGGTTACATTTGTTTTTGTAAATGTCAACAATGCTACTGTTGAGACCAACCTCTCTAGCATGTGTTCACACTCGTCAAACTGTCAAACTGATGCGAGTAAAGCGAGGCAATATTCTCTTTGTGTTGTATCTGAACATACAGTCAAGACAAGTGCTCCTTCAAGTGTCATAACAGCATGGTACAGGTAGGATAGGTAGTAATAGTAATAGAACATAGAACTAAATGCTAAGTAATAATGACAACAGTGATAACAGTAGTAGTAGTTGTAACTGAGGGGTACAATTCCCTGACTGTATGGTTAGATATGATACTTACTACCACTACCTCTTGTACTTTAGACTCTGGCCACCCAGTACTAGGTATGAATATGTTGAACACTCCCACCTGATAAACGGATCCAACACAAATGTACCAAATCGAAAGTTTGAGTTTTAATACATAGCAAAAGGTATGTACAACGATCACTTAATTACATTTATGATTTGAAATAGTATGCACTTTTATGGCAAATGAGTATTCGTAGGTAGATCAATATCGAATGTCCAATCTCTGATTGCGCAGGAAGCAAATATACAACCTGGAATATTTAGGGAACAATAGCGATGATACTTTAATGATTATATAGCTGGATACACTAGGGGAAGGTTCCGACTGCTTGTAGGACAGCTGGAGGGGGGGGGGGGGGGGTTAGAGAGTCACTGGCTGGATCCCGTCTGGCCGAGGGTATCTTGGGAGAGTCCACAGTTGTGCGACACGGTGCCCAACGATCCTCGATCCACAGATGAATGCAGTTGGACCCTCTGTGGCCGGCGTCCTCCGGTCCACGACGGAGAGACGTGAGGCGACCTCACTGTGCAGAGCGCCGTCTCACCTGTCGTCCTCTCCGGGGGGGGTATTTCCAACACACCGCAGTGTTGGCCTTTATCCATAGAATAATCAAAGTACTCAAAGCATAATCCAAGCCGGGGAAGGCTAGCCGTCGTCGGTAGAATAATCCAATATACAGGTCCACTCGCTCTTTGGCCTGGAGCTCCTCGGGTGCAGCTTCACATGGGGTCAACCACCCTGGATAAGCGTCCAGCTGATGCCCGAAACGATGGGGGTGCTGATTACTATAGAACTCTTACCGCACGAGGCACTATATATGAATAGACTATTATTAGCTTAATAGAATACGTCCAACTCGACGATATAGTGCCAAATATGACTATTCAAATATTAATATACACGATGTCTCAATGCCGATACTGGGCCGAATTGGCCTTACTGCCCACACGTGGTTCGCGGGGAGGCTTTTGCGTCTGTCACTCTGTTGGAGGGTAAGGAACTGGACTAAAAGAAAGTTCTACTTTAATAGCGCAGTATATATACGCACTATGAACAAATAGTACCATTAGTGGTGCGGTAGACATATTCCTACGCGGAACTAGGACTTGTCCATACATGTTGAGCGGTACGATTGAACTTGGTCTGAGGGGTATGGCGACCTGGCACCAAGGTCTCGTCCAATGGTAGAATGGAGACTATTATGGGATGTTCAGTAGACTAGAAGGGATATTCAATGCATATTGTACAAGGAATATACAAGGGATATCAAGGGATATACAAATACAATTAAATATATATATATAAATAAATATATATATTCGGTTTAATCTGATCCTTCAGAACAGCCGCCCCCTAATTGGTCCCAACCTAATTAGTTAAGCAGAGACAGATTAACCGCACTGTCTACCACTCAAGGGTTCGCTGTAAGGGTCAGTCAACTCACAAAGTCATAGGGTCATGGTCATCATCGATTGTGTCTGGGAGTCGGGGCAGTTCTATGAGCCTCGCCACAGGACGGGTGTAAGTGCGCCCTTGGACGAGTACTTCAGCTGCTCGGACCTTGCCATCGGCACCGGTGATCACTTTGCTTACGCGGCCAGCCGGCCACATAGCTCTGGGTAGTGACTGGTCAATAATCATGACGACTGTTCCTTCCGTCAAATTGTCTCTCTCTTTTACCCACTTCTGGCGGGTCTGTAGAGACGGTAGGTAGTGCAGTAGGAAACTGCTCCAAAACTTGTCGGCTAATACTTGGCTGTACCTCCACATTCGTCGGCCGTTCGCTTCTTCAGGCCGGTACATTGTCTGGGGTAACGCGGGATCTAGCCGCCCCATCAGGAGGGTGTTGGGGGTGACTGGGTCGACATCTGCTACATCACTGGAGACGTAACCGAGGGGCTTTGAGTTCAATACTCCCTCAATCTCCGTGAGGACTGTCATTAGGACTTCTTCCGCCACAGTCTGGGCCCCAAGTACTGCGTACAGGGCTGTCTTTATAGAACGTACTTCTCGTTCCCAAGTTCCACCGAAGTGGGGTGCGTTTGGGGGGTTGAATTGGAAGTCAATCTGGGCTGGGGCGAGGTGGGTCTTAAGTTCTGGGCCCATAGCTTGGAAGCTCTCCCTCAGCTCTCTTTCTCCGCCTTTGAAGTTTGTCCCGTGATCGGACAATAATGTAGACGGTTTTCCTTTCCGTGATGTGAATCTTCGGAAGGCCATAAGGAATGAGTCTGTGCTCATGGTCGGAAGGAGCTCGATATGTATCGCTCTGGTGGTCATGCATTTGAATACAATACCCCACCGCTTCTCGGTGCCTCTTCCTTTCTTTATGTGCGGCGGGCCAAAACAGTCCATGCCTGTTGAGTGGAATGGCTTGTCGCCGAGTCGGAGGCGACATGGAGGTAGGTCAGCCATCCGTGGTATGCTGGGCTGCGCGCGCCACTTTCGGCAGTCTAGACAGGTTCGCTGGAAGCGTCGCACCGCCTCTCTTCCTTGAAGTATCCAGTAACAACGTCTGATCTCCGCGAAGACTCTCTCTGCTCCTGCGTGGTGTACATCCTCGTCGTATTTCTTTATAATCAGCTCTGTGACCTTGTGTCGGCTGTTCAATACGATCGGGTACTTAATGTCATCCGGTAAATTGGGGGCTCTCCGCAGGTGACCACCCACTCTGATGAGGGTATGTGTGTCACTCTCGGGGGCCAGATGAATCAATCTGCTGTCTGATGGGACTGGCTTTCCTCCCTGTAGACAGTCTAGTTCATCGGGGAACGAGTCTCTCTGGGCTCGTTGCAGTAGAAGCAGTTCTGCTTCCTCGTAGTCAGCTGCTGACATATCAGCGGGGGACTGAATCTCTGGGTGGTGCCGCAGGAATGTCCGTTGCTGCGCACTCTCTATGGTAATGCAATCGTCTATGTTGGGGTCTGCGGAGACAACAGTGCTCAATCCACAGAACATAGGTTTCTTATTCTCAGCCTCCTCGTCACTTGCTTCCCTCGGGGTGGGCGTGGGCCAATCTCCTTCCGGGAGCTTGAGGAATGCTGGTCCGTCACTGTAGATGTTACGACGGGTTAAGTCATCTAGGGACATTCCCCGGGTGATGACGTCAGCTGGGTTGTGTTTTGTATCAACATAGCGCCAGTTTGCTTCTCCGGTTAACTCTCCGGTTAACTCTTGAATCTCAGTGACTCTGACTCCCACGAAGACTTTGTATTTGCATGAATCCGATTTGATCCAGGCGAGTACTGTCGTGGAATCTGACCACAGGATTGTTCTATGCACCGGAATGGTGAGCTCACGTTGGATGAGCGTGGCTAGATGCGCTCCTGCGAGGGCTGCGCAGAGCTCTAGACGTGGGATAGACTGTTGCTTGCGTGGGGCTATTCTCGAGCGGGCGAGGATGAATGCTGTGTAGATCTCTCCCCCCTCTTCTTGGGCCCGCAAGTAGGCTACTGATCCGTAGGCGACCTCGGAGGCGTCACTGAAGACGTGTATATCCATTTTACATGTCTCTGGCCTCACCGTGGGTGGGAAGTAGCTTCGGCGTATATTAACGCCTGGGAGTGAGTGGAGTTCCATCTCCCACTCTCTCCAGGTGGATGCAAGGTGTGCGGGAATGGGGTCGTCCCAGCCCTGGTCCTTGTCCCACAATGCTCGTACAATCATCTTTGCCCTGGTGGTGTACGGTAGTATACATCCTAACGGGTCATATTGCCGGGCGAGTGTTCTGTACACACTCCGTCTGGTGGTCGGTATTGCCGTCGACCTTCCCTGCTCCGTGGTCAGGGGTTTGTGTCTATAGTGGAGCGAATCTGTTTTGAAGCGCCACACTAGTCCTAGTGTCATCTCTTGGGCTTCTCCTGGGATTGTGGCCATCCAGGTCTCGCTGCTCGCTGCCTTGTCCTCGGAGGAGAGGCTGCGCAGTACGTGCGGATCGCTGCTGGCCCACTGCCTGAGATCAAAGCCGCCTTTGATCAGAGAGGCGCGGAGTTTAAGTAGGAGAGCCTCGGCTTCTTCCTGGGTCGAAACGCTTTGTAGACAGTTATCTACGTAGAAGCTGTTCTTCACACTGTGTCGGACCTCTTCGTCCGCTGCTGGGTCCTCTGCGACATGTCTCTGTAGTGCAAATGTAGCACAGCATGGGCTGCATGTAGTTCCGAAAGGGAGGACTTCCCATTGGTAGATGGCTGGGTGCTCATCTCCTGGCCTCTCTCTCCATAGGAACCGCAACAGGGGCTTGTCCTCCTCTACTAATCTCACCTGCAGGAACATCCCTTTGATATCCCCGCTGATAGCCACCTTGTCCTGGCGGAAGCGGAGTAGTACGCCTAGTAGGGAGGGGCCAAGTGTAGGACCGGGCAATAGCTCTTTATTCAGATTTTGGGATCTGATCTGGTAGCTGCAGTTAAACACGATGCGGTCTTTGCCGTTGTGATGAACCTTGTGGTGGGGCACGTACCACGATTCAGTCGTCTGGTCGGCCTCTTTAATGTCAATCTTTGTGACGTGTCCCGCTGTGATGAGCTTCTCAATCTCAGCGCGGTATACACTTTCTTGGGCGGGGTCCTTGGCTAAGCGCCGCTCTGTGTTTAGTAGGTACCGCTCTGTGGCGTCTTTCTTTGCGTGAAAGGTAGGCATCCCTTCCCGCCGCAGGAGTGGCGTGGCGTATCTCAACACGCCGCTGACTGGGACTCTCTTTGTTCCCGTCTCGAGGAGGTTAATGGCGTAGATGTCGTCTTTAGAGCGAATGTCTTTCTTTTCGTTCTTAAAGGGCATTTGTTCTAAGGTCCATAGCCTCTCTACATGCTGCAGGAGTGCGGTGTCTCCCTCTGTGACTCGGGAGTGGAGACAGCTAGTGGCTGTGGTTCGGTTGAGAGATTTGACGAGTGGGCCTTGGAGAGTCCATCCTAGGCGGGTCTCGACTGCTGCAGGACAGCCTCTGGGTCCGGTATGAACCCGGTCTATCGGGACAATGAGGTCTGCATGGTCGGAGCCTATCAACAGTGTCGGGGTAGCACCATCTATGAGTGGGATCGGTAGCTTGCGTAGATGTACATATTTCTCCATCAGCTTGGCTACGGGGTATGTAGAATAGAATAGAATAGAATAGACTTTTAATTGTCATTGCACAGTATACAACGAAATTTCAGGGGAGCTCTCCGCGACAGTCCTATTTCTTGGCTGGTGAAAGCGTCTGTAATCCTGTACCGTCGCTCGGGCTGGCCGCTTGCTGCGATAGAGAATGAGACATTCTCGCCCTTTATCGTTTTCAAATCTCTTCTTATTGTCCGAATTGTCATTTGGTTTTCGCTCCCCCGCAGCCCTAGCTGGGCCGCAGCGGACGCGAGCAGAAGGGTCTTCTCTGACCCGTCATCAAGGACGGCGTAAGTGTCCATGACTTTATTCTGGTAGCTCAATGTCACACGGACTACCTTTAAGAGCACTCTGGCTCCGCTGCTGCTGGCGGGGTCGATGTACATGACGCTTGCTTTGCTGCTTGATGGTGCGGGTGGAGGCCGCCGTCTGTTACTGTCGTGGAGTATGTCCAGATGGGCTCCATCGCACCGACTGCACTTTTTCTTTAAGCGGCATTCGGCTGCCATGTGTGATCGCGCACAGCGAAAACAGCGTCTGTTGGACTTTATCCATTGACTCGCTTCCTCCGCATTCATCTTGGGGAATGAGTCACATTGTGACAGCCAGTGTTCTTTCTCACAGTAGGGGCACACTATCTTCCACTTCTCCTTTCTTGAGGGGGTACTGTGGCTCCTACTGCTTGGCACTGACTCCGATTGGTGCATGACAGTCACCGATCTTCTTCCATCATTTAGTCTCCTGGTTCCTTCTCTGGAGCCAGGGGTGCTCCGTCCGAATGTATCTAGCCGTAAGCTGCTGACTTCTCTCGCCAGGAAGTCGGCTAGATCGAGGAGGTTCGGTTCGGGGCCATTAGGGTCTCGGTGGTCTCGCTGCCGCCTAAAGCGCTCCTGTCGGGCGGGCGGTAGCTTCTCCAAGATCCTCTCTACATTTGAGTTGGCGTATAGTTCATGCCTACCCTTTTCCCTCTGCGCTCCCAGCATCCCTACCAGGGACTGCACTCTGATGGACAGGTCGTCCAGTGCTCGATTGTCTGTTGCTGGGGGTAGGCGGTCGATGTGCCTGATCTCCTGGATCACGTAATCCCATATACGTCCATATCTCTGGTCCAACGCTACCAGCGCTGCGGTGTATGGGGTCGTGGAAGTGGCGTAGGCGAGCGCTATGTTGTGCGCGCGGGGTACCTTTAAATGCTTCAGTAGTATCGCGTATTTATGGCGTTCATCAATGACATCCACCAACATTGTCTCCAGACACATGCGGAGCTCCGTATACTGGGCCCGGTTCTCCTGGGTGAAGTCTGGTACCATAGGTGTGCCAATGTATGACGCGGATTGTTGATACATCGGCGAGCGTTGGGGGAGAGGCCTCCTAGGCGAGTCTCCTCCTGCTCCTTGGCGTGGGCTGGTACCGGCTGTGTACCATGGCCCGCTGGTCCAGGTGCTGTTCCTCGGTGCGGGTCGTGCGTCGTGCTCACCCGTGAATAGCGTCGGGGGTCTGTAGCGCAGCTCCGCGGGGGTATAGCCTGGGCTGTACTGGACCTCCTGGTCCGGTAGAGTACTGTGCTGTCGTCGGGCGTGGTTCTCCTCCTCTTCCTCTTCGTCTTCCGTTAGGTCATCCAGGGCTTGTAGTCTCTGATTTAGCCTCTCCGCAGTGTATGCTGCTCCTTCCCGGTGGCTGGGTCTCGCTTGGACCGGTTGGGGAAGGGGGTCTGCGGGGGGTATAGACCTCGTCTGTTGGTCAAGTTCAGGGTCGCTTACTCGGCTAGGGGATGCCGCCCTGGAGTGATGTCTAGACGAGTTCCTGGAGCCTCTGGTGGAGGGAGCAGGTGTTGTCCTTCTGATCAGCTGTTCTATTAGTTGCGCTTGTGCTCTGTCGCGCTCGGCTTCGCGCTTGGTGAGATCCGATTCTCTCTGGGCACCGGTGGCGGCGCGCTGGGCGTCGGCCCGGTCTCTTGCCATATTCTCTTCCATCTGACTGCGTCTTATTTCCAGGCGTATGTGCTCTTCTTCGCTCCGTTGCTGTATCTGCAATCGATCGCGTTCACCCTGGAGTCTATCGCGTTCAGTAGAGGCTTTCAGGCTGACGAGGAATGCCTGCTGTAGTGTCCTCTCTGCCTCGCTGGGAGAAGACGGTTGTATAGGGGAGCCGTCCCTTGGGGTACTCCGTGCGGAGTCTTGGAGCTCTATCTCCACGGTGCTCTCCTCATCTTCTTCCGTGCCGAGTTCTCTCTCGGTAGTGTTGTCTTCCTCCCGGGACTCGTCGGGGACTACTTCTTCGGTATTGGCGGGGTGTAAAGTCATGTCTGGTTCCCCCTGGTCCCCACCGTGAGCTTGGTCAGTTACATTAGAACCCATAGGGGCCTCTATGGTCGGGGTAGCCTGGTCGTTAGGGTTAGACATAATTTTACTTTCTAGTTTACCGCGTTTACTGTTGGTAGAAGACTAGGTTGTTGACTGACAGCGTAAGCCTCTAGGTACTGAGGGAGCTGTCGTTTGCGCCGCGGGCGTTGTTGGTTAGGAGGATCGTTTCGTGGAGTGTTCATCATAGGCCATTTTAATATTAATAACACTATATTAATATTACACTGATTACCATCCGGCTCGAAGGACCAATTGTAACTGAGGGGTACAATTCCCTGACTGTATGGTTAGATATGATACTTACTACCACTACCTCTTGTACTTTAGACTCTGGCCACCCAGTACTAGGTATGAATATGTTGAACACTCCCACCTGATAAACGGATCCAACACAAATGTACCAAATCGAAAGTTTGAGTTTTAATACATAGCAAAAGGTATGTACAACGATCACTTAATTACATTTATGATTTGAAATAGTATGCACTTTTATGGCAAATGAGTATTCGTAGGTAGATCAATATCGAATGTCCAATCTCTGATTGCGCAGGAAGCAAATATACAACCTGGAATATTTAGGGAACAATAGCGATGATACTTGAATGATTATATAGCTGGATACACTAGGGGAAGGTTCCGACTGCTTGTAGGACAGCTGGAGGGGGGGGGGGGGGGGTTAGAGAGTCACTGGCTGGATCCCGTCTGGCCGAGGGTATCTTGGGAGAGTCCACAGTTGTGCGACACGGTGCCCAACGATCCTCGATCCACAGATGAATGCAGTTGGACCCTCTGTGGCCGGCGTCCTCCGGTCCACGACGGAGAGACGTGAGGCGACCTCACTGTGCAGAGCGCCATCTCACCTGTCGTCCTCTCCGGGGGGGGTATTTCCAACACACCGCAGTGTTGGCCTTTATCCATAGAATAATCAAAGTACTCAAAGCATAATCCAAGCCGGGGAAGGCTAGCCGTCGTCGGTAGAATAATCCAATATACAGGTCCACTCGCTCTTTGGCCTGGAGCTCCTCGGGTGCAGCTTCACGTGGGGTCAACCACCCTGGATAAGCGTCCAGCTGATGCCCGAAACGATGGGGGTGCTGATTACTATAGAACTCTTACCGCACGAGGCACTATATATGAATAGACTATTATTAGCTTAATAGAATACGTCCAACTCGACGATATAGTGCCAAATATGACTATTCAAATATTAATATACACGATGTCTCAATGCCGATACTGGGCCGAATTGGCCTTACTGCCCACACGTGGTTCGCGGGGAGGCTTTTGCGTCTGTCACTCTGTTGGAGGGTAAGGAACTGGACTAAAAGAAAGTTCTACTTTAATAGCGCAGTATATATACGCACTATGAACAAATAGTACCATTAGTGGTGCGGTAGACATATTCCTACGCGGAACTAGGACTTGTCCATACATGTTGAGCGGTACGATTGAACTTGGTCTGAGGGGTATGGCGACCTGGCACCAAGGTCTCGTCCAATGGTAGAATGGAGACTATTATGGGATGTTCAGTAGACTAGAAGGGATATTCAATGCATATTGTACAAGGAATATACAAGGGATATCAAGGGATATACAAATACAATTAAATATATATATATAAATAAATATATATATTCGGTTTAATCTGATCCTTCAGAACAGTAGTGAATAGTAGTGAGTGGCAGGATTCAATCAGACGGTAGTAATAGTGATGATGGCATACATGGTCCAAACCGTAGTAACCCACTGCACCAGAGTCCTAACAGTGTTTATTATTAAGAGTCAGATAGTCCTAACAGTGTTTATTAGAGGTTTGTAGGCCCCTGTGCCGGGAGACCAGGTGGGTGTTTGGAGTGTAATGGAACCATAACCCCCTTTCCCCCAGGGCCTTAAAATATATAACTTAAAAGGTAAGCCGGGAAAAGGAGGCATCCCTATATTGGAGTCCATTGGAAACAACGCATAACTGCCTGGGGGTTAGGGTTATGATTAGTGTTACATGTAGGTTAGGGTAAGGGGTTATGGAACGAATGTAGCCAAAGGAAAATAGCCATTCCTGAGAGCAAGCAGACAGGCAACAATACTCCTCTCTCAACTCCGGGGTGGTTCTCACCTCTCTAAGGCCCTGTCCACACAAACGCGGGGTTTTATGTAACCGTGATTTAATGTAACCGTGATTTAATGTGCGCAGTTGCACTGTTCGTCCACACGCAACCGGGTTTTTGGAACACTGCGACTGTGCTCTTTCAAAACCGGAGTCCAGGGTGGAGTTTTTGCCGCATCCCGGGTGCAGTGGTTGCGTGTGGACATAGTAACCGAGATTATTTCCAGTGTTTATGGCAGAGCTGTCGCAAGTAGCGTTATATGAAAATGATTGTAACAAACGATATCGGTGATGAAAGTATTTCTCTGGTCTGCATCCCCTTAACAATTGTTTGTATTGAGCCGTATTGTATTGTACCCATCCTGCAATCTGTTAATAAAGTTTTCATCCATTCATTCTACTAGCGTTAATGTTACTAGTACCAGCAACTTGTTCCTGTTTGCGGACGACTCAGCCCTGCTGGTCTCTGACAAGAACAAGTTACAGGTTGAAAAAGCCCTCAGCTCGGAACTAGGCAAAATCTGCATATGGCTCGCCGACAACAAACTATCATTACACCTGGGCAAAACAGAGTCCATTCTCTTCGGTTCAAATAACAAACTCAGCAAGACGGTGACAGTGGGTGACAATATTATCACAAGGAAAGATGAAATTACCTACCTGGGTTCCATCCTAGAGGCTAATCTTTCCTGTGACAAAATGGCATCCAATGTAATAAAAAAAGTCAACCAATGAACGCAATTCTTGTACCGGATCTCCTCTCTGGTAAACAAGAATACCCTGAAGACTCTGGCAGGAGCACTCATTCAAGGGTACTACGACTATGCTTGCACCTCATGGTACCAAAGCACCTCAAAGGCACTAAAAAACAAATTACAAACATCTCAAAACAAGCTAGTCAGACTACTACTTGACCTGACTCCTAGAACCCACCTCACCCCTGCCCACTTTGACAACCTAGGATGGCTTAGAGTAGACGACAGAGTACAGCAACTTGCAATGGGCCTGGTCTACAAGATACACTACGCGACCAAGGTACCCATGTACATGTCAAAATACTTCCCAAAGGTCAGTGAATACCACGATCACAACACCAGAGGGAGCTCCACAAATCATGTAAAACCCAGATTCGGCTCAAACAAGGGACTAAACACGTTTCGCAATTATGCCACATCAATGTGGAACGCCCTACCTAAAGCTGTAAAGGAATGTGAATCACTATACCACTTTCAAAAACACTCTCAAAAAACACCTACGTGAGACTGCAATTCGAAACTGGCCCCTACAAATGTCCTAACCTAGTTGTACAGTAAATGACCAAGTAAGGCTTTGTCAATATTCCAATGCACAGTGTAAAATGTGTGTGTGTCCCCTACCCAACCCCCCCCCCCCCCCCCACCTCCAATGTACAGCCCTCACCCAACCCACCCAACCCCACCTCACCCAACCAACCTCCTCCAATGTACAGTTTCTACGCCAAATGTATATACACTCCTTTTCTGGACACTTTTGTATCACAAACAGTACTGTATTTGCAAATCTGATATGTCATAAATGTATAGATGTAGCAGTACTGTCTATCTGTATGTCATGTATGTCATATATGTTATGATGAATTGAAAATGGGGGACCCTGATGTAAACAAGACGAAAGTCTTTCTCTGGTCTGCATCCCTTTAACAATTGTATGTATTGAGCTGTACTGTACTGTACCCATTCTGCAATCTGTTAATAAACTTTTCAATCAATCAATCAAAACCACCAATAGCGAGCGATATAACAACATTAACCAGACTGCTATATCAACAATGTTTGTGTCCAGCAAGATAGTCTCCCATGTGTAACGTTACTACGCTAATGTACGCTAGCCGCAATGCTAACTATTATAATGGCAAATCCCAATCACATTAGTATGTAAACTAACAAAATCAGCGATCTTTTTGTGAGACTAAACTCTCCGCTCTTGGTGGTAAATTGTGTTGATGTTGGTTTTGTTTCATCAACAAATGAGGCAGGACACACAGTGAATGTATCCTTTTTTATTTATTGCACTTTGTTCTGGCTGCAAACATAATGAATGCTACTCAAGCGAGCAATTTAAAGATGGCAGGTTTCTGTTTTGTGGACAGGACGTTAATTTTTTTTTGCTCCACACATTTTATGTTCTTTTACCAATTTATTTTATCAGTTTTATTATTCTATGTTTCTCTGCTATTTTATGTTTTAGTCTTGCCTATTTTTATATTCTTTCTTTCCTTTATTCTCGCTAGCTTTTAAGTCCCTTTAACTGTAGCGCCCTGAGAGTTGCCCCGCAACTGTAAAGCGCATTACAAATGAAATCTATTATTATTATTATTATTATTATAACGTAGTGACACGTTCAACCCTTCTGATTGGTTGAAATGGCCTTCATGTTTGAACTACATCGCCATCTATTGCTTTGGCATTGTACTACATGTATATTACATCAGTTTTACAGTTGCCGTGAGTAGTTTAAACCACCCGTGTGTACAGATGTTTATTTTTTTGAAAACCTCAGTGTCAAAAATACCGGTGATCGTGTGGACTGGGCCTAAAACAGGCCACACCACTCATCAACGAGTCACACCCCTCGTAAAAAAAAACCAACCCCGAACCCGACCGTCATAGATAACTACCACCAGTGTGCGAACCATAGCATGGTCTTTGGGTGAGCCGCGTCTCTATTTTTTTTTCGGGGGGGGGGGGGGGGGGGGCGGGGGGGGGGGGGGGCGCGCCTCTCAGGGAGGAGTCGGACTGTGTGATCGCAGACGTTAATAATAATAATAATAATAATTCATTTAATTTATATAGCGCTTCTCAATAACCCGAAGTCGCTGACAGTAGTCGGGAGCAGGGGTACAAACAAAGAAACGAAAGCAAAGAAACAAAAACAAAACAACAAAGAAACAAAAACAAAAGGAACATGAGACCATGGGGGGAACGGGGGAGACAGCCTGATGGCACAAAAAAAAGACTGGAGACATATCAATCAGGTTGGAGGGGAGGGGGGGGTTTAGGGTGGGGGGGGGTTGAAGGCAAGGGAGAACAGGTGGGTTTTGAGGCAAGCTTTGAAGGTGGAGAGTGTAGGGGAGTCTCTGATGGACTGGGGGAGGGAGTTCCCGAGTCGGGGTGCAGTGCGAGAGAAGGCCCGATCTCCGAAGTTTTTAAGCTTGGATGTCGGGACAGTGAGGGAGGCAGTGGAGGAGGACCGGAGGGAACGGGTGGGGTGGTAGGGGAGAAGGAGATCAGTCAGGTAGGGGGGGCCAGGCTGTGGAGGGCTTTGAAGACTAGACGTTACTAGTCTGTAGCCTGTAGTAGGTAGGCCTTGTGTATGTATGTATGTATGTATGTATGTATGTATGTGACAAATAAACCTCTTGAATCCTGTCATATATTCAATCAGTTTCACGTTTCAGTAACTACAGAATAGAGTAGACAACTCACTTGTTGAGGTCCGGCCGTCTGGACGGTCTGGGCTTCCACAGCACATTCCATGATAAAAAAAAGTATCCATTTAGTTAGATAGATGATAGATGATTATCTCTCAGACTCCTGACTTACTAACACTCCAGCCGGCAGCAGCACCAGCCCCTCCTCCTCCTCCAACCCTGCCGGGGCTGCCCCTCCCTGCCGCTGGCGGGAGAGTCTGAGAGGACTCGGAGGTGGTGGTGGTGGGGTGGTTATATTCAGCTTCAGCATCTTCATCTTCATCTTCTGTTGAGCTGTTACCCAAATTACCCCCATCTCCAGCTTCTTCTCTCTGCCTATCCTGTGTTCTGATACGACCGCAGGCGCCGGCACGGTCACCTGTAGACAAGGTGTAATTGTAACGGCGTCGCCTGTAGATGATCCCGCCTCCTGCTGCTCTGTCAGCTTCACTGTCTTCGTGAAACCAAAATTGGTTAGGCTTACTTGTTTTCGTTTAGACATTATGCATTCCTGAGTGACCTTATTTACTGGCTGTCAAAACGATCACTGTGTCAACAAGTCACAGCCACAGGTTACAAAGTGGGTCAAGTTTGATTTGTGCCGTGCGTGCAGGCTGCAGCGCCGCCGCGCTCCGAATGGTAATTGCAAGAATAGCATGCATGTTGCCATATTACGTGTGAATTAGTGCGCAAATCATTAATCATACATCCAAAATAGCATACGTTTATTATTATACACGATGATGATACAGAAAATTACAGAAAAATGAGAAATGCATGGCAAAAGTAGCATTTATTTTCAGTAATTTAGAGACCCCCCAAAAAATAACAAATCATGTTTTCAGGGGAGCTGATGTCTGATCTAGGGGAGCTATAGCGGACCCAGCTCCCCCCGTGGATCGCACCCTGACTACCACCCTGTCTCTCTGCTCTCTAAATAACTTGACCACGCCGTATCCAACCAGCTCACTGATAATCTAATACAGAATAACCTCCTAGCCCTAGACCCTAATCAGTCAGGCTCCAAGACTGGTTACTAGAGACGGCCTTCATAGCAGTCACAGAAGCTCTTCACTTAGCAAGAGCGAAAGGCCTCTCCTCTGTCCTGATTCTCCTGGACCTGTCAGTGGCTTTCGACGCGGTCAGCCATCAGATCCTCCTCACATCCCTTGCAGGAATGGGAGTTGTATAGGTTCTGCGCTGACAAGGCTGTCATCCTACCTCAGTGACCGCTGCTATCAAGTGTCATGGAGAGGCACCCCCTACAGATTGGTGTCCCCCAGAGCTTGGTCCTTGGACCCCTCCTCTTCTCTCTCTACAGCAACATCTCTGGGTAACATAATAATAATAATAATAATAATAATAATAATAATAATAATAATAATAATAATAATAATAATAATAATAATAATAATAATAATAATAATAATAATAATAATAATAATAATAATAATAATAATAATTACTTGCATTTATGTGGCGCTTTTCTAGACACTCAAAGCGCTTTACAATGTAGGGTGGAAATTGCCTCCTTCACCACCACTGGTAGCACCCAACCTTGGGCTATGCAGGCTCAATGGCTGCCATACACTGGCACCCGGCACACAGCACACTACACAATGGCTGAACGGCTCAGGAGACGGGGATTTGATATCAGCCAATTAAGGGGAAGGGATGATTAGGTGGCCTTGATGTCAGAGACCTGATTGGGAATTTGGCCAGGAACGTCGGGGAGCCCCCTACTCTTTACGATAGGCATCCTGGGTTCTTTAACGACGAGATTCAGTCAGGACCTTGGGACTTCTTAGGCCTTCTGATACCACTGAACAGATCTCTGCCTGCCTGTCTGACATCTCCACCTGGATGATGACCAACCACCTCAAACTTGAACCTGAGCAAAACTGAGCTACTTCACCTGCCAGCTGAATCCTCCCCACTGACCGACTTTTCATTCACAGTGGAGATCGTAGCCGTGGCTCTGTCCCCGACCACCTAGAACCGAGGTGTTGTCTTTGACGACCGACTGAACTCCTCTGCTCACATCGTCTCAACAAACAGAACCTTCTCTGAGCAACATGAGAAGGATCCGCCCCTTGCTGACTGTTACGTGCCATGCTGCTTTCAACTGTGTCCTGTGTTGCAGCTGATTGCTGCTGATTGGGAAGCTGCCTGCCAGGGCTCAAAAGGCCCTCCCCCGCCCCACACACACCCCCTCTCTTGCTGCTGGAAGACACTGTGAGAGCAGCAGGGGTGCAGTCGTAATATCAGAAGTGCCTGTACTCTGTTTAAATGACGCCGCGCGCGCACATGCGCATACATGTTCCCTCGCATGCGCACAGAACAGATGATTATTATGCATAAATAGTAGGAAACATGTTTGTATAGGAAATTACTAGTTTTAGTTTAGTTTTTGTAAATATTGCCTTGAAATAGAGAAGCTGAAAAAGGTAGCATGATGTAGCCTTCAATATATAAAGAAATTATATTGTCAACAGATATGATTGAAAAACAAACAATGTTTTAAATGTAATTGTAGATACAATATTGTAGTTACAATTTCTTTAATTGAATGAACTTAAACTAGAAAAGTAAATACAAACTAAATTAACAATGTAACTTACAGTTTACAGAAGGACAGTTTCCTTCTGAAGCACAACGAAATGTCTCATCCTTCCAGTCGAGACCATTTGGTTCCACAGCTCAAGCAAACCCCCACCAATTGGTACAGGGCTTGTATTTTGGTTTTGCACTTCTCGTTCTTTGTTATGCTATATTGCTATGCTATTGTTAAGCAAAGACTAGGTGATAGCTGAGTACCGGTACTTAAATACGGACGACGAGTCGAGTGAAAGTTGTGAACGCATTTTTGTGTGCGCACGTACTTCTGCTCAGAAAAGTGCTGGGACGGCGTGGTACCGCGTGGCATGACCACTGCACCCCTGGAGAGCAGTGTCTTCCCCCTTCCACCACAATTGACATTTTGCTTGTGATAGTGTAGTAATAAATATATCTTTTTTGGTTTAAACTTGACCTTTGGTGTCTGTGTCCCTCTATGTTGCTTCCCTCTGAGCCAGGGTCGTAACACTGACAAAATAAGCCACCCGACTCCCCCTGCAATCAACAGTCACGTCTCGCCTCGACTACTGCAACAACTCTGCTCGCTGGTTTACCGGCTTGTGACACCAAGGCGCTTCAACTCATACAGAACACAGTGGGCTGCCTGATCTCCGACCTACCAATGTCACAACACGTCACCCTAAATAGCAGGACTATAGTTACTGTAGGATATAGTCAGGTGATGGTAGGACTATAGTTACTGCAGGACATAGTCAGGTGATGGTAGGACTATAGTTACTGCAACACAGAGTCATGTGATGGTAGGACTATAGTTACTGCAACACAGAGTCATGTGATGGTAGGACTATAGTTACTGCAACACAGAGTCATGTGATGGTAGGACTATAGTTACTGCAACACAGAGTCATGTGATGGTAGGACTATAGTTACTGCAACACAGAGTCATGTGATGGTAGGACTATAGTTACTGCAACACAGAGTCATGTGATGGTAGGACTATAGTTACTGCAACACAGAGTCATGTGATGGTAGGACTATAGTTACTGCAACACAGAGTCATGTGATGGTAGGACTATAGTTACTGCAACACAGAGTCAGGTGATGGTAGGCCTATAGTTACTGCAACACAGAGTCATGTGATGGTAGGACTATAGTTACTGTAACACAGAGTCATGTGATGGTAGGGCTATAGTTACTGCAGGACAGAGTCAGGTGATGGTAAGACTATAGTTACTGTAACACAGAGTCAGGTGATGGTAGGACTATAGTTACTGTAACACAGAGTCATGTGATGGTAGGACTATAGTTACTGCAACACAGAGTCATGTGATGGTAGGACTATAGTTACTGCAGGACAGAGCATGTGATGGTACGACTATAGTTACTGTAACACAGAGTCATGTGATGGTAGGACTATAGTTACTGCAACACAGAGTCATGTGATGGTAGGACTATAGTTACTGCAACACAGAGTCATGTGATGGTAGGACTATAGTTACTGTAACACAGAGTCATGTGATGGTAGGACTATAGTTACTGTAACACATAGTCATGTGATGGTAGGACTATAGTTACTGTAACACAGAGTCATGTGATGGTAGGACTATAGTTACTGTAACACAGAGTCATGTGATGGTAGGACTATAGTTACTGCAACACAGAGTCATGTGATGGTAGGACTATAGTTACTGTAACACAGAGTCATGTGATGGTAGGACTATAGTTACTGCAACACAGAGTCATGTGATAGTAGAACTATAGTTACTGTAACACAGAGTCATGTGATGGTAGGACTATAGTTACTGCAACACAGAGTCATGTGACGTCAAATGTATATACTCCCTTTTCTTGACTCCTTCTGTATCACAAACAGTACTGTATTTGCAAATCTGGTATGTCATAAATGTATAGATGTAGCAGTACTGACTATCTGTATGTCATGTATGTCATATATGTCCTGATGAATTGAAAATGGGGGACCCTGGTGTAAGCAAGACGAAAGTCTTTCTCTGGTCTGCATCCCCTTAACAATTGTGTGTATTGAGCTGTACTGTATTGTACCCATTCTGCAATCTGTTAATAAAGTTTTCAATCAATCAATCAAATGGTAGGACTATAGTTACTGTAACACAGAGTCATGTGATGGTAGGACTATAGTTACTGTAACACAGAGTCATGTGATGGTAGGACTATAGTTACTGCAACACAGAGTCATGTGATGGTAGGACTATAGTTACTGTAACACAGAGTCATGTGATGGTAGGACTATAGTTACTGCAACACAGAGTCATGTGATGGTAGGACTATAGTTACTGTAACACAGAGTCATGTGATGGTAGGACTATAGTTACTGCAGGACAGAGTCAGGTGATGGTAGGACTATAGTTACTGTAACACAGAGTCATATGATGGTAGGACTATAGTTACTGCTGGACAGAGTCATGTGATGGTAGGACTATAGTTACTGTAACACAGAGTCATGTGATGGTAGGACTATAGTTACTGCAGGACAGAGTCATGTGATGGTAGGACTATAGTTACTGTAACACAGAGTCATGTGATGGTAGGACTATAGTTACTGCAGGACAGAGTCAGGTTATGGTAGGACTATAGTTACTGTAACACAGAGTCATGTGATGGTAGGACTATAGTTACTGTAACACAGAGTCATGTGATGGTAGGACTATAGTTACTGCAGGACAGAGTCAGGTGATGGTAGGACTATAGTTACTGTAACACAGAGTCATGTGATGGTAGGACTATAGTTACTGTAACACAGAGTCATGTGATGGTAGGACTATAGTTACTGCAACACAGAGTCATGTGATGGTAGGACTATAGTTACTGCAGGACAGAGTCATGTGATGGTAGGACTATAGTTACTGTAACACAGAGTCATGTGATGGTAGGACTATAGTTACTGCAGGTGAGAGTCATGTGATGGTAGGACTATAGTTACTGTAACACAGAGTCATGTGATGGTAGGACTATAGTTACTGTAACACAGAGTCATGTGATGATAGGACTATAGTTACTGCAACACAGAGTCATGTGATGGTAGGACTATAGTTACTGTAACACAGAGTCATGTGATGGTAGGACTATAGTTACTGCAACACAGAGTCATGTGATAGTAGAACTATAGTTACTGTAACACAGAGTCATGTGATGGTAGGACTATAGTTACTGCAACACAGAGTCATGTGATGGTAGGACTATAGTTACTGTAACACAGAGTCATGTGATGGTAGGACTATAGTTACTGTAACACAGAGTCATGTGATGGTAGGACTATAGTTACTGCAACACAGAGTCATGTGATGGTAGGACTATAGTTACTGTAACACAGAGTCATGTGATGGTAGGACTATAGTTACTGCAGGACAGAGTCATGTGATGGTAGGACTATAGTTACTGCAACACAGAGTCATGTGATGGTAGGACTATAGTTACTGTAACACAGAGTCATGTGATGGTAGGACTATAGTTACTGCAACACAGAGTCATGTGATGGTAGGACTATAGTTACTGTAACACAGAGTCATGTGATGGTAGGACTATAGTTACTGCAGGACAGAGTCAGGTGATGGTAGGACTATAGTTACTGTAACACAGAGTCATGTGATGGTAGGACTATAGTTACTGCTGGACAGAGTCATGTGATGGTAGGACTATAGTTACTGTAACACAGAGTCATGTGATGGTAGGACTATAGTTACTGCAGGACAGAGTCATGTGATGGTAGGACTATAGTTACTGTAACACAGAGTCATGTGATGGTAGGACTATAGTTACTGCAGGACAGAGTCAGGTGATGGTAGGACTATAGTTACTGTAACACAGAGTCATGTGATGGTAGGACTATAGTTACTGTAACACAGAGTCATGTGATGGTAGGACTATAGTTACTGCAGGACAGAGTCAGGTGATGGTAGGACTATAGTTACTGTAACACAGAGTCATGTGATGGTAGGACTATAGTTACTGTAACACAGAGTCATGTGATGGTAGGACTATAGTTACTGCAACACAGAGTCATGTGATGGTAGGACTATAGTTACTGCAGGACAGAGTCATGTGATGGTAGGACTATAGTTACTGCAGGACAGAGTCAGGTGATGGTAGGACTATAGTTACTGTAACACAGAGTCATGTGATGGTAGGACTATAGTTACTGTAACACAGAGTCATGTGATGGTAGGACTATAGTTACTGCAGGACAGAGTCATGTGATGGTAGGACTATAGTTACTGTAACAGAGTCATGTGATGGTAGGACTATAGTTACTGCAGGACAGAGTCATGTGATGGTAGGACTATAGTTACTGCAGGACAGAGTCAGGTGATGGTAGGACTATAGTTACTGTAACACAGAGTCATGTGATGGTAGGACTATAGTTACTGTAACACAGAGTCATGTGATGGTAGGACTATAGTTACTGCAGGACAGAGTCAGGTGATGGTAGGACTATAGTTACTGTAACACAGAGTCATGTGATGGTAGGACTATAGTTACTGTAACACAGAGTCATGTGATGGTAGGACTATAGTTACTGTAACACAGAGTCATGTGATGGTAGGACTATAGTTACTGCAACACAGAGTCATGTGATGGTAGGACTATAGTTACTGTAACACAGAGTCATGTGATGGTAGGACTATAGTTACTGTAACACAGAGTCATGTGATGGTAGGACTATAGTTACTGTAACACAGAGTCATGTGATGGTAGGACTATAGTTACTGCAACACAGAGTCATGTGATGGTAGGACTATAGTTACTGCAGGACAGAGTCATGTGATGGTAGGACTATAGTTACTGCAGGACAGAGTCATGTGATGGTAGGACTATAGTTACTGTAACAGAGTCATGTGATGGTAGGACTATAGTTACTGCAGGACAGAGTCATGTGATGGTAGGACTATAGTTACTGCAGGACAGAGTCATGTGATGGTAGGACTATAGTTACTGTAACACAGAGTCATGTGATGGTAGGACTATAGTTACTGTAACACATAGTCATGTGATGGTAGGACTATATTTACTGCAGGACAGAGTCATGTGATGGTAGGACTATAGTTACTGTAACACATAGTCATGTGATGGTAGGACTATAGTTACTGCAACACATAGTCATGTGATGGTAGGACTATAGTTACTGCAGGACAGAGTCATGTGATGGTAGGACTATAGTTACTGCAACACAGAGTCATGTGATGGTAGGACTATAGTTACTGTAACACAGAGTCGTGTGATGGTAGGACTATAGTTACTGCAACACAGAGTCATGTGATGGTAGGACTATAGTTACTGTAACACAGAGTCATGTGATGGTAGGACTATAGTTACTGCAACACAGAGTGATGGTAGGACTATAGTTACTGTAACACATAGTCATGTGATGGTAGGACTATAGTTACTGTAACACATAGTCATGTGATGGTAGGACTATAGTTACTGCAACACATAGTCATGTGATGGTAGGACTATAGTTACTGCAGGACAGAGTCATGTGATGGTAGGACTATAGTTACTGCAACACAGAGTCATGTGATGGTAGGACTATAGTTACTGCAACACATAGTCATGTGATGGTAGGACTATAGTTACTGCAGGACAGAGTCATGTGATGGTAGGACTATAGTTACTGCAACACAGAGTCATGTGATGGTAGGACTATAGTTACTGTAACACAGAGTTGTGTGATGGTAGGACTATAGTTACTGCAACACAGAGTCATGTGATGGTAGGACTATAGTTACTGTAACACAGAGTCATGTGATGGTAGGACTATAGTTACTGCAACACAGAGTGATGGTAGGACTATAGTTACTGTAACACATAGTCATGTGATGGTAGGACTATAGTTACTGTAACACAGAGTCATGTGATGGTAGAACTATAGTTACTGCAACACAGAGTCATGTGATGGTAGGACTATAGTTACTGTAACACAGAGTCATGTGATGGTAGGACTATAGTTACTGCAACACAGAGTCATGTGATGGTAGGACTATAGTTACTGTAACACAGAGTCATGTGATGGTAGGACTATAGTTACTGTAACACAGAGTCATGTG
This sequence comes from Notolepis coatsorum, assembly GCF_963971535.1. Classification (NCBI taxonomy): domain Eukaryota; kingdom Metazoa; phylum Chordata; class Actinopteri; order Aulopiformes; family Paralepididae; genus Notolepis; species Notolepis coatsorum. The sequence continues at coordinate 1,914,843 of NC_140177.1, forward strand.
ATGGTAGGACTATAGTTACTGTAACACAGAGTCATGTGATGGTAGGACTATAGTTACTGTAACACAGAGTCATGTGATGGTAGGACTATAGTTACTGTAACACAGAGTCATGTGATGGTAGGACTATAGTTACTGTAACACAGAGTCATGTGATGGTAGGACTATAGTTACTGTAACACAGAGTCATGTGATGGTAGGACTATAGTTACTGTAACACAGAGTCATGTGATGGTAGGACTATAGTTACTGCAACACAAAGGCATGTGATGGTAGGACTATAGTTACTGTAACACAGAGTCATGTGATGGTAGGACTATAGTTACTGCAACATAGAGTCATGTGATGGTAGGACTATAGTTACTGTAACACAGAGTCAGGTGATGGTAGGACTATAGTTACTGTAACACAGAGTCATGTGATGGTAGGACTATAGTTACTGTAACACAGAGTCATGTGATGGTAGGACTATAGTTACTGCAACACAGAGTCATGTGATGGTAGGACTATAGTTACTGTAACACAGAGTCATGTGATGGTATGACTATAGTTACTGTAACACAGAGTCATGTGATGGTAGGACTATAGTTACTGCAACACAGAGTCATGTGATGGTAGGACTATAGTTACTGTAACACAGAGTCATGTGATGGTAGGACTATAGTTACTGCAACACAGAGTCATGTGATGGTAGGACTATAGTTACTGTAACACAGAGTCATGTGATGGTAGGACTATAGTTACTGCAACACAGAGTCATGTGATGGTAGGACTATAGTTACTGTAACACAGAGTCATGTGATGGTAGGACTATAGTTACTGCAACACAGAGTCATGTGATGGTAGGACTATAGTTACTGCAACACAGAGTCATGTGATGGTAGAACTATAGTTACTGTAACACAGAGTCATGTGATGGTAGGACTATAGTTACTGTAACACAGAGTCATGTGATGGTAGGACTATAGTTACTGCAGGACAGAGTCGTGTGATGGTAGGACTATAGTTACTGTAACACAGAGTCATGTGATGGTAGGACTATAGTTACTGTAACACAGAGTCAGGTGATGGTAGGACTATAGTTACTGTAACACAGAGTCATGTGATGGTAGGACTATAGTTACTGCAGGACAGAGTCATGTGATGGTAGAACTATAGTTACTGTAACACAGAGTCATGTGATGGTAGGACTATAGTTACTGTAACACAGAGTCATGTGATGGTAGGACTATAGTTACTGCAGGACAGAGTCGTGTGATGGTAGGACTATAGTTACTGTAACACAGAGTCATGTGATGGTAGGACTATAGTTACTGTAACACAGAGTCAGGTGATGGTAGGACTATAGTTACTGTAACACAGAGTCATGTGATGGTAGGACTATAGTTACTGCAGGACAGAGTCATGTGATGGTAGGACTATAGTTACTGTAACACAGAGTCAGGTGATGGTAGGACTATAGTTACTGCAGGACAGAGTCATGTGATGGTAGGACTATAGTTACTGTAACACAGAGTCATGTGATGGTAGGACTATAGTTACTGTAACACAGAGTCAGGTGATGGTAGGACTATAGTTACTGTAACACAGAGTCATGTGATGGTAGGACTATAGTTACTGCAGGACAGAGTCATGTGATGGTGATGGTAGGACTATAGTTACTGTAACACAGAGTCATGTGATGGTAGGACTATAGTTACTGTAACACAGAGTCATGTGATGGTAGGACTATAGTTACTGCAACATAGAGTCATGTGATGGTAGGACTATAGTTACTGTAACACAGAGTCAGGTGATGGTAGGACTATAGTTACTGTAACACAGAGTCATGTGATGGTAGGACTATAGTTACTGTAACACAGAGTCATGTGATGGTAGGACTATCGTTACTGCAACACAGAGTCATGTGATGGTAGGACTATAGTTACTGTAACACAGAGTCATGTGATGGTATGACTATAGTTACTGTAACACAGAGTCATGTGATGGTAGGACTATAGTTACTGCAACACAGAGGCATGTGATGGTAGGACTATAGTTACTGCAGGACAGAGTCATGTGATGGTAGGACTATAGTTACTGTAACACAGAGTCAGGTGATGGTAGGACTATAGTTACTGCAGGACAGAGTCATGTGATGGTAGGACTATAGTTACTGTAACACAGAGTCATGTGATGGTAGGACTATAGTTACTGTAACACAGAGTCAGGTGCTGGTAGGACTATAGTTACTGTAACACAGAGTCATGTGATGGTAGGACTATAGTTACTGCAGGACAGAGTCATGTGATGGTAGGACTATAGTTACTGTAACACAGAGTCAGGTGATGGTAGGACTATAGTTACTGTAACACAGAGTCATGTGATGGTAGGACTATAGTTACTGTAACACAGAGTCATGTGACGGTAGGACTATAGTTACTGTAACACAGAGTCATGTGATGGTAGGACTATAGTTACTGCAGGACAGAGTCATGTGATGGTAGGACTATAGTTACTGTAACACAGAGTCATGTGATGGTAGGACTATAGTTACTGCAACACAGAGTCATGTGATGGTAGGACTATAGTTACTGCAACACAGAGTCATGTGATGGTAGGACTATAGTTACTGCAACACAGAGTCAGGTGATGGTAGGTATATAGTTACTGCAACACAGAGTCATGTGATGGTAGGACTATAGTTACTGTAACACATAGTCATGTGATGGTAGGACTATAGTTACTGCAGGACAGAGTCATGTGATGGTAGGACTATAGTTACTGTAACACATAGTCATGTGATGGTAGGACTATAGTTACTGCAGGACAGAGTCATGTGATGGTAGGACTATAGTTACTGTGACACAGAGTCATGTGATGGTAGGACTATAGTTACTGCAACCAGTGGTGCAGTGGCAAATTGACAGTAGGTCAAACGCTCCACGCGCGTGCGCGCGTGCGCGCGCATGCACAGTTTTTTTTGGCTGCTCTCGTCCTGCAGCTGGATACTATTGCCTCACAGCGCGGCCGTCAGCGCGCGGCCCAGAGAGCGCCGCTGGCTCTGCGGCTCTGCAGCTGCATGCTTCTCCGGGAGTTCGGTTGGATAATGCCATGTAAAAAGCGATTGCGCGTACTTCAGCCTCAGTGACCGAGGTATAACGCCGTTATACCGAGTTATACCAGCACTGCACCACTGACTGCAACACAGAGTCATGTGATGGTAGGACTATAGTTACTGTAACACAGAGTCATGTGATGGTAGGACTATAGTTACTGCAACACAGAGTCATGTGATGGTAGGACTATAGTTACTGCAACACAGAGTCATGTGATGGTAGGACTATAGTTACTGTAACACAGAGTCATGTGATGGTAGGACTATAGTTACTGTAACACAGAGTCATGTGATGGTAGGACTATAGTTACTGCAACACAGAGTCATGTGATGGTAGGACTATAGTTACTGCAGGACAGAGTCATGTGATGGTAGGACTATAGTTACTGTAACACAGAGTCATGTGATGGTAGGACTATAGTTACTGTAACACAGAGTCATGTGATGGTAGGACTATAGTTACTGTAACACAGAGTCATGTGATGGTAGGACTATAGTTACTGCAACACAGAGTCAGGTGATGGTAGGACTATAGTTACTGCAGGACAGAGTCATGTGATGGTAGGACTATAGTTACTGCAACACAGAGTCATGTGATGGTAGGACTATAGTTACTGCAGGACAGAGTCATGTGATGGTAGGACTATAGTTACTGCAACACAGAGTCATGTGATGGTAGGACTATAGTTACTGCAGGACAGAGTCATGTGATGGTAGGACTATAGTTACTGTAACACAGAGTCATGTGATGGTAGGACTATAGTTACTGCAACACAGAGGCATGTGATGGTAGGACTATAGTTACTGTAACACAGAGTCATGTGATGGTAGGACTATAGTTACTGTAACACAGAGTCATGTGATTGTAGGACTATAGTTACTGTAACAGAGTCATGTGATGGTAGGACTATAGTTACTGTAACACAGAGTCATGTGATGGTAGGACTATAGTTACTGTAACACAGAGTCATGTGATGGTAGGACTATAGTTACTGTAACACAGAGTCATGTGATGGTAGGACTATAGTTACTGCAACACAGAGTCATGTGATGGTAGGACTATAGTTACTGTAACACAGAGTCATGTGATGGTAGGACTATAGTTACTGTAACACAGAGTCATGTGATGGTAGGACTATAGTTACTGTAACACAGAGTCATGTGATGGTAGGACTATAGTTACTGCAGGACAGAGTCATGTGATGGTAGGACTATAGTTACTGTAACACAGAGTCATGTGATGGTAGGACTATAGTTACTGTAACAGAGAGTCATGTGATGGTAGGACTATAGTTACTGCAGGACAGAGTCATGTGATGGTAGGACTATAGTTACTGTAACACAGAGTCATGTGATGGTAGGACTATAGTTACTGCAGGACAGAGTCATGTGATGGTAGGACTATAGTTACTGCAACACAGAGTCATGTGATGGTAGGACTATAGTTACTGTAACACAGAGTCATGTGATGGTAGGACTATAGTTACTGTAACACAGAGTCATGTGATGGCAGGACTATAGTTACTGTAACACAGAGTCATGTAATGGTAGGACTATAGTTACTGTAACACATAGTCATGTGATGGTAGGACTATAGTTACTGTAACACAGAGTCATGTGATGGTAGGACTATAGTTACTGCAACACATAGTCATGTGATGGTAAGACTATAGTTACTGCAACACATAGTCATGTGATGGTAGGACTATAGTTACTGTAACACAGAGTCATGTGATGGTAGGACTATAGTTACTGCAACACATAGTCATGTGATGGTAGGACTATAGTTACTGCAACACATAGTCATGTGATGGTAAGACTATAGTTACTGCAACACATAGTCATGTGATTGTAGGACTAGAGCAGTGGTTCTCAAACTACAGGTCGCGACCCAAATTGGGTTCGCGGGTAGGTGACAGCGCATTGGAAAATAAAACATTATTATTATTATAATTTTTTTATGTTCTGGCAACATATCTTTACTAAATATGCCTCATTTTATAAATGTGTATTGATAACATAGTGCTGTAATTACATTTTCTAATAATAATAAATATGCATGATCAAGTTCAACAACGTGTGCTTTTATTTTGATATTCCTTAATTCCACGTTGAAATTACGCAATACACGTGGGGTCCCCCAAAGAAATTCCTAAATAAAAGGGGGTCACAGTATGACAAAGTTTGAGAACCCCTGGACTATAGTGTTACTGCAGGACAGAGTCAGGAGATGGTATATATAGGGTTAATGCAGGACAGAGTCAGGAGATGGTATATATAGGGTTAATGCAGGACAGAGTCAGGAGATGGTATATATAGGGTTAATGCAGGACACAGTCAGGAGATGGTATATATAGGGTTAATGCAGGACACAGATCAGGAGATGGTATATATAGGGTTAATGCAGGACAGAGTCAGGAGATGGTATATATAGGGTTAATGCAGGACAGAGTCAGGAGATGGTATATATAGGGTTAATGCAGCACAGAGTCAGGAGATGGTATATATAGGGTTAATGCAGGACAGAGTCAGGAGATGGTATATATAGGGTTAATGCAGGACAGAGTCAGGAGATGGTATATATAGGGTTAATGCAGGGTACAGTCAGGAGATGGTATATATAGGGTTACTGCAGGACAGAGTCAGGAGATGGTATATATAGGGTTAATGCAGGACAGAGTCAGGAGATGGTATATATAGGGTTAATGCAGGACACAGTCAGGAGATGGTATATATAGGGTTAATGCAGGACAGAGTCAGGAGATGGTATATATAGGGTTAATGCAGGGTACAGTCAGGAGATGGTATATATAGGGTTAATGCAGGACAGAGTCAGGAGATGGTATATATAGGGTTAATGCAGGACAGAGTCAGGAGATGGTATATATAGGGTTAATGCAGGGTACAGTCAGGAGATGGTATATATAGGGTTAATGCAGGACAGAGTCAGGAGATGGTATATATAGGGTTAATGCAGGACACAGTCAGGAGATGGTATATATAGGGTTAATGCAGGACAGAGTCAGGAGATGGTATATATAGGGTTAATGCAGGACAGAGTCAGGAGATGGTATATATAGGGTTAATGCAGGACAGAGTCAGGAGATGGTATATATAGGGTTAATGCAGGACAGAGTCAGGAGATGGTATATATAGGGTTAATGCAGGACAGAGTCAGGAGATGGTATATATAGGGTTAATGCAGGACAGAGTCAGGAGATGGTATATATAGGGTTAATGCAGGACAGAGTCAGGAGATGGTATATATAGGGTTAATGCAGGACAGAGTCAGGAGATGGTATATATAGGGTTAATGCAGGACACAGTCAGGAGATGGTATATATAGGGTTAATGCAGGACAGAGTCAGGAGATGGTATATATAGGGTTAATGCAGGACAGTCAGGAGATGGTATATATAGGGTTAATGCAGGACACAGTCAGGAGATGGTATATATAGGGTTAATGCAGGACACAGTCAGGAGATGGTATATATAGGGTTAATGCAGGACAGAGTCAGGAGATGGTATATATAGGGTTAATGCAGGACACAGTCAGGAGATGGTATATATAGGGTTAATGCAGGACAGAGTCAGGAGATGGTATATATAGGGTTAATGCAGGACACAGTCAGGAGATGGTATATATAGGGTTAATGCAGGACACAGATCAGGAGATGGTATATATAGGGTTAATGCAGGACACAGATCAGGAGATGGTATATATAGGGTTACTGCAGGACAGATCAGGAGATGGTATATATAGGGTTAATGCAGGACAGTCAGGAGATGGTATATATAGGGTTAATGCAGGACAGTCAGGAGATGGTATATATAGGGTTACTGCAGGGTACAGTAGGTGGGAGTGGCAGGATCTGAAAAAATGACAAAACCATAAGTGAAACTAACTGAATGATGATAAATTATGGAAGATCAAGTTTCAAGTTCAAGTTCAAGTTTCTTTATTAGTTGTCGTACAGAAGTACAGAATACTCTTATACAAAATGCTTCTCTCTGTTACGCTCCAGAGACTGTGCCAGGCAAAAATAGATAAGTATAAAATAAGTATAGCAAGTATAAAATAGAAGTCAAGTGTCAGGAATCAGTCATGACAAGGCTATAATCCTCACGAGTATAGTAAAACAAGGCTCTCTCTCTCTCTCTCTCTCTCTCACACACACACACACACACACACACACACGCACGCACACACACACATACTCACACACACAGACTCTCACACACACACACACACACACACACACACACACACACACACACACACACACACACACACACACACACACACACACACACACACACACACACACACACACACTGTGTATGAGTCTGTGTGCATGTGCGTGGGTTTGTGTGAGTGTGTGTGTGTGTGTATGAGTTTGAGCCTGTGTGTGTGTGTGAGTCTGTGTGTGTGTGTGTGTGTGTGTGTGTGTGTGTGTGTGAGAGTCTGTGTGTGTATGAGCATGTGTGTGTGCTTGTGTGTGTGTGTGTGTGTGTGTGTGTGTGTGTGTGTGTGAGAGTCTGTGTGTGTATGAGTGTGTGTGTGTGTGTGTGTGTGTGTGCTTGAGTCTGTGTGTGTGTGTGTGTGTGTGTGTGTGTGTGTGTGTGTATGTGTGTGAGTCTGTGTGTGTGTGTGTGTGTGTGTGAGAGTCTGTGTGTGTATGAGTGTGTGTGTGTGTGTGTGTGTGTGTGTGTGTGTGTGTGTGTGTGTGTGTGTGTGTGTGTGTGTGTGTGTGTGTGTGTGTGTGTGTGTGTGTGTGTGTGTGTGAGTGTGTGCTTGAGTCTGTGTGTGTGTGAGAGTCTGTGTGTGTGTGTGTGTGTGTTTTAGTAATCATGATGGTGATAAAGCAAAAAGTATCTTCCTTTCCAGCTCTGATCCCAGCGAGGCTCCTGACTCCTGAGTCAGCAGAACTCACTACATACTGACACTCAGGGGGAAGTGAGACCTGTGTGTGTGTGCGTGTGTGTGTGTGTGTGTGTGTGTGTGTGTGTGTGTGTGTGTGTGTGTGTGTGTGTGTGTGTGTGTGTGTGTGTGTGTGTGTGTGTGTGTGTGTGTGTGTGTGTGTGGGGGGCCTGACCCAATTATGTACACCAGAAAGGCAGATGCCACCCATTTCAAGAATCCGCGTGTTGATGTTCTCGTACCCTGGGACAGTTCAGTCAGTAAGCTAGAAATAGGAAGCTAGAAATAGGAAGCTAGAAATAGGAAGCTAGAAATAGGAAGCTATAGAAATGTGAGAGATCAGTTATGTAACCGGGGTGTGAAGACTGCGGCGGCTCCCGTGACGAGCAAGGCTCTGTCTTCATGAGGCTGTGACACGCGTGTGGAGCTCTCACCCCAGAATGAGATAAAAAAAATTAAAAAATAATTGTCCAGGAATGTCCTATTGAGATACAAGATCTCTTCTTCCAACACGGCACACAACAAGTTTCAACATAAAAACATAAAAACAAGGGCATTAAACAAAAAACATACAAATCAAATACAAACACAGAAGGCCATTTGTGCAGTGGCAAGAAGCATAATCACATCAGCAATAGCATCAGGTAAACCAGTTACATGTTTCATGAAGGGCTAGTCGTATAGCATACCTTTAAAAGCATTCACAGCAGGAAGTGCCTCTAGACAAAGTTTCACTCGCAGCGTATTCCATAAAAAGGGAGCATAGTGGGAGAATGCAGCTTTACCGAGCTCCGACTGCATCAAAGGGACATTTAAAAGCATCCCATTTGCTGCTCGTCTCTGGTATTAAAAAAGCAAGTATAAAAGGACAGAAGTCTGGAGATATATAAGGGCAGCTTACCTAGCAATGACTTCAGGATAAAAATCAACATGTGTGATTGTCTTCTTTGGTACAGAGAGGACCATCCTAAAGACTGATACAGAGTGCAGTGGTGGGTGCGAGAGCCTGAGATTTATATCCCAGCACCTGCGTGAAGGCTGAACCAGAATGCATGAGTGTAACTGGACGTGAGAGCCCCCACAAACAGCTTATGGCCTCGTAAATTGGGAGCCCCCCGTTCGTTCGTTATCTATCTAGCAGCCCCAGATTTCACATCACCGACTCCTATAACTTTAGGAGTGGCGCGTGTTCACCTACTGACCGGACTGTCGCAGGGCACAGGGAGAACTGGATCGTGTGAATTCTAAAAATGGGTTGCATTCCCCTTTAGAGTCAGAGATCAGATATTTTCTTTGCCATGTATGGACGAATCCACATTGGAATATACAGGTACAGAGCAAACACTGTGTGTCTACAACTAATCCAATACGGGAGCAGAGTAGAAACAGTACAGAAAAAAAAAAAAAAAACAGACAGTATAAAAGGACAAATGCTAAGGTTGATATCAACATCTCCTAAAGTGCATATCATAGTAAAGTGCATAATGCATAGAGGCACAATTTACAGTAAAGGTGCATATAATCAAAGTGCGTGATGCACAGACACACAGAAACAGCACTTCCACAACCTGACTAATAACACACCAAATAAAATAATTGTGTGTTAAGACCATGGAATTATCTTACACTCTTTCAAATAAGTAAAGGAAACAATGACACAAAATAAAATTAAGCTAGATCGTTGCCTGGTGGACACATTGTCTAACTGCAGTCCCTCAGCACATGAGTCGCTGTCGATATTGATCCCTTCACACAGAGAATCCATGTAAGTCTTACATTTTCAGATAATCAATGTTTTTAAAGCTAATTGTCTAAAGATGGCAAGTTGGACCATTGTGTACATTTGTCTACGCTTATTTTCTCAAGTAACCTTACTGTATGCCTGATTGCGTGATTGCTTGATTGATTGATTGATTGATTATTTTATTTCCGTGTCATGCACTCAAAGTGCCCAACCCTCATGGGTTTACAAGACACCAAAAATACTAAATACTATAATACTATTGCTGTGTTCCATTAATACATTCACATTACATGAATACAGGTTACAGCTCGGCCTTAAACGAAGCCTTCTGTCTTCTCTCCCAAGCGTGGCAAATTATACAATCTGTTACAAGAGACGTTCCCTGAAGCACATACTCCCCCCCCCCCCACAGGTCCCTGACCACCAAGGTCATCCCTCCCTCAGCCACGCGCCCACCCTTCCTACCTGGGGGAGTTAGACAGCCTCGATCGCCCGGGGACCATCCCCTTGGACCTTGGTTTATAGTCTCATCCGAAGGACCACTACTGCTATTGACAAAGCGCCTTGAGCGGGACTCGAACCAGCGACCTTCTGATCATGAGTCCAGACCAATGTTACTGTTTATATACTATACAGGTACGGAAAGGTATTGCTGCCACCACACAAAAAAAAAGAAAAACAGATTAGTATCACGTTAGATAGATTACAAATATAAACAGATACAAGCTTAAAACTCTGGGAGAGGTGTTTCTGGCCAAAGCCATGTTGCACTGCTTGCTGGTCCACCGCCGCCAAGCCTCTTCAATGCATTCAGAACACAGCGGCCCGTCTGATCTCAAACCTACCGAAGTCGGCCCATGTCACCCCACTTCTTAGGGACCTGCACTGGCTCCCCATCGCCGCACAAATCCGCTTCAAGGCCCTCGACCTGGGATACCGTGCAGCAAAGGGAACCGCTCCCGCCTATACCTCCGGTCAATGGTCTCTAACTACACACCCTCAAGACCCCTACGCTCTGCATCTTCTGGTCGCCTCAGACCTACTCCTATCCGAGCTCCGGGAGGGTCATCAAGGAGAACCTGCCTTTTCTCAGTCCTTCCTCCACAATGATGGAACGAACTTCCCACCACAGTTAGGACAGCCGAAACCCGACCAATCTTTCGCCGCTAGGGTATGTGCAATAACATAAGTACAAATAAGTATAAGTAACTACAAATAAGTAGGGATGTCCGATATTATCGGCTGACCGATATTATCGGCCGATATCGGCAGTAAAATGTGATATCGGAAAATATCGGTATCGGTTTAAATTTTTTTTAAAACAATAACAATATTTGTTATATATATATCCAGTGAAATGATTAGTTACCTGAAATTATTCAGTTTTTTTGGACGGGGAAACCCTGCATATTCGGAATATCGGTATCGGTAAAAAAGCCAATATCGAGCATCCTACAAATAAGTACACATTAGACAAGTTAAAGATAATTGCACATATTAATGCATGAAGGTGCAGTAAAGTGGCTAAAGAAAAGAAAGAAAAAAAAAATTTATATTCTCATTTGGTTCATTACAATTTACCCAAGCCTATAACAGACACAATAGTTCTGACACTGGGAATACATTCCCTGAGCTCCATAGATGTCCCTAGATACCAAGAACATGCAAATGGACCTTGTAGAAGTGGAGCAATCTTTCATTTACTTAGGTATGTATTTTTTGTCAGATTTTCTGAAAATAGGGCTAGGGCTCAAGAGGTTAATACATTCACCATTACATGAATACAGGTTACAGCTCGGCCTTAAGCGAAGGATTCTGTCTTCTCTCCCAAGCGTGGCAAATTATACAATCTGTTACAGAACA
>NC_140177.1:1926664-1936664 GCF_963971535.1 Notolepis coatsorum
ACACACACACACACACACACACACACACACACACACACACACACACACACACACACACACACACACACACACACACACACACACACACACACACACACACACACACAAGCGCTGCATGTGTCCACTTCCCATTAGCAACAGGAAACCCCTTGAGTCATGAGCGGAGTGTCGATTGTATAACAGGCCGTTTCAATGAAATCATGTGCTGATATTACTGAATGGCGGCTGGATGTTGGCCAATGCCATGGAAATGGAATTATGAAATAGCTTTCTTCTGATTTAAAAAAAGAAAAAAAAGGGGGAAGTCAGCCTTTTCCGGTGAAGTTGCATTGTTGTTGTTATTTGTTTCGAAGGAGGCTGTGGAAACAATGGGATACGAAGAGAAACTTCAAAAGTTAAAGTAAACATTTCAGTTAAAGGAGCTGTAAGTGGTATTTTAAGTTTTTTTTTTTAAACAAGTGGTCTACATGTTAAAATAATAGCTCTACATTCTGACAGCCATCACTGATATAGAGTGTCTGGTGGTCAGTTACATGTCAAAATACTTCCCAAAGGTCAGTGAATACCACGATCACAACACCAGAGGGAGCTCCACAAATCATGGTAAACCCAGATTCGGCTCAAACAAGGGACTAAACACGTTTCGCAATTATGCCACATCAATGTGGAACGCCCTACCCAAAGCTGTAAAGGAATGTGAATCACTACCCACTTTCAAAACCACTCTCAAAGAACACCTACGGGAGACTGCAAATCGAAACTGGCCCCTGTAAATGTCCTAACCCAACCCCCTCCAATGTACAGTAAATGACCAAGTATGGTTTTGTCAATATTCCAATGTACAGTTTTGCTCGTACAGTTGTACAGTGTTCCCCACCCACCCCTCCTACCCACCCCACCCCACCCCCACCCAACCACCTCCAATGTACAGTACAATATATTTCCTGGTACAGTATTCCTTCCCACTTTATCCAATCAGGAGAGAGAGAACTCTGCAAAATGGTCTGACAAAATAAGAAATAAAAACTAGTTTTAAACAAATGTGTCCTTGAAACAAGTAAAATAATCGACCAGTGCAGTAAGCAAATTTGACTCGGCAAGATTTCTTGAAATAAGTACAAATATCTAGGGCTCTCACTCCTGATTGGATAAAGTAGGAACGAGAAACCAGGACATTTATTTAGTTTTTACTGCAGAGTGGAGGGACTGGGAGACCTATGTTACTGACCAAACACTCTATACTTTGGCTTTCAGAATGTAGAGCTATTTAACACTTATTTTAACTAAATAATACCACTTACAGCACCTTTAAAGAACGTTCTGAGGATATTAGGAAGTAGTTGGTGAAGATACGAAGATAGATTCCTATGAAATTATGTATTCAGGGTGTAAAGCGCTGCTAGCTTGTAGCGTTGACCATATCATTGTAAGTAGGGCATGAAGACAGGCTTGTCCGTCTTAATATAATTATGATCCAAGGGTATGGGGGGGGGGCAAAGTTAATCATGTCTATGCAATTATGTTCTTAGGCCATGTGGGGGATAAGTGTGAATAGGAGGAGGGGATGAGAAACATGTAATTTTATTTCATTTAATTTCAAACCTTTATTTAAACTCGTAAGACACTGAGGTTACTCTCATTTACAGTGACAACAAGCTTACAAAACAAGACACAGTTATATCTACATATAGACACAATAAGTAAGAATAAATAATAAAAATCAACTATCATACTTCTAGATCATACTTTTAAATGCAGCAAAAGAAGGAAGAACCTTCAGCTTTAGTCAGTCGGCATTCCAGGTGTTTTTCATAGTTCAGATAGAGTTCATCTATCATAGTGGTGGGTATCATATCTATCATAAAGGACACAGTGGTGGGTATCATATCTATCATAAAGGACACAGTGGATATCATATATATCATAAAGGACACAGTGTATCATATATATCATAAAGGACACAGTGGGTATCATATCTATCATAAAGGACACAGTGGTGGGTATCATATCTATCATAAAGGACACAGTGTATCATATATATCATAAAGGACACAGTGGGTATCATATCTATCATAAAGGACACAGTGGATATCATATCTATCATAAGGGACACAGTGATGGGTATCATATATATCATAAAGGACACAGTGGATATCATATCTATCATAAAGGACACAGTGGATATCATATCTATCATAAAGGACACAGTGGTGGGTATCATATATATCATAAAGGACACAGTGGATATAATATATATCATAAAGAACACAGTGGATATCATATATATCATAAAGGACAAGGCTACGGCTGCCCAAGACACTAAAGTCCCGCCACAGACTGAGTTTCTTCCCCTCAGCAGCTCGCCTGGTAAACGAGTCAGGTGTCCCCCTGCTCCCCCCCCCCCTCTATGGCGAGCTGCTAGGGCTGGACTTCTGGACTTGAACTTTGTGTTGCACTGTATCCATGTCCCCAACCACCGCACTTTCACAGTCTTATTGTTGTCTCACTGTTATGTCCTGTCTTGCACTTTACTTAAAATTATTTATTTACTGTTGTATTGTTCTTAATTGTGGAAAAAAGTATGCACTGTAATGCCAAAACACGTTCCTTTTTGTACATGTATGAAATGGCGAATAAAGTAATCTGAATCTGAATCTGAATCTGAATACCATAAAGGACACAGTGGTGGGTATCATATCTATCATAAAGGACACAGTGGTGGGTATCATATCTATCATAAAGGACACAGTGGTGGATATCATATCTACCATAAAGGACACAGTGGTGGATATCATATATACCATAAAGGACACAGTGGTGGATATCATATATACCATAAAGGACACAGTGGTGGATATCATATCTATCATAAAGGACACAGTGGATATCATATCTATCATAAAGGACACAGTGGATATCATATCTATCATAAAGGACACAGTGGTGGGTATCATATCTATCATAAAGGACACAGTGGATATCATATCTATCATAAAGGACACAGTGGATATCATATCTATCATAAAGGACACAGTGGTGGGTATCATATATACCATAAAGGACACAGTGGTGGATATCATATCTACCATAAAGGACACAGTGGTGGATATCATATATACCATAAAGGACACAGTGGTGGATATCATATATACCATAAAGGACACAGTGGTGGATATCATATCTATCATAAAGGACACAGTGGATATCATATCTATCATAAAGGACACAGTGGTGGATATCATATATACCATAAAGGACACAGTGGTGGATATCATATCTATCATAAAGGACACAGTGGATATCATATCTATCATAAAGGACACAGTGGATATCATATCTATCATAAAGGACACAGTGGTGGGTATCATATCTATCATAAAGGACACAGTGGATATCATATCTATCATAAAGGACACAGTGGATATCATATCTATCATAAAGGACACAGTGGTGGGTATCATATATACCATAAAGGACACAGTGGATATCATATCTATCATAAAGGACACAGTGGATATCATATCTATCATAAAGGACACAGTGGTGGGTATCATATATATCATAAAGGACACAGTGGTGGGTATCATATATATCATAAAGGACACAGTGTATCATATATATCATAAAGGACACAGTGTATCATATATATCATAAAGGACACAGTGTATCATATCTGTCATAAAGGACACAGTGGTGGATATCATATCTATCATAAAGGACACAGTGGTGGGTATCATATCTATCATAAAGGACACAGTGGTGGGTATCATATCTATCATAAAGGACACAGTGGTGGATATCATATCTATCATAAAGGACAGAGTGGTGGTTATCATATCTATCATAAAGGACACAGCGTATCATATCTATCATAAAGGACACAGTGGTGGGTATCATATCTATCATAAAAGACACAGTGGTGTGTATCATATCTGTCACCGGTAATATATCTGAGGGCAGAATGACAGACCGAGTCCAGAGGTTTTAAGAGTTGAAGCCATAGCAAGTCCATAAGAAAACTGCTTCGACAATCCTTGTTCTCCTACAGTAAGCATTGTATTGTATTGTATACAATACAAGTATTGTATTGTATTGTATTTTATCTTAGTACTTTTTATCATGTCTATTTTATTATCTATTCCATTTTATTCTATTATTAGTTGGGGCATGGCCACCTTCATTTCACTATATGTCTTGTGTATGTATGTGACGAATAAACCTCTTGAATCTTGAATCTTGAATCTGTATTTCTGCACAGGAAGCCAATCTGAATGATAACGTCTCAGGGTTGACACACACGCCACACACCTCTGCAACAACATGACGGGGCAACGTACCAACGGGAACGTCAACAGGAATTAAAGATCATATAAAATGTCTCTGGAACAAAGGAGGCGCAGTCTCCGGTGTAATCAAGTGTTGAGACACTTCCTCGGGTGGTGTTTTCCAGTGTGCATCACCGAGCAGAGGGTTGGTAAAGTTGGGCTCTATAGTCTTTGGATGCCGCCGGGAATGGAGATGCCTCCTACCCACTTTCCAGAATCCACGTGTTATATTCCTGTGTGCCCCAGGACAGTTCAGTAAGAACACAGACAATGGGGCTCTGATACAAATTATGTGTGAGTTCTTACACCCAAATGAGACCTGCTAGCAGCAAGTATAAACCTCTTAGTATTTATATATTTTACATTTATATATTTATATTTACAGCACATACATATATTGTATATCTCCTCCCCCCCTCTCATGGATATGTGAAGGATGGGAGATATTTCTGCCACAGGAGGAGTAGAGTCAATTAGGTAGCTGATTAGTACTGATAGAATACACCTGCGCAGCATTAGTCACACACATCTCTTAGGACATGCACACACTCCCGACACACACACTAGCTGATTAGTACTGATAGAATACACCTGAGTGTGCATAATTAGTTGACACACATCTCACGTGCACACACACACACAGTACCACAGACTACATTAACACAAGGATAGAGAGGAGTAAGTTGAGCGAAGTAGGAGTTGTGTTATTGAGAGAGAGAGAGGTTGAGCATTCAGAGTTGTGACGGTGAGAGGTAGTGAGAGGTGAGGAGAAAGCGAGTAGGTGTTCTTTGTGTACTGGACCCTGGACTGGCTGAGATTCCCCCTTGACCCTGGACCGGACGACTACCCTGAGTATTGAACAATCCCTTTTTCTGTCTGCAAGCCTGTTTTGTGTTTTTGACCATCGGACTGTCTATGACAAACTGGATTTTTGCCTTAATTCAATAAATATTCTTATTGATTGATATTGCTCTTGTGTAGACCTTTTGAATTTGTTGGTATTTGAACCGTGGCGAGTCTATTCCCCACCAGATTCGTCACAATATCTACATCTGTCTGTACATACCTGCATAGAATCCTTTTTTTTTTTTTTTTTTTTTTTTTATGTACAGATATATATCTGTACATATCCCCATATCCCCCTCACCTCCCTCCCTCTCACCTTTTCTTCTCTCTCCCTTATTTATTGTTGTCCTTGTATACTATTGCTACTGTAATTTTGTATTTTATTTATTTGTATGCATGTACATAACCTTGTTTTTGTTACAGCCTCTCCCACCCCCCTTACCTCAAAAGGCCTTTGCTTTTTGGACAGGCTGCTTTTGTATATAATAATTTGTTCTTAATTGCTTGCCTGGGTAAATAAAGGCTAAATAAATAAATATCCAATGGCTGGATCTGATGGCTGATTGCGAGAATGCACTGCAGTGTATATTATATACTACGAGGTAATGTAGGGGAATTACAATTCAAAAGGTCAGGAGATAAGAAAAAAAGGGAACTATGTGATCATGTGAGACTATGTGAAACTATGTGAAACTATGTGAGACTATGTGAGACTATGTGTGATCTGTGAGCTCCATTTCAATAGCCAGTGATATGCTGGTAGAGAATAACTTGGTAATGTAAAAGATATAGTCCATATAACTCTGTATGATAGCATTTACAATAGTGCTATATATACATTTATATATTTATATTTACCGCATATATATATATCAATATCTGTCTGAATATATCTGCATATAATCCTTCTATATACCTACTTATACACCCACATACAGTATAACCCATATAACTCTGTATGATAACATGTACAATAATGCTGTATATACTGTATATAATATATATTTATTATATATATATTGTATATATACAATTTATATATATAATATATATATATATATATATATATCTGTAGATACTATATCTACTATATCTATATATGTACATATCCCTTACTTACTCTTACTAGTTACGCTGTCTTTATACCTGTACTGTATCACTGTATGAATACTACAACTCTGTACATACATCTGATTAGCACTATTACTCTGTAGTACTCATTTATATATTATTTTATATCCAGTTGAATCACCTGTACATTGGATATTACTATTGCACTTTACTAATACATTTGCACGCTGGTTGGATGCTAAACTAATCCAATCTAATGACATGGATTGCCACTGTCTCTGGAAGCTAGTCTCTGGAAGCTAGTCTCTGGAAGCTAGTCTCTGGGAGCTAGTCTCTGGAAGCTACAGTCTCTGGAAGCTACAGTCTCTGGAAGCTACAGTCTCTGGAAGCTACAGTCTCTGGGAGCTACAGTCTCTGGAAGCTACAGTCTCTGGAAGCTAGTCTCTAGAAGCTACAGCCTCTGGAAGCTACAGTCTCTAGAAGCTACAGTCTCTGGAAGCTACAGCCTCTGGAAGCTACAGTCTCTGGGAGCTACAGTCTCTGGAAGCTACAGTCTCTGGAAGCTACAGCCTCTGGAAGCTACAGTCTCTAGAAGCTACAGTCTCTGGAAGCTACAGTCTCTGGAAGCTACAGTCTCTGGAAGCTACAGTCTCTGGAAGCTAGTCTCTGGAAGCTACAGCCTCTGGAAGCTACAGTCTCTGGAAGGTACAGTCTCTGGAAGCTACAGTCTCTGGAAGCTACAGTCTCTGGAAGCTAGTCTCTGGAAGCTACAGTCTCTGGAAGCTACAGTCTCTAGAAGCTACAGTCTCTGGAAGCTACAGTCTCTGGAAGCTAGTCTCTGGACGCTACAGTCTCTGGAAGCTACAGTCTCTGGAAGCTACAGTCTCTAGAAGCTACAGTCTCTGGAAGCTACAGTCTCTGGAAGCTACAGTCTCTGGAAGCTAGTCTCTGGACGCTACAGTCTCTGGAAGCTACAGTCTCTGGAAGCTACAGTCTCTAGAAGCTACAGTCTCTGGAAGCTACAGTCTCTAGAAGCTACAGTCTCTGGAAGCTACAGTCTCTGGAAGCTACAGTCTCTGGAAGCTACAGTCTCTGGAAGCTACAGTCTCTAGAAGCTACAGTCTCTGGAAGCTACAGTCTCTGGAAGCTACAGTCTCTGGAAGCTACAGCCTCTGGAAGCTACAGTCTCTGGAAGCTAGTCTCTGGAAGCTAGTCTCTGGAAGCTACAGTCTCTAGAAGCTACAGTCTCTGGAAGCTAGTCTCTGGAAGCTAGTCTCTGGAAGCTACAGTCTCTAGAAGCTACAGTCTCTAGAAGCTACAGTCTCTGGAAGCTACAGTCTCTGGAAGCTACAGTCTCTGGAAGCTACAGTCTCTGGAAGCTACAGTCTCTGGAAGCTACAGTCTCTAGAAGCTATAGTCTCTGGAAGCTACAGCCAATAGAAGCTACAGTCTCTGGAAGCTACAGTCTCTGGAAGCTACAGTCTCTGGAAGCTACAGTCTCTGGAAGCTACAGTCTCTGGAAGCTAGTCTCTGGAAGCTACAGTCTCTGGAAGCTACAGTCTCTGGAAGCTAGTCTCTGGAAGCTACAGTCTCTAGAAGCTACAGTCTCTAGAAGCTACAGTCTCTGGAAGCTACAGTCTCTGGAAGCTACAGTCTCTGGAAGCTAGTCTCTAGAAGCTAGTGTCTGGAAGCTACAGTCTCTGGAAGCTAGTGTCTGGAAGCTACAGTCTCTGGAAGCTACAGTCTCTAGAAGCTACAGTCTCTGGAAGCTACAGTCTCTGGAAGCTACAGTCTCTGGAAGCTACAGTCTCTCGAAGCTACAGCCTCTAGAAGCTACAGTCTCTGGAAGCTACAGTCTCTGGAAGCTACAGTCTCTGGAAGCTACAGTCTCTAGAAGCTACAGTCTCTGGAAGCTACAGTCTCTAGAAGTTACAGTCTCTGGAAGCTACAGTCTCTTGAAGCTACAGTCTCTGGAAGCTAGTCTCTGGAAGCTACAGCCTCTGGAAGCTAGTCTCTGGAAGCTACAGTCTCTAGAAGCTAGTCTCTAGAAGCTACAGTCTCTGGAAGCTACAGTCTCTGGAAGCTACAGTCTCTGGAAGCTACAGTCTCTAGAAGCTACAGTCTCTGGAAGCTACAGTCTCTAGAAGCTACAGCCTCTGGAAGCTACAGACTCTGGAAGCTGCAGTCTCTGGAAGCTACAGTCTCTGGAAGCTACAGTCTCTGGAAGCTACAGTCTCTGGAAGCTACAGTCTCTGGAAGCTACAGTCTCTGGAAGCTACAGTCTCTAGAAGCTACAGTCTCTAGAAGCTACAGTCTCTAGAAGCTACAGTCTCTGGAAGCTACAGTCTCTGGAAGCTACAGTCTCTGGAAGCTACAGTCTCTAGAAGCTACAGTCTCTGGAAGCTACAGTCTCTGGAAGCTACAGCATCTGGAAGCTACAGTCTCTGGAAGCTACAGTCTCTAGAAGCTACAGCCTCTGGAAGCTACAGCCTCTGGAACCTACAGTCTCTGGAAGCTACAGTCTCTGGAAGCTACAGTCTCTGGAAGCTAGTCTCTGGAAGCTACAGTCTCTGGAAGCTACAGTCTCTGGAAGCTAGTCTCTGGAAGCTACAGTCTCTAGAAGCTACAGTCTCTAGAAGCTACAGTCTCTGGAAGCTACAGTCTCTGGAAGCTACAGTCTCTGGAAGCTACAGTCTCTGGAAGCTACAGTCTCTAGAAGCTATAGTCTCTGGAAGCTACAGCCTCTAGAAGCTACAGTCTCTGGAAGCTACAGTCTCTGGAAGCTACAGTCTCTGGAAGCTACAGTCTCTGGAAGCTACAGTCTCTGGAAGCTAGTCTCTGGAAGCTACAGTCTCTGGAAGCTACAGTCTCTGGAAGCTAGTCTCTGGAAGCTACAGTCTCTAGAAGCTACAGTCTCTAGAAGCTACAGTCTCTGGAAGCTACAGTCTCTGGTAGCTACAGTCTCTAGAAGCTACAGTCTCTGGGAGCTACAGTCTCTAGAAGCTACAGTCTCTGGAAACTACAGTCTCTGGAAGCTACAGTCTCTGGAAGCTACAGCCTCTGGAAGCTACAGTCTCTGGAAGCTACAGTCTCTGGAAGCTACAGTCTCTAGAAGCTACAGTCTCTGGAAGCTACAGTCTCTGGAAGCTAGTCTCTGGAAGCTACAGTCTCTGGAAGCTACAGTCTCTGGAAGCTACAGTCTCTAGAAGCTACAGTCTCTGGAAGCTACAGTCTCTAGAAGCTACAGTCTCTGGAAGTTACAGTCTCTGGAAGCTACAGTCTCTGGAAGCTACAGCCTCTGGAAGTTACAGCCTCTGGAAGCTACAGTCTCTGGAAGCTACAGTCTCTGGAAGCTACAGTCTCTAGAAGTTACAGTCTCTAGAAGCTACAGCCTCTGGAAGCTACAGTCTCTAGAAGCTACAGTCTCTGGAAGCTACAGTCTCTGGAAGCTACAGTCTCTAGAAGCTACAGTCTCTAGAAGCTACAGTCTCTGGAAGCTACAGTCTCTAGAAACTACAGTCTCTGGAAGCTACAGTCTCTGGAAGCTACAGTCTCTAGAAGCTACAGTCTCTGGAAGCTACAGTCTCTGGAAGCTACAGTCTCTGGAAGCTACAGTCTCTGGAAGCTACAGTCTCTGGAAGCTACAGTCTCTGGAAGCTGCAGCCTCTGGAAGCTACAGTCTCTGGAAGCTCCAGTCTCTAGAAGCTGCAGCCTCTGGAAGACAGTATCGTGACCCATCCCACACGTCTCAGGTGCTT
>NC_140177.1:1941664-1959164 GCF_963971535.1 Notolepis coatsorum
GCGTGTGCAAGACAAGGGGGTGTGTATGTGTGTGTGTGTGTGATGTGCAGCTCAAGTGGAGAATAAGTGCCAGCGGCGGCTGGGCTTGGCCGGCTGCCAGATCAGATTGAGCTCCCCACTGAGTACTGAGTGATCCGTTCCCAGCCACTGGTGTCGAGTGCGTCAGCTAATGATACCCGGCGAGAGCGTGACCTCAGCAGTGTTTTCTGAACGCAGGCCGGACACACACACTTTACATTTTACATTGTGTCATTTTAGCTGACGCTTTTATTTCATTTTATTTTGTTTTGCACATGGTAGTGTATTACAGTACGTTACAAATTCCTATCATTCATTTGGTTGTTATAATCAAATACACCCATAAGCGAAAAGGAGCAGGAAGAAGAATAAATTCTTATTCATACCGGCCCCCTATCCAATTAAATAAAGTAAATTTGATGGTCGGCGCATACACCCATTACGTGCACTAAAGTGCACATTTAAACAAATTCAAAACAAAACAACTAGAACAAAAATGAGCAACAAATGAACAGCGCATACAACCATTCCTTGCACTAAAATGCTCATTTAAACAAATCCAAAACAAAACAACTAGAACAAAAACTATCCAAAGCGACTTTTGTACAACAAGTCATCAGGAAGGGCACAACTCATCAGCTGAGTAACAATGTTCATCAAAGTGTTGCGTGCTACAGTGTAGGTTAGTTTATTAGGACAAGTGCCTGACAGTAAGGTTAGTTAGGGTTAGATTTATTATATATATTGTTTTAGATAATGATTGAAGAAGTGCGTCTTTAGTCAACGCCGAAAGATTGGACGGTTTTCGGCTGTCCTAACAGTGGTGGGAAGTTCGTTCCACCATTGTGGGGCAAGGACTGAGAATAGACAGCTTCTCCTTGATGACCCTCCCGGAGCTCGGATAGGAGTGGGTCTGAGACGGCCAGAAGATGCAGAGCGTAGGGGTCTTGAGGGTGTGTAGTTAGAAGATGCAGAGCGTAGGGGTCTTGAGGGTGTGTAGTTAGAATATGCAGAGCGTAGGGGTCTTGAGGGTGTGTAGTTAGAAGATGCAGAGCGTAGGGGTCTTGAGGGTGTGTAGTTAGAAGATGCAGAGCGTAGGGGTCTTGAGGGTGTGTAGTTAGAAGATGCAGAGCGTAGGGGTCTTGAGGGTGTGTAGTTAGAATATGCAGAGCGTAGGGGTCTTGAGGGTGTGTAGTTAGAAGATGCAGAGCGTAGGGGTCTTGAGGGTGTGTAGTTAGAAGATGCAGAGCGTAGGGGTCTTGAGGGTGTGTAGTTGGAAGATGCAGAGCGTAGGGGTCTTGAGGGTGTGTAGTTAGAAGATGCAGAGCGTAGGGGTCTTGAGGGTGTGTAGTTAGAAGATGCAGAGCGTAGGGGTCTTGAGGGTGTGTAGTTAGAAGATGCAGAGCGTACACAGTCAATTTCGCAGAGTAAATTTTACTCAAACTGAGTAAAATTGTATCCAACTATTCTCTCACTCCACATCCAACTGTTCTCACTCCACAGTTGGGTTCGATTCACTTTCAATTTACATTTAGTAATTTTGCGACTTACAAGTTTCTGTACAACAGGTCAGCAGGAAGGGTATACAACTCTTTCAGCTGAGTAACAATGTTCGTCAAACAGTGTTGAAACGTCCTATTCCTTTGCTTTCGACAAAGCGCAGGACTGAAAGTTATTGAAGTGATATTTTACTTGTAGAATCAGTGGTAAAGCTGGTGGAAAGTGTGGATTTCATGCAGTCAAATCATTCCTTTCTGAACGTGTCACTGGAACGTGAGGTAGACGTCATTCTGAAAGGGTTTTCCTGCCACTTGAGACATCAAGTCTGGGACTTGAGAGGCTTAGCTGATGGTTAAGCGACAGTTTTGAAATTCCTCGTTATTAGCACTTAATCGTTATCGAGGCGCCTGAGGTAACTGTTACCACATTATATACAAACGCAAACATGCGCTTGAATAATTGACCTATATCCACAGAGGCTGTGTTCAGACTGCAGCCAAAAGTGGCCAGAATCTTTGATTTTTATTTGATTTGAAATCTTTATTTCGAACATGTAAATACAAACAATCTCAAATCAAAACAAATCATTGATCTCTAGAAATTAAATGGAAAAAAATAAATAAATAAACAAAAGCAAAACATGTTCGAAAAGGAGTAGGAAGAGGTATACACTTATTTAATCCTAGCCCTTTTCCACTACCCAAATGAGAAATGAGTGTACTAATTTAAAAACGTACAAAACAAATATATATACAAAACAAAAAACTGAAATTATATATGTAAAACATGAAAGAAATCAAATAAAAATGTAAACACCCGTGAATGTCAAATCCCTTCCTCATCCCTGTACCTCGTGAAAATCCTTTCCTTATATAATTCAGTTTGAATTGTCTCATATTTGGACATTGCTTTAGCACCACATTCAGACTGTTCCACAGTTTCACTCCACATATTGAAATGCAGTGTCTTCTCCTGGTAGTGCGTACACTAAGAACTTTTAAATTGATTTTCTTTTGCTCATAATATGACATTATGTGACAGCTTTTGTGATCAGATTTTGTAACAGTGAGAACAGCACAAATCACATGGAATCTGATCTTTTCAATTCAGATTTTTAGCCACTTTCATATTTTGGTCCTAAATCAGATACAGGTCAGATGTGTTGCAATGTGTGACCTCAGTCTGAACAGTCACGCGACTTTGCGTGCAACTTTTTGACTCTGGATTGACATTTGTCACAATTCTTTATCAGATTTATTGTTCATTGGCGCATGCAGGTCAGTTCGAGAGCAGTCAAGTCAAGTCAAGTCAAGAGTTTTAATTGTCACGGCATACAGGTATACAATGAAATGCGGCTGGTCTTGCCCGCGACGATGTGCAATACAGTGGTACAACATATAATAGAATCCAATAAAATACAGTGGTACAACATATTAATAGAATCCAATAAAACAGTGCAATAAACAGGTACATGGTGTGCCATCTCGGTATCTGTACATTAGTATTTACAGAGCATATAGGACATGCTAGGTAGCTTTAGTAGTGCAATACACTGTTCCTGATGTTATACTACTTTAGTGGCCTTTCCTCTGGCCATAAGTGTGCGTGTGTGCGGCATGAGTGTTAAAGTGGCTGCTAGTGTGTGAGCGTGCTCAGCGTGCGTGTCGTGTATGTGCTTGTGTGTGGATAGTTCAGTTTCTGTGTCTCTCAATGTTCATTGTTCAAGGCTCTGATGGCCTGGGGGAAGAAGCTGAGCCTAAGCCTCTCCGTCCTAGTAGCTGGGGTTCGCAGGCGTCTGCCTGACCTCAGCAGCTGGAACAGGCTGTTATTGGGGTGGTGAGGGTCTTTCATTATCCTGCAGGCTCTGGATTTGCACCTCTTGTTGTATAGAGCCTGCAGGGGAGGTAGCGCAATACCCGTGGTACGCTCGGCTGAGCGCACCACTCTCTGTAGGGCCTTCTTGTCCTGTGCCGTGCTGTTCCCATACCAGGCAGTGATGTTTCCGGTCCAGTGTGACCAGTTCACACTGGAATCTGTTATTGGCCCACATTTAAAAAGTAATGTGAACAGTCAAACTAAATAAATCTGATCTGAGCAATAAATCAGAATTGAGCACTAAGGCCTGCAGTGTGAACAGAGCCATAGTATCAAACAGGTAAAGGAACGTAAAAAAAAATTGAAAATGCATTCAGTTACTCAAGTTGTTCAAGTTCGTTTTTATTTGTCACATATGTACTTCACAGTGAAATGCTTTGTTCTGTATGAGCCCCTGATAATGTGCTTCATACAGTAAAAAAAAAAGTTAAGGAGGAATAACACTATACAATATACAATACAATATACAAACTAAAGTACAACCTAAGTACAATCTAAGTACAGTGAAAGACAATGAGGTACAAATGCAGACTTAATGCGGTACTCCGAGACCTTTCAATTGCGTTAAGTGTCCAACTCATCAAATCAAATCAGCACCACATACAATGTCAAACAGTCACCATGCATTAAGCTGCGACCTGCGGCACAGTGACTCTGTTATGTAAGCATGTCATTACCATGACCTCTCCCACATGTTCACATGCACATGTGTGCTGTGTCCTTGTCTGGTGTTGGCTCACGCTAAGAGGAGCAACTGATATCTTATAGCAGCACACACAAACACATATACTGCAAAAAGCGACATCCAATGACGTACGGTCGAACTCACCGACTTTTGAGAGAAATGATAGGGACAGTGCCTCGGTTTCAGTTTCAAGTTATTTGGGCCATTAAACAAGAGGAAGTCAAGAGGAAGACGGGTGGTGAGCACTGCCATGCATCATTGGATGTTGTTTTTTGAAGGATATGTTTTGGGGTTTGCACCACAGTAAGTTTCTTTCTGGGGAGACGCATCCAAGACCTCCACTTCAGCAACACCGGGGCCCCGCAGGGGACAGTCCTCTCCTCCTTCCTCTTCACCGTCTACTCTACACCAACGACTTCCACTATCGGTCAGAGTCCTGCCACCTTCAGAAGGTTTCTGATGACTCTGCGATAGTGGGATGTATTAAGGACGGTGACGAGAGGGAATACCGGGAACTGGTAGTGGACTTCGTCACATGGTGCGATAAAAACCACCTGCAGCTAAATGTGACGAAGACCGGGGAACTGGTGGTGGAGCTGGGGAGGAGGAGGAGTGCACCTGTGAACCCCCGTTTCCATCAGGGGAGTCGATGTGGACATGGTTGAGGTGTACAAATACCTCGGTGTACACATCGACAACAAACTGAACGGGTTAAAACACACAGAGGCACTCTACAAGAAGGGCCAGAGCCGACTCTACTTCCTCAGAAGGCTGAGATCCTTCAACGTCTGTACAAGGATGTTGAGGATGTTCTATGAGTCGGTGGTGGCGGGGGACGCAAACAGGCTGGATAAGCTGGTCAAGAAGGCCAGTAGCGTGGTTGAGGTGGAGCTGGACTCTCTAGCGAGGGTGGCGGAGAGGAGGAGCCTTGCTAAGCTCCAGGCCATCAGGGAAAACCCCTCCCACCCACTACACACAGACTTGGCTGACAGGAGGAGCATGTTCAGTGCTAGGCTCACACTACCTAAATGTAGCACTGAACGGCACAGGAAGTCCTTCATTCCGACAGCCATCAGACTTTACAATGTATCACTGTGCCTCACTGCATCACAGGGTGACAGTTACCATCTTCCTGGACATTTACTTTTAAAACAACACTGTTCAATATTACACTTATTGTAGACTTCTGTAGACTTCTGTATATTTCTACTGTATATTTTTACTGTATAATATAATAATAATGCAGGACCTCTTTAGAGGTCTTTATTTGGCATGCAACGAACTGGGACATGCAATGGGAGTGGCACACACACACTGGAATACACAAACACATGCATTGTCTTTTTTCTCAGTCGCCGATGCGATTGAGCTCTGCGCTTAACCCATCCCGTCGTCCTTCCCCCCAAGGGCTGCCGGGAGCAGACAGGGCGTCGGCGAGGTACAGCGCCCGGGGGCGTGAATACTTTCCCTAAGGTGGTTGTCCTTCCGCGTTCGGTTTGCGCGGCCTGATTGGCCACTGACGTTTCTCTCAGCGCCCAATCGCGTTGCGCCTAGCTTTCAGTTCCACAGCCCAAGTCCTTCAGTTCCACAGCCCATTTCCTCGTATTGTTTTCATCTCTCTATATTAACGTAACGCGCTATTCATATCAATCGACATCACATCAATATAAATAACGTATTGTTTTCATCTCTCTATATTAACACTTTGAGCGCCGGCCGTGTTTTCCTTTTTACCCCCTTGAATGCCACGGTCCACGGCCAATGTTAATGTTAATATCGCCTAATCTATGTTTTAAATTATGGCTATGTGTCTAATCTGCCAGTCGCTTATCAAAGACTCATTTTCCAGTCAACATTGGCAAGGCAGATTGTATTTTTATCGCTTCATTTCCGTTTGATAGCATTTTGAAAATCACCCGTTTTCCGGGAAAAAACAACCCATGCCTATAATAATCGCCTTTTACTGGAATATTCCAGAACGTTGTCATTTGTCGGCCTATTTATGAATCGTTTTCAAATAAACGCTAGATGATCGATAGTATATGTGTGCGCACGCACGCTCGTGCCGTGCGCTGATAATCGCTGCTCTTATTTCCTCATGGCTTTTACAGTAAAAACAGCCATATCACATATCACATAAACGCTTATATCTCTGTGAAAACGAGTCTGATTATCCTAACACTGATAACATAGATTCCTTACCTGATGTCAGATGGTATCCAAATGGTTTATTCCAATTTCCGATCGTCATTTGAAAAAATCGATAAATGTATTGATCAACCGTGTATACAGTATAACCCATATTCGCCGTGGCTCAGAGGTTCCAGAATGAACTCTGGTAGACCCCGGCTGCATCGGTGAGAAGTAAAATGTGGAGTCAGAAATCCGTTCTCCCATTCACTTTCATTGAGTCCATTCCAAAAGGGTGATTTACCATCTGGGAGACGATAGGGGGCGCTTTTTTCACATCTGATCGCCAGCGGTCCCTGGATCTCCAACGGTAGGCTTGCGTGATGCAATATGATTTCAGATCGCTAATAATCTTTTTTTTTTAAAAACACCCGAGAATAGCTATGACGTGGCATTCACCGGTCGGGTCGTAAACCCGAATAAAGCCGTGAGTGGCGCTCAAAGTGTTAACGTAACGCGCTATTCATATCAATCTACATCACATCAATATAAATAACGTATTGTTTTCATCTCTCTATATTAACATAACGGGCTATTCATATCAATCGACATAACATCAATATAAATAACGTATTGTTTTCATCTCTCTATATTAACGTAACGCGCTATTCATATCAATCGACATCACATCAATATAAATAACGTATTGTTTTCATCTCTCTATATTAACACTTTAATCGCCAAGGACGATTTTAGACGTCATTGCTCGCCATGCTTATTCTGCCAATGACGTCGTACAGCGTCTTTGAGATTAATATTTCAAAAAATCTTTCATGGCAATCATATTTCACCCACGGAGACTCCTCTCAACTCTCCAACGGTTCAAGACCGCCATCTGGTGGCCGATCGGCGAATCGCCAAAACCGGAAGTGAGCGGCCGGAAGTGGTGCTCACCCATATTTCGTCCGGCCACTCGCTATCGCTAGCGGGACTCCAGCTTGATACACTGGATAGCGATCCGTTGCCGATAACTCGATAAACAACATGATTTGGACGTATATTATTATACAACCTGGAACTGGACCAACTAGATCGACATCCCATAATAGCGAACTTTCTGCTCCACGCTGATCGCCCAACGCTACGAGGAAGCTGCGGTGAGTTTCAGCGTGTTTGATTATTATTATACATACACACTGCTCCGATCAACATATCATCCATACTAAATAAATGATTTAACGTCGGCCACGGACTTATAAACCCCCCCCCCCCCCCCCCCCCCTCTGGTCACCAGCAGATGATGAGGCATGACGTGTAGGACCTTGTACAATTGAAATTTTTTATCTGACGTCAATCGGTATCAAACTACATTTGATGATATGTATTTAGGGCTATAACTCACGTTCTGCAGAATGCTGCAGAAAACGATAAAAACATATTTATACTTTAGACCGTATTTTAGTATGAATATGTGAATGAAAAAGTAGAACGTTGCTACATCCTAAACGATAGATACTTGACGTTGAATGGGCCATAGTAATGTAAATTTAGCAATACAATTTAAAAAGTTATAGCCCTGCAAAGAAGGGGAACATCTCCATAGACAAATAGAGCTGGCAGAGGATGGTATAAGGATGGATATAAGCGTGGCAGAGAAAGGGTTTACCGTAACGTGCTATTCATATCAATCGACATCACATCAATATAAATAACGTATTGTTTTCATCTCTCTATATTAACGTAACGCGCTATTCAGATCAATCGACATCACATCAATATAAATAACGTATTGTTTTCATCTCTCTATATTAACACTTTGAGTGCCACGCCGGGTTTTCCTTTTTACCCCCTGAATGCCACCATCGGCGCCAATGTTAACGTTAATATCGCCTAATCTATGTTTTAAATTATGGCTATGTGTCTAATCTGCCCATCGCATTATCAAAGACTATTTTCCAGTCAGTGCTGTCAAGGCAGATTGGTTTTTTATCACGTAATTTCCGTTTCAGAGCATTTAGAAAAGCAACCGTTTTGAGATAAAAAACAGCCTGTTGTGAAGGGCCAGATTAAACCGAATATATATATTTATTTATATATATATATTTAATTGTATTTGTATATTCTCTAATATTCCCTGATATCCCTTGTATATTCCTTGTACAATATGCATTGAATATCCATTCTAGCCTACTGAACATCCCATAATAGTCTCCATTCTACTATTGGTCGAGACCTTGGTGCCAGGCTGCCATACCCCTCAGACCCAGTTCAAACGTACCGCTCCACATGTACGAACAAGTCCTAGTTCCGCGTAGGAATTTGGCTACCGCACCACTAATGGGACTATTTGTTCATAGTGCGTATATATACTGCGCTACTAAAGTAGGACTTCCTTTTCAGTCCAGTTTCTTACCCTCCAATAGAGTCACAGACGTAAAGCCTCCCCGCGACGCCACGTGTGGGAGTAAGGCCAAGTTCGGCTTACCATCGGTATTGAGACATCGTGTATATTAATATTTGAATAGTCATATTTGGCACTATATCGTCGAGTTGGACGTAGTCTATTAAGCTAATAATAGTCTGTTAATATATAGTGCTTCGTGCGGTGAGAATACTACCGTAGTCAGTACCCCATCGTTTCGGGCAGAGAACTGGCTGCTTACCCAGGGTGGTTGACCCCATGTGAAGCTGCACCCGAGGAGCCCCAGAGCCGACGAGCGAGTGGACCTGTATACCGGATTATTCTACCGACGACAGCCCGCCTTCCCAGGCACGGATTATGCTTTGTATACTTTGATTATTCCATGGATAAAGACCCCCGACACTGCCGTGTGTTGGAACCCCCCCCCCCTGGAGAGGACGCAAGGTGAGGAGACGCTCTGCAAGACGAGGTCGCTTCACGTCTCTCCCCCGTGGACCGGAGAGAGCCGGCCCACAAAGAGTCCACCTGCTTTCATCTGTGGTCCAAGGATCGCCGGCGCATTGAACGGCACTACAGTGGGTTCACCTGGGATACCCTTGGCCGGACGAGGCAGCCGGATTTTACCCCCCCCCCCCCCCTCCTACTCCTGTCGGCTTACAAGCGACCGGATTAACCCCCTCTAGTGTATCTAGTATATAATCATTAAAGTATCATTGCTGTTATTCCTTAACTATTCCAGGTCGTATATTTACCACCTGCGCCTTCAGAGATTGGACATTCTCTATTGATATACCGACGAATACTCTTTGCCATAAAAGTGCATACTATTTCAATTCATAAATGTAATTAAGTGATTAAGTGCTTGTTCTACACACCATCGCTGTGTAGAAATAAAGACCTGTTTCGACTTCGTACATTTGTGTTGGATCCGTTTCATCTACGTGAGAGTGTTTATGATAATATATTTATGCCGTGTACTGGGTGGCCGAATATTAAGTACAAAGGTAGTGGTAGTAAGTATCATATCTAGTAATACAGTCAGGGAATTGTACCCCTCAGTTACAATTGGTCCTTCGAGCCGGATGGTAATTAGTGTAATATTAATATAGTGTTATTAATATTGAAATGGCCTATGATGAACACTCCACGAAACGATCCTCCTAACCAACGCCCGCAGCGCGAACGACGGCTCCCTCAGTACTTAGAGGCTTACGCTGTCAGTCAACAACCTAGTCTTCTACTAACAGTAAACGCGGTAAAACTAGAAAGTAAAAGTATGTCTAACCCCAACGCCCAGACTACCCCGACCATAGAGGCCCCTACGGGCTCTAATGTAACTGACCAAGTTCACGGTGGGGACCAGTGGGAACCAGACATGACTTCACACCCCGCCAGTACTGAAGAAGTAGTCCCCGATGAGTCCCGGGAGGAATACAACGCTACCGAGAGAGAACTCGGCACGGAAGAAGACGGGGAGAGCACCGTGGAGATAGAACTCCAAGGCTCCGCAAGGAGTACCCCGAGGGAAGGCTCCCCTATACAACCGCCTTCTCCCAGCGAGGCAGAGAGGACCCTACAGCAGGCCTTCCTCATCAGCCTGAACGCCGCTGCTGAACGCGACCGACTGCAGACCCAGCAGCGAAGCGAACACGAGCAGATACGTCTAGAAATAAGACGCATTCAGATGGAAGAGAATGTGGCCCGAGAACGAGCCGGTGCTCAACGGGACGCAGCGCGCGACAGACAGCAGTCGCAACTAATAGAACAGCTGATCAGACGGACAACACCCTCTCCCTCCGCCAGAGGCTCCAGGAACTCGTCTAGACACACCTCCAGGGCGGCATCCCCTAGCCGAGTAAACAACCCTGAACTTGACCAACAGACGAGGTCTATACCCCCCACAGACCACCTCCCCCCACCGGTCCAAGCGAGACCTAGCAACCGGGAAGGAGCAGCATATCCTGTGGAGAGGCTAAACCAGAGACTACAAGCACTGGATGACCTAACTGAAGACGAAGAGGAAGAGGAGGAGAACCACGCCCGAAGACAGCACAGTACTCTACCGGACCAGGAGGCCCGGTACAGCCCAGGCTATACTCCCGCGGAGCTGCGCTACAGACCCCCGACTCTATACACGGGTGAGCACGACGCACGACCCGCACCGAGGAACAGCACCTGGACAAGCGGGCCATGGTACACTGCCGGTACCAGCCCATACCAAGGAGCGGGAGGAGACTCGCCTAGGAGGCCTCTCCCCCAACGCTCGCCGATGTATCCACAGTCAGCGTCATACATTGGCACGCCTATGGTACCCGACTTCACCCAAGAGAACCGGGCCCAGTATACAGAACTCCGCATGTGTCTGGAGACCATG
Organism: Notolepis coatsorum; assembly: GCF_963971535.1. NCBI lineage: Eukaryota > Metazoa > Chordata > Actinopteri > Aulopiformes > Paralepididae > Notolepis > Notolepis coatsorum. Next base: position 1,952,669 of record NC_140177.1, read on the forward strand.
TTGGTGGATGTATTGGATGAACGCCACAAATACGCCATCCTACTGAAGCACTTAAAGGTACCCCGCGCACATAATATAGCGCTCGCCTACGCGACTTCCACCACCCCATACACAGCAGCGCTGGTAGCATTGGACCAGAGGTATGGGCGCATATGGGATTACGTGATCCAGGAGATCCGACACATCGACCGCTTACCCCCAGCAATAGACAATCGAGCACTGGACGACCTGTCCATCAGAGTGCAGTCCCTGGTAGGGATGTTGGGAGCGCAAAGAGAGAAGGGGAGGCATGAACTTTACGCCAACTCAAATGTGGAAAGGATCCTGGAGAAGCTGCCGCCCGCTCATCAGGAGCGCTTTAGGCGGCAGAGGGACCACAGAGACCCGAATGGCCCCGAACCGAACCTCCTCGATCTAGCAGACTTCCTGGCGAGAGAAGTCAGCAGCCTACGGCTAGATACATTCGGACGGAGCACCCCTGGCTCCAGAGAAGGAACCAGACGACTAAATGATGGAAGAAGATCGGTGACTGTGATGCACCAATCGGAGTCAGTACCGAGCAGCAGGAGCCACAGTACCCCCTCCAGAACGGAGAAGTGGAAGATAGTGTGCCCCTACTGTGAGAAAGAACACTGGCTAGCGCAATGTGACTCCTTCCCCAAGCTGAACGCGGAGGAAGCAGGTCAATGGATAAAGTCCAACAAGCGCTGTTTTCGCTGTGCGCGCTCACACATGGCAGCCGAATGCCGCTTAAAGAAAAGGTGCACCAAGTGCGATGGAGCCCATCTGGACATACTTCACGACAGTAACAGACGGCGCCCTTCACCTGCACCATCCAGCCGCAAAGCGAGCGTCATGTACATCGATCCCGCCAGCAGCAGTGGAGCCCGAGTACTCCTAAAAGTAGTGCGTGTGACACTAAGCTACCAGAATAAAGTCCTGGACACTTACGCCGTCCTCGATGATGGGTCAGAGAAGACCCTGCTGCTCGCCTCCGCTGCGGCCCAGCTAGGGCTGCGGGGAAGCGAAACCCAAATGACAATTCGGACAATAAGACGAGATTTGAAGACGATAAAGGGCGAGAATGTCTCATTCTCTATCGCAGCAAGCGGCCAGCCTGAGCGACGGTACCAGATTGCAGACGCTTTCACCAGCCAAGAAATAGGACTGTCGCGGTACACATACCCCGTCGCCAAGCTGATGGAGAAATATGCACATCTGCGCAAGTTACCGATCCCGCTCATAGACAATGCTATGCCGACCCTGTTGATAGGCTCCGACCATGCAGACCTCATTGTCCCGATAGACCGGGTTCATACCGGACCCCGAGGCTGTCCTGCAGCAGTCGAGACCCGTTTGGGATGGACTCTCCAAGGCCCGCTCGCCAAATCTCTCAACCGAAGTACAGCCACTAGATGTCTCCACTCCCGAGTCACAGAGGGAGAAACCGCACTCCTGCAACACGTAGAGCGGCTATGGACCTTGGAACAAATGCCCTTTAAGAACGGAAAGAAAGACATTCGCTCTAAAGATGACATTTACGCAATTCACCTCCTCGAGACAGGGACCAAGAGAGTCCCGGTCAACGGCGTGTTGAGATACGCCACGCCACTCCTGCGGCGAGAAGGAATGCCTACTTTCCACGCCAAGACAGACGCCACAGAACGGTACCTGCTGAACACGGAGCGGCGCTTAGCCAAGAACCCCGCCCAAGAGAGTGTATACCGCGCTGAGATTGAGAAGCTCATCACAGCGGGACACGTCACAAAGATGGACATTAAAGAGGCTGACCAGACCACTGAATCGTGGTACGTGCCCCACCACAAGGTCCATCACAACGGTAAAGACCGCATAGTATTTAACTGCAGCTACCAGATCGGATCCCAAAATCTGAATAAAGAGTTACTGCCCGGTCCCACACTCGGCCCCTCCCTACTCGGCGTTCTACTCCGCTTCCGCCAGGAAAAGGTGGCCATCAGCGGGGACATTAAAGGAATGTTCCTGCAGGTGAGATTAGTAGAGGCGGACAAGCCCCTGTTACGGTTCCTATGGAGAGAGAAGCCAGGAGATGAGCACCCAGCCATCTACCAATGGGAAGTCCTCCCCTTCGGAACGACGTGCAGCCCCTGCTGTGCGACATTTGCACTACAGAAACATGTAGCAGAGGACCCAGCAGCGGACGAAGAGGTCCGACACAGCGTAAAGAACAGCTTCTACGTAGACAACTGTCTACAAAGCCTTTCAACCCAGGAAGAAGCCGAGGCTCTCCTGATTAAACTCTGCGCCTCATTGATCAAAGGCGGCTTTGATCTCAGGCAGTGGGCCAGCAGCGATCCGCAAGTACTGCGCAGCCTCTCCTCCGAGGACAAGGCAGCCAGCAGCGAGACCTGGATGGCTACAATCCCGGGAGAAGCCCAGGAGATGACCCTGGGATTGGTGTGGCGATTCAAAACAGATTCGCTTCACTACAGACACAAGCCCCTGACTACGGAGCAGGGAAGGCCGGCGGCGGCGCCGACCACCAGACGGAGTGTGTACACAACACTCGCCCGACAATATGACCCGCTAGGATGTATTCTACCGTACACCACCAGGGCAAAAATGATTGTACGAGCATTGTGGGACAAGGACCAGGGCTGGGACGACCCCATTCCCGCACACCTTGCATCCACCTGGAGAGAGTGGGAGATGGAGCTCCACTCACTCCCAGGCGTTAATATGCGCCGAAGCTACTTCCCACCCACGGTGAGGCCAGAGACATGTAAAATGGACTTACACGTCTTCAGTGACGCCTCAGAGGTCGCATACGGATCAGTAGCCTACTTGCGGGCCCAAGACCAGGGGGGAGAGATCTACACAGCATTTGTCCTCGCCTGCTCGAGAATAGCCCCACGCAAGCAACAATCTATCCCACGTCTAGAGCTCTGCGCAGCCCTAGCCGGAGCGCACCTAGCCACGCTCATCCAACGTGAGCTCACCATACCGGTGTCTAGAACAATCCTGTGGTCAGATTCCACGACGGTACTCGCCTGGATCAAATCGGACTCATGCAAGTACAAAGTCTTCGTGGGAGTCAGAGTCACCGAGATTCAAGACTTAACCGAAGAGTTAACCGGAGAAACAGAGTGGCGCTACGTTGATACAAAACAGAACCCAGCTGACGTCATCACCCGGGGGATGCCCCTGGATGACCTCACCCGTCGCAATGTCTACAGTGACGGCCCCGCATTCCTAAGACTCCCGGAAGGACAGTGGCCCATGCCTATCCCGAGGGAAGCAAGTCCAGAGGAGGTGGAAATTAAGAAGTCTGTGTTCTGTGGATTGAGCACCGTAGCCTCCACCGACCCTAACATAGACGATTGCACGTCCATAGAGAGTGCACAACAAAGAACATTCCTGCGGTACCACCCGGAGTGCAAGTCCCCCGCTGATATGTCAGCAGCTAACTACGAGGAAGCAGAATTGCTTCTACTGCAGCGAGCCCAGAGAGACTCGTTCCCCGATGAATTGGCCTGTCTACAGGGAGGAAAGCCCGTCCCATCCGACAGCAGATTAATTCACCTGGCCCCCGAGAGCGACGCTCATACCCTCATCAGAGTGGGTGGTCGCCTACGCAGAGCCCCCAATCTACCGGATGACATTAAATACCCGATCGTATTGAACAGCCGACACAAGGTCACAGAGCTGATTATAAAGAAATACGATGAGGATGTACATCACGCAGGAGCAGAAAGAGTCTTCGCGGAAATCAGACGTCGTTACTGGATCCTACAAGGAAGAGAGGCGGTACGACGCTTCCAGCGAACATGTCTAGACTGCCGCAAGTGGCGCGCGCAGCCCAGCATACCAAGGATGGCTGACCTTCCTCCATGTCGCCTCCGAATCGGTGACAAGCCATTCCACTCAACGGGTATGGACTGCTTTGGCCCGCTGCACATAAAGAAAGGAAGAGGAACCGAGAAGCGGTGGGGTATTGTATTCAAATGCATGACCACCAGAGCGATACACATCGAGCTTCTCCCGACCATGAGCACAGACTCATTCCTTATGGCCTTCCGAAGATTCACATCACGGAAAGGAAGACCGTCTACCCTATTGTCCGATCATGGGACAAACTTCAAAGGCGGCGAAAGAGAGCTGAGAGAGAGCTTCCAAGCTATGGGCCCAGAACTTAAGACCCACCTCGCTCCAGCACAGGTTGATTTCCAATTCAACCCCCCAAACGCACCCCACTTCGGTGGCACTTGGGAACGAGAAGTGCGCTCCATAAAGACAGCCCTGTACGCAGTACTTGGGGCCCAGACTGTGGCGGAAGAAGTCCTAATGACAGTCCTCACGGAGATTGAGGGAGTACTTAACTCGAAGCCCCTCGGATATGTCTCCAGTGATGTGGCGGATATCGACCCAGTTACCCCCAACACACTCCTGATGGGGCGGCTAGATCCTGCATTACCCCAGACAATGTACCGGCCTGAAGAAGCGAACGGCCGACGAATGTGGAGGTACAGCCAAGTATTAGCCGACAAGTTTTGGAACAGTTTCCTACTGCACTACCTACCGTCTCTACAGACCCGCCAGAAGTGGGTAAAGGAGAGAGACAATTTGACAGAAGGAACAGTCGTCATGATTATTGATCAATCACTGCCCAGAGCTATGTGGCCGTCCGGCCGCGTAAGCAAAGTGATCACCGGTGCCGACGGCAAGGTCCGAGCAGCTGAAGTGCTCGTCCAGGGTCGCACTTACACCCGTCCCGTGGCAAGGCTCATAGAACTGCCTCGACTCCCAGACACAATCGATGATGACCATGACCCTACAACCCTATGACTTTGTGAAGTTGACTGACCCCCTACAGCAAACCCTTATGTGTAAATAGACAACGCGATTAATCTGTCTCTGTTTAACTGATTAGGTCTGGGACCTATTCAGGGGGTGGCTGTTGTGAAGGGCCAGATTAAACCGAATATATATATTTATTTATATATATATATTTAATTGTATTTGTATATTCTCTAATATTCCCTGATATCCCTTGTATATTCCTTGTACAATATGCATTGAATATCCATTCTAGCCTACTGAACATCCCATAATAGTCTCCATTCTACTATTGGTCGAGACCTTGGTGCCAGGCTGCCATACCCCTCAGACCCAGTTCAAACGTACCGCTCCACATGTACGGACAAGTCCTAGTTCCGCGTAGGAATCTGGCTACCGCACCACTAATGGGACTATTTGTTCATAGTGCGTATATATACTGCGCTACTAAAGTAGGACTTTCTTTTCAGTCCAGTTTCTTACCCTCCAATAGAGTCACAGACGTAAAGCCTCCCCGCGACGCCACGTGTGGGAGTAAGGCCAAGTTCGCCTACCATCGGTATTGAGACATCGTGTATATTAATATTTGAATAGTCATATTTGGCACTATATCGTCGAGTTGGACGTAGTCTATTAAGCTAATAATAGTCTGTTAATATATAGTGCTTCGTGCGGTGAGAATACTACCGTAGTCAGTACCCCATCGTTTCGGGCAGAGAACTGGCTGCTTACCCAGGGTGGTTGACCCCATGTGAAGCTGCACCCGAGGAGCCCCAGAGCCGACGAGCGAGTGGACCTGTATACCGGATTATTCTACCGACGACAGCCCGCCTTCCCAGGCACGGATTATGCTTTGTATACTTTGATTATTCCATGGATAAAGACCCCCGACACTGCCGTGTGTTGGAACCCCCCCCCCCTGGAGAGGACGCAAGGTGAGGAGACGCTCTGCAAGACGAGGTCGCTTCACGTCTCTCCCCCGTGGACCGGAGAGAGCCGGCCCACAAAGAGTCCACCTGCTTTCATCTGTGGTCCAAGGATCGCCGGCGCATTGAACGGCACTACAGTGGGTTCACCTGGGATACCCTTGGCCGGACGAGGCAGCCGGATTCTACCCCCCCCCCCCCCCTCCTACTCCTGTCGGCTTACAAGCGACCGGATTAACCCCCTCTAGTGTATCTAGTATATAATCATTAAAGTATCATTGCTGTTATTCCTTAACTATTCCAGGTCGTATATTTACCACCTGCGCCTTCAGAGATTGGACATTCTCTATTGATATACCGACGAATACTCTTTGCCATAAAAGTGCATACTATTTCAATTCATAAATGTAATTAAGTGATTAAGTGCTTGTTCTACACACCATCGCTGTGTAGAAATAAAGACCTGTTTCGACTTCGTACATTTGTGTTGGATCCGTTTCATCTACGTGAGAGTGTTTATGATAATATATTTATGCCGTGTACTGGGTGGCCGAATATTAAGTACAAAGGTAGTGGTAGTAAGTATCATATCTAGTAATACAGTCAGGGAATTGTACCCCTCAGTTACACAGCCCATTCTGGACCATTCTATGAAAATCGTCTTTTACTGGAATATTCCACAACGTTGATATTCGTCGGCCTTTTTATGAATCGTTTTCAAATAAACGCTAGATGATCAATATTATACGTGCACG
>NC_140177.1:1964164-1979164 GCF_963971535.1 Notolepis coatsorum
ATGAGGAGAGACAGGTCATGAGGAGAGAGAGACAGGTCATGAGGAGAGAGAGACAGGTCATGAGGAGAGAGACAGACAGGTCATGAGGAGAGAGAGACAGGTCATGAGGAGAGAGAGACAGGTCATGATGAGAGAGAGACAGGTCATGAGGAGAGAGAGACAGGTCATGAGGAGAGAGAGACAGGTCATGAGGAGAGACAGACAGGTCATGAGGAGAGAGAGAGACATGTCATGAGGAGAGAGAGACAGGTCATGAGGAGAGACAGACAGGTCATGAGGAGAGAGAGACAGGTCATGAGGAGAGAGACAGGTCGTGAGGAGAGAGAGACAGGTCATGAGGAGAGAGAGACAGGTCATGAGGAGAGAGAGGTCATGAGGAGAGACAGACAGGTCATGAGGAGAGAGAGAGACAGGTCATGAGGAGAGAGAGACAGGTCATGAGGAGAGAGAGACAGGTCATGAGGAGAGAGAGACAGGTCATGAGGAGAGAGAGACAGGTCATGAGGAGAGAGAGACAGGTCATGAGGAGAGAGAGACAGGTCATGAAGAGAGAGAGACAGGTCATGAGGAGAGAGAGACAGGTCATGAGGAGAGAGAGACAGGTCATGAGGAGAGAGAGACAGGTCATGAGGAGAGACAGACAGGTCATGATGAGAGACAGGTCATGAGGAGAGAGAGACAGGTCATGAGGAGAGAGAGACAGGTCATGAGGAGAGAGAGACAGGTCATGAGGAGAGAGAGACAGGTCATGAGGAGAGACAGACAGGTCATGAGGAGAGACAGGTCATGAGGAGAGAGAGACAGGTCATGAGGAGAGAGAGACAGGTCATGAGGAGAGACAGACAGGTCATGAGGAGAGAGAGACAGGTCATGAGGAGAGAGAGACAGGTCATGAGGAGAGAGACAGGTCATGAGGAGAGAGAGACAGGTCATGAGGAGAGACAGACAGGTCATGAGGAGAGAGAGACAGGTCATGAGGAGAGAGAGACAGGTCATGATGAGAGAGAGACAGGTCATGAGGAGAGAGAGACAGGTCATGAGGAGAGACAGACAGGTCATGAGGAGAGAGAGACAGGTCATGAGGAGAGAGAGACAGGTCATGAGGAGAGAGAGACAGGTCATGAGGAGAGACAGACAGGTCATGAGGAGAGAGAGACAGGTCATGAGGAGAGAGAGACAGGTCATGAGGAGAGAGAGACAGGTCATGAGAAGAGAGAGACAGGTCATGAGGAGAGACAGACAGGTCATGAGGAGAGACAGGTCATGAGGAGAGACAGACAGGTCATGAGGAGAGAGAGACAGGTCATGAGGAGAGAGAGAGACAGGTCATGAGGAGAGAGAGAGACAGGTCATGAGGAGAGAGAGACAGGTCATGAGGAGAGAGAGACGGGTCATGAGGAGAGAGAGACAGGTCATGAGGAGAGAGAGACAGGTCATGAGGAGCGAGAGACAGGTCATTAGGAGAGAGAGACAGGTTATGAGGAGAGAGAGACAGGTCATGAGGAGAGAGAGACAGGTCATGAGGAGAGAGAGACAGGTCATGAGGAGAGACAGACAGGTCATGAGGAGAGAGAGACAGGTCATGAGGAGAGAGAGACAGGTCATGAGGAGAGAGAGACAGGTCATGAGAAGAGAGAGACAGGTCATGAGGAGAGACAGACAGGTCATGAGGAGAGACAGGTCATGAGGAGAGACAGACAGGTCATGAGGAGAGAGAGACAGGTCATGAGGAGAGAGAGAGACAGGTCATGAGGAGAGAGAGAGACAGGTCATGAGGAGAGAGAGACAGGTCATGAGGAGAGAGAGACGGGTCATGAGGAGAGAGAGACAGGTCATGAGGAGAGAGAGACAGGTCATGAGGAGCGAGAGACAGGTCATTAGGAGAGAGAGACAGGTCATGAGGAGAGAGAGACAGGTCATGAGGAGAGAGAGACAGGTCATGAGGAGAGAGAGACAGGTCATGAGGAGAGAGAGACAGGTCATGAGGAGAGAGAGAGACAGGTCATGAGGAGAGAGAGACAGGTCATGAGGAGAGAGAGACAGGTCATGAGGAGAGAGAGACAGGTCATGAGGAGAGAGAGACAGGTCATGAGGAGAGAGAGACAGGTCATGAGGAGAGAGAGGTCATTTTCGTTTTAGTTTGTTAATTTTTTTGCATTCTTTTTTTTGCGTTAATTTTTTTGCATTCTTTTTTTTTTGTTCTTTTTTTGCGTTCTTTTTTTTGTTCGTTTTCGTTTTAGTTCGTTAATTTTTTTGCGTTCTTTTTTTTGCATTCTTTTTTTTCGTTTGTTTTTTTGCGTTTTCGTTTTAGTTCGTAAATTTTTTTGCGTTATTTTTTTTTGTTTTAGTTCGTTAATTTTTTTGCGTTCTTTTTTTCATTCTTTTTTTTGTTCTTTTTTTGCATTCATTTTCGTTTTATTTCGTAAATTTTTTTGCGTTAATTTTTTTGCGTTATTTTTTTTGCGTTATTTTTTTTTGTTCGTTTTCTTTGTTTGTTAATTTTTTTGCGTTATTTTTTTTGCGTTCTTTTTTTTTGTTCGTTTTTTGCGTTCTTTTTTTGCATTTGTTTTTGTTTTAGTTCGTTAATTTTTTTGCGTTCTTTTTTTTGCGTTTTCGTTTTAGTTGGTTAATTTTTTTAGCGTTTTCGTTTTAGTTTGTTAATTTTTTTGTGTTCTTTTTTTTGCATTCGTTTTTTTGTGGTAGAGACAGACACACTTACATATAGGAGAGAGAGAGAGACAGGTCATGAGGAGAGAGAGACAGGTCATGAGGAGAGAGAGACAGGTCATGAGGAGAGAGAGACAGGTCATGAGGAGAAAGAGACAGTTTTAGTTGGTTAATTTTTTTAGTGTTTTCGTTTTAGTTCGTTAATTTTTTTGTGTTCTTTTTTTTGCGTTAGTTTTTTTGTGGTAGAGACAGACACACTTACATATAGGAGAGAGAGAGAGACAGGTCATGAGGAGAGACAGACAGGTCATGAGGAGAGAGAGACAGGTCATGAGGAGAGACAGACAGGTCATGAGGAGAGACAGACAGGTCATGAGGAGAGAGAGACAGGTCATGAGGAGAGAGAGACAGGTCATGAGGAGAGACAGACAGGTCATGAGGAGAGAGAGACAGGTCATGAGGAGAGAGAGACAGGTCATGAGGAGAGAGAGACAGGTCATGAGGAGAGAGAGACAGGTCATGAGGAGAGACAGGTCATGCGGAGAGACAGACAGGTCATGAGGAGAGAGAGACAGGTCATGAGGAGAGAGAGACAGGTCATGAGGAGAGAGAGACAGGTCATGAGGAGAGAGAGAACAGAACAGAACAGAACAGAGCAGAACAGAACAGAACAGAACAGAACAGAACAGAACAGAACAGAACAGAACAGAACAGAACAGAGCAGAGCAGAACAGAACAGAACAGAACAGAACAGAACAGAACAGAACAGAACAGAACAGAACAGAGCGGAACAGAACAGAACAGAACAGAACAGAACAGAGCAGAACAGAACAGAACAGAACAGAACAGAACAGAACAGAGCAGAACAGAACAGAACAGAACAGAACAGCGAGGACCTCACCATGGGCTCACAACACCCAAACAACGTGGAGGAGGTATTGCCTTCATGTTTAACAACAATTGGAGCGATCCAGCTAACGTGAAGGAATTATCGAACCACTGCTGCCCAGACCTGGAATATATAACCATCAAGTGTCGTCCTTTCTTCCTACCGAGGGAGTTAACGGCGATCGTCCTGGTCGGAGTGTATATTCCACCGCAAGCCAGCAATAATGTCGCGCTCTCCAGACTCCACAACGAGGTAAATAGAATCCAAGCGGCGAACGTTAACGCCGCCATTATAGTGGTGGGTGATTTCAATAGCGCCAATCTGAGAAAGGTCTTACCTGACTTCTATCAGCATGTGACTTGTAACACCAGAGGCGGTAACATCCTAGATTACTGTTACACGCAATTCAAGGGTGGATACAAGGCTCATTCTGCTAGTGGCTTTGGGAAGTCTGATCATGCGGCCATATTGCTTTCTCCAAAGTACAAACAGAGAATCAAAAGCACTCCTGTAGTCTCGCGAGAGGTGCAGAAATGGGATTTGACGTCAGAGGAGACGCTCCAGGCTGCGTTTGACTGCACAGACTGAAGCGTGTTCCGCGACCAGTGATGCCACAGATTACTTGTAAAAGTAATCCGATTACTGATTACTGATTACTCCTTTAAAAAGTCATCCAAGTTACTTTACTGATTACTTGATTATCAGAGTAACTTAGTTACTTTGAAAGTAACTAGGTTACGAAGTCGTCGTCGTTCCCCCAACAGTTTTTTTTAAACGCTTTATTGAAAGTGCATAAATTGTTTTTAACTTGTTTCTCTGCACATAACGTAAATTGTTAAACTAGTGCTTCAGCTTCTGTACCATCAAGTATGGTAAAGCAACAGTCTATGATGCTCACAGCATTAGAGCAGCCAGCCAGTGGTTTTACAAAACCAGTGTATCCATTCACATCTAACAATGCAGGCTGAACTATTCAATTATATCAACTGTAACTATTAAATTGTTTTTATAAATGTCTCTCTATAAACATACAATCAGTCTCTCTTTAACATGTAAATTAACTGTAAATCTGGCAAATAAGAGCTTTTGCTCTGCCACCATCAAATATACATTAATCAATAGGGAAAGAAACAATCTCTCTCTTTTGCTGTTTGGCTGGCCTCCGAGTCCTCCTGTACCTAGTCGAAGCGTCGTAGTGTTGTGATTCCAGATGCTTTCAATGCAATTGGATGTGCTGTTTTTAGCGGTAGACAGTATTTTGACTGAGGCTACGTTTTGCCAAGCGTTTTGGGGTGGAATTCTCAGACGAATGCAACGGAGCCCTGCTGTCACACGATTGGCGCATATGTCACATGACGTGCTGTGAAGACCCGCCCTACTCTGCCTCTGATTCGCAGACTGTGGATGGGGAATGTGATTGGGCCAAAGCAGAGTCACTCACAGACAGAGAGTCCAGTCACGCCGCGGGACACATTCTTGTGTAACCCTTTCACTGCCACACCACATCACTCCCAAATAAGAAAAACAGCTCAAAAATGTATTTTTGACTGTCGAAAACGAAATAAAATACTGCATTCCGCCTGCATTATGAATTTATGATGAGATAGTAACGAAATAGTAACGCACAGCCACTTGGACAAGTAACTGCAATCAGATTACTGGCTTTTAAAGATGAACGCGTTAGATTACTATTTTCGGGGAAAAGTAATCAGATTACAATAACGCGTTACTTAGTAACGCGTTACCGGCATCACTGTCCGCGACACAGATAACATTCATGTCTACACGGAGACAGTGCTGGACTATGTTCGTACTTTGGTGGAAGAAACAATCCCCACTACCACAATGAGAGTTTACCCAAATCAAAAACCCTGGGTAGACAAATCCGTCCGTGAAGCTCTGAGAGCGCGCTCCAAAGCATACAACGACGGCCTAGTGGCAGGCAACATGAATGACCACAAGGTGGCGCGATACAACGTAAGGAGGACAGTGACAGAGGCCAAACGGCGCTACAAGGATAAAATTGAACTCCAGTTTGAACAGGCTGACTCTAGAGCTATGTGGCAAGGGCTCAAAACGATGACAGACTACAAAGGCGCCTCCCTCAAACTGAACAGTGACATCTCCTTAGCAAATGACCTCAATACCTTCTATGCGAGGTTTGATGCTGGTAATAACAACACCAGCCCACAAGCCACGGCAATGGGGGGGGGGGGGTCTGCTGCTGATGGAGACTCAGTGTTCAGGGTAACAGAGCATGAGGTGAGGCGGACCTTTAAAAAAGTGAATATCAGGAAGGCAGCAGGTCCGGACGGCATCCCCGGCCGCGTCCTAAAAGTCTGTGCCGACCAACTGGCCCCGGTATTCACTGACATATTTAACCTGTCCTTAGAACAGGCTGTCATCCCCACCTGCCTGAAGAAGTCCACTATTATCCATGTACCCAAAAAATCCAAGCCTGCTTGCCTCAACGACTACCGCCCTGTAGCTCTCACCTCCATAGCCATGAAGTGCTTTGAGAAGCTAGTAAAGGGCTACATCTGCTCCTCCCTCCCCATTAACATGGACCCCCTGCAATTTGCATACCGCCCCAACAGGTCCACGGAGGACGCCATAGCCCATGTGCTGCACACAGCAGCATCACGCCTGGACAAGAGGCAGGGGAACTATGTGAGAATGCTATTCATCGACTACAGCTCGGCATTCAATACCATAGTCCCCTCCATACTCATAGCCAAGCTCAGGGACCTGGGCTTGAACTATGACCTCTGCCAGTGGGTCTTGGACTTCCTGACGGCAGACCCCAGGTGGTGAGAGCAGGCAACTGCACCTCCTCATCCATCACCCTCAACATAGGGGCCCCCCAGGGCTGTGTTCTGAGTCCCCTCCTCTACTCCCTGTACACACACGACTGTGTGGCTCAGCGGAGTAGCAATACAATCATCAAATTTGCTGACGACACAGTGGTGGTGGGCCTGATCTCTGCCAACGACGAGAGGGCCTACCTGGAAGAGGTCAAGGTCCTGGCGGGATGGTGCCAGGAAAACAGCCTCTCCCTGAACGTCAGCGTTATTTTTTTTGCGTTATTTTTTTTTGTTCGTTTTCTTTGTTTGTTAATTTTTTTGCGTTCTTTTTTTTGCGTTCTTTTTTTTTGTTCGTTTTTTGCGTTCTTTTTTGCATTTGTTTTTGTTTTAGTTCGTTAATTTTTTTGCGTTCTTTTTTTTGCGTTTTCGTTTTAGTTGGTTAATTTTTTTAGCGTTTTCGTTTTAGTTTGTTAATTTTTTTGTGTTCTTTTTTTTGCGTTAGTTTTTTTGTGGTAGAGACAGACACACTTACATATAGGAGAGAGAGAGAGACAGGTCATGAGGAGAGAGAGACAGGTCATGAGGAGAGAGAGACAGGTCATGAGGAGAGAGAGACAGGTCATGAGGAGAAAGAGACAGTTTTAGTTGGTTAATTTTTTTAGTGTTTTCGTTTTAGTTCGTTAATTTTTTTGTGTTCTTTTTTTTGCGTTAGTTTTTTTGTGGTAGAGACAGACACACTTACATATAGGAGAGAGAGAGAGACAGGTCATGAGGAGAGACAGACAGGTCATGAGGAGAGAGAGACAGGTCATGAGGAGAGACAGACAGGTCATGAGGAGAGACAGACAGGTCATGAGGAGAGAGAGACAGGTCATGAGGAGAGAGAGACAGGTCATGAGGAGAGACAGACAGGTCATGAGGAGAGAGAGACAGGTCATGAGGAGAGAGAGACAGGTCATGAGGAGAGAGAGACAGGTCATGAGGAGAGAGAGACAGGTCATGAGGAGAGACAGGTCATGCGGAGAGACAGACAGGTCATGAGGAGAGAGAGACAGGTCATGAGGAGAGAGAGACAGGTCATGAGGAGAGAGAGACAGGTCATGAGGAGAGAGAGAACAGAACAGAACAGAACAGAGCAGAACAGAACAGAACAGAACAGAACAGAACAGAACAGAACAGAACAGAGCAGAGCAGAGCAGAACAGAACAGAACAGAACAGAACAGAACAGAACAGAACAGAACAGAACAGAACAGAGCGGAACAGAACAGAACAGAACAGAACAGAACAGAACAGAGCAGAACAGAACAGAACAGAACAGAACAGAACAGAACAGAACAGAGCAGAACAGAACAGAACAGAACAGAACAGCGAGGACCTCACCATGGGCTCACAACACCCAAACAACGTGGAGGAGGTATTGCCTTCATGTTTAACAACAATTGGAGCGATCCAGCTAACGTGAAGGAATTATCGAACCACTGCTGCCCAGACCTGGAATATATAACCATCAAGTGTCGTCCTTTCTTCCTACCGAGGGAGTTAACGGCGATCGTCCTGGTCGGAGTGTATATTCCACCGCAAGCCAGCAATAATGTCGCGCTCTCCAGACTCCACAACGAGGTAAATAGAATCCAAGCGGCGAACGTTAACGCCGCCATTATAGTGGTGGGTGATTTCAATAGCGCCAATCTGAGAAAGGTCTTACCTGACTTCTATCAGCATGTGACTTGTAACACCAGAGGCGGTAACATCCTAGATTACTGTTACACGCAATTCAAGGGTGGATACAAGGCTCATTCTGCTAGTGGCTTTGGGAAGTCTGATCATGCGGCCATATTGCTTTCTCCAAAGTACAAACAGAGAATCAAAAGCACTCCTGTAGTCTCGCGAGAGGTGCAGAAATGGGATTTGACGTCAGAGGAGACGCTCCAGGCTGCGTTTGACTGCACAGACTGAAGCGTGTTCCGCGACCAGTGATGCCACAGATTACTTGTAAAAGTAATCCGATTACTGATTACTGATTACTCCTTTAAAAAGTAATCCAAGTTACTTTACTGATTACTTGATTATCAGAGTAACTTAGTTACTTTGAAAGTAACTAGGTTACGAAGTCGTCGTCGTTCCCCCAACAGTTTTTTTTAAACGCTTTATTGAAAGTGCATAAATTGTTTTTAACTTGTTTCTCTGCACATAACGTAAATTGTTAAACTAGTGCTTCAGCTTCTGTACCATCAAGTATGGTAAAGCAACAGTCTATGATGCTCACAGCATTAGAGCAGCCAGCCAGTGGTTTTACAAAACCAGTGTATCCATTCACATCTAACAATGCAGGCTGAACTATTCAATTATATCAACTGTAACTATTAAATTGTTTTTATAAATGTCTCTCTATAAACATACAATCAGTCTCTCTTTAACATGTAAATTAACTGTAAATCTGGCAAATAAGAGCTTTTGCTCTGCCACCATCAAATATACATTAATCAATAGGGAAAGAAACAATCTCTCTCTTTTGCTGTTTGGCTGGCCTCCGAGTCCTCCTGTACCTAGTCGAAGCGTCGTAGTGTTGTGATTCCAGATGCTTTCAATGCAATTGGATGTGCTGTTTTTAGCGGTAGACAGTATTTTGACTGAGGCTACGTTTTGCCAAGCGTTTTGGGGTGGAATTCTCAGACGAATGCAACGGAGCCCTGCTGTCACACGATTGGCGCATATGTCACATGACGTGCTGTGAAGACCCGCCCTACTCTGCCTCTGATTCGCAGACTGTGGATGGGGAATGTGATTGGGCCAAAGCAGAGTCACTCACAGACAGAGAGTCCAGTCACGCCGCGGGACACATTCTTGTGTAACCCTTTCACTGCCACACCACGTCACTCCCAAATAAGAAAAACAGCTCAAAAATGTATTTTTGACTGTCGAAAACGAAATAAAATACTGCATTCCGCCTGCATTATGAATTTATGATGAGATAGTAACGAAATAGTAACGCACAGCCACTTGGACAAGTAACTGCAATCAGATTACTGGCTTTTAAAGATGAACGCGTTAGATTACTATTTTCGGGGAAAAGTAATCAGATTACAATAACGCGTTACTTAGTAACGCGTTACCGGCATCACTGTCCGCGACACAGATAACATTCATGTCTACACGGAGACAGTGCTGGACTATGTTCGTACTTTGGTGGAAGAAACAATCCCCACTACCACAATGAGAGTTTACCCAAATCAAAAACCCTGGGTAGACAAATCCGTCCGTGAAGCTCTGAGAGCGCGCACCAAAGCATACAACGACGGCCTAGTGGCAGGCAACATGAATGACCACAAGGTGGCGCGATACAACGTAAGGAGGACAGTGACAGAGGCCAAACGGCGCTACAAGGATAAAATTGAACTCCAGTTTGAACAGGCTGACTCTAGAGCTATGTGGCAAGGGCTCAAAACGATGACAGACTACAAAGGCGCCTCCCTCAAACTGAACAGTGACATCTCCTTAGCAAATGACCTCAATACCTTCTATGCGAGGTTTGATGCTGGTAATAACAACACCAGCCCACAAGCCACGGCAATGGGGGGGGGGGTCTGCTGCTGATGGAGACTCAGTGTTCAGGGTAACAGAGCATGAGGTGAGGCGGACCTTTAAAAAAGTGAATATCAGGAAGGCAGCAGGTCCGGACGGCATCCCCGGCCGCGTCCTAAAAGTCTGTGCCGACCAACTGGCCCCGGTATTCACTGACATATTTAACCTGTCCTTAGAACAGGCTGTCATCCCCACCTGCCTGAAGAAGTCCACTATTATCCATGTACCCAAAAAATCCAAGCCTGCTTGCCTCAACGACTACCGCCCTGTAGCTCTCACCTCCATAGCCATGAAGTGCTTTGAGAAGCTAGTAAAGGGCTACATCTGCTCCTCCCTCCCCATTAACATGGACCCCCTGCAATTTGCATACCGCCCCAACAGGTCCACGGAGGACGCCATAGCCCATGTGCTGCACACAGCAGCATCACGCCTGGACAAGAGGCAGGGGAACTATGTGAGAATGCTATTCATCGACTACAGCTCGGCATTCAATACCATAGTCCCCTCCATACTCATAGCCAAGCTCAGGGACCTGGGCTTGAACTATGACCTCTGCCAGTGGGTCTTGGACTTCCTGACGGCAGACCCCAGGTGGTGAGAGCAGGCAACTGCACCTCCTCATCCATCACCCTCAACATAGGGGCCCCCCAGGGCTGTGTTCTGAGTCCCCTCCTCTACTCCCTGTACACACACGACTGTGTGGCTCAGCGGAGTAGCAATACAATCATCAAATTTGCTGACGACACAGTGGTGGTGGGCCTGATCTCTGCCAACGACGAGAGGGCCTACCTGGAAGAGGTCAAGGTCCTGGCGGGATGGTGCCAGGAAAACAGCCTCTCCCTGAACGTCAGCAAAACAAAGGAGATGATTGTGGACTTCAGGAGGTCGGGGGTCAAGGACTACAGCCCCCTCAGCATCGACGGGGCACCGGTTGAGAGAGTCAACAGCTTTAAGTACCTCGGAGCCCACATATCCGAGGACTTGACATGGACCACACACATTGACAGTGTTGTGAAAAAGGCACGACAACGCCTCTACTTCCTCAGGCGCCTAAGGAAGTTCCAAGTCAGTCAGAAGATCCTTAAGAACTTCTACTCATGTACAATAGAGAGCATCCTGACTGGCAACATCACCTCCTGGTTTGGGAATAGCACTGCACAAGACCGAAGCAGACTACAAAGAGTGACACGTTCAGCCGAACGCACAATTGGAGGGGGGCTCCCCACCCTCCAGAACATTTACAACAAGCGTTGCAGGGGCAAGGCTAAGAGAATCATTAAAGACTCCAGTCACCCGAACAACTGCCTCTTTGAACTGCTGCGGTCAGGCAAGCGATACCGGAGTCTCAAGGCGAGCACAGAAAGACTCAGAAGAAGCTTCTATCCCCAGGCCATCAGGCTGCTAAACGAACAATGAACACTACACAACAACAACCATCAAACGCACATAGCACACACATCCACACGCACACACTCACTTTAGACAAACACACTGTAGCACCCACTCCACACACTTTATAGCACACACTCACTTTAAACAAACACACTGTAGCACCCACTCCACACACTTTATAGCACACACTCACTTTAAACAAACACACTGTAGCACCCACTCCCCACACTTTATATTTATTGATGAAGGATTGCACTACAACTCGTACACCTTACTGTAAATTGTACCTAAATTGTACCTCATCCCATTTCTGCTTTGCACTATATAGTACTGTACATTAGTACACTGCATAGTATTGTATATTATATGGTAACTCAGAACATTGTACATATGTCTATACTGAACACTGTGACCTCATTTTCTACTTCTAAATTACATGCTATACTATGTTATTTGATACTATCTTGTCTAGCACAGTCTCTGGAGCGTAACAGTAAGAAGCATTTTGTATAAAAGTATTCTGTACTTCTGTATGACAACTATTAAAGAAACTTGAACTTGAAACTTGAAACCAACAGATCATTAAAAAATCCCACCAACGACTGTACTTCCTAAGAAGGCTGAGAAAATGTGGCATGCCACCTAAGATTCTCAGCAACTTCTATAGAAGTACGGTTGAGAGTGTCCTTACCAGCTCAATCACGGTCTGGTATGGAAACTGCACTGCTAAGGAGAGGAAGGCACTCCAGCGAGTGATTAAAACTGCTCAGTACATCTCTGGAGCAGCCTTCCCCTCACTGCAGGACATTTACTCTACCAGGGCCACCAGGAGAGCACACAACATCATTAAGGACAGCGCACAGTCTGCAAGGGCCTTGAAATAAAGCCTGAGCCCTGCCCGAGCCCGTGAACTTCAGGCCCTGCCCGAAAATAAGCCTGACTGTAAATAATATTTTAAGCCCTAGCCCGCGTGAAAACCCGAAAAAAAATTATTATTATTATTAAAATATAATTTTTTTTGTATTTGTTTTAAATATTCTAAACACTTTATATATTAACTTAATAAATAAACAAAAACGAAAATGTCCAATAGGTCTGCCTAAATAACGCATATCACGCTGAAAACTAAGAAGCATTTATGCCTCCCTCCCAGTGCTCGCTTATAGAGCAGCCTCGTAAAACGTATTGAAGGCTATAGAATCTTCTTTGACACACAGTACACACACACACGACACACAATAGCCTACTCAGTCACTATATACAAACAAACAGAAATCAGATTTCGAGCAGAGCAATAATGAAAAGCACAACAAAACAGGTAGCGAGCGACCCAGCAAATAATAAACATCACTCACCACTACGTCAGCAACGCGTTGAACAACTTTAACAACACTTCAACCGGCTACAATATGATCCAAGTACAAATAAAACGTTCACCAACTGGCTATATTCCAACACAACTAGGGATGCTCGATATTGGCTTTTTTACCGATACCGATATTCCGATATTGTCCAACTCTTAATTTCGATACCGATACCGATACCGATATCAACCGATACCGATATATGCAGGGTTTCCCCCCAAAAAAACGGAATAATTTCAGGTAACTAATAATTTCACTGGATGCATTCAAAAGGCTTTCTAAATGTAAGCATTATCTGTGCAAAATATGATAATTAAAAAAGTAAAAATTAACATTACATATCTCTTGTTGTTGAATTAAACCAACATGCATACTTTTGACAATAAATAAAATAAGAATTGGTTCTTACTTGCTTGCCTGGGTAAATAAAGGTTAAAAAAAAGTTAAAAAAAAAAGAAAGAAAATTGTTATTTTTTTTTTTTTTTTTTTACCGATACCGATATTTTCCGATATCACATTTTACTGCCGATATCGGCCGATAATATCCGTCGGCCGATAATATCGGACATCCTTAAACACAACCAATCGAGTTCTCCCTGCGCGCTGCGGTAATTACATCCAAATGTTTCTCTGATGACAGCTTGGCGCAAAAGCGAAAACGAATCTTAACACTTTGGGTGCCGGGAACCGTCTTTAGACGTCATTCCCGGCCATGCTCAAGTTGCCGGAGGACGCTTTACGTCGTCCTTATATCAATATTTCAAAAATCTGCGATCGGATTCATATGTCCCCTCCGCTGGCCTGAGATCCACCAGCAGGACCCACTGAGCTCTCTGGCGGTTCAGGAGCGCCATCTGGTGGCCGATCGGCGCAATCGCTTAAACAGGATGTGCCATAGAGGTTGTGCTAGACGTCCGTATTGCTTCCGGCCACTCGGTACATGTCCCGGGACTCTGGCTCGTCACGCTACATAGCGATCGATTGCCAATAACTCGATAAACAACATGATTTGGACGTATATACCATTATACAAGCTGGAGATGGACCGGGTAAATCGTCATCCCATAATGATAGAATTTCTACTCTACGATGATCGCCCAACGGCGCGCGGAGACTGGGGTGAGTTTGAGCGTGTAACGTTACCGTCTTCGATACTAACTGCTATTATCAACATTTGACCCACATTAGATGATTGGTATAACGCTGCCCACGGAATTATAAGCGCCCCCTCGCCCATCCGGTCAACATCAGATGACGTGTAGTAACTTCTAGAAGTACGTCTAGTTGGAATTTTTTATATCGCGCTGATTGCCATCAAACTGTATTTCATCATCAATATAATGCATTTGGGGCTATATATCACGTTCTGGAGAAAGCTGCAGAAAGAGATGAAAACATACTTATACATTAGACCATACTTTACTATGAATATGTGAATGAAAAAGTTTAACGTTGCTACACAATGAACAATACATATAGGACTTTGAATGGGCCCTAATAATGGCAAAGTAGCAATAGAATTTAAAAAGTTATAGCCCTGCAAAGAAGGGGACTTTCTCTATAGACAAATAGCGCTGGCAATCTATGGTATATCATGAATTTAACCTTAGGCAGCCAAAGTGTTAAAACGAAGGTTATCCTATAGTTATATGAAAGAAAGAAAAAAAACGCACAAAAAAAAAGGGCAAGGTTGCAGTGCACTAGCGCACACCCCCAGCACAGACTCTTCAACCTCCTGCCATCAGGCAGGCGATACAGGAGTCTGAAAGCCAGAACCACGAGACTGACAGACAGTTTCTACCCACAGGCCATCAGACTCTTGAATGCCTAGCCCCCCCCCCCCCCCCCCTCCACACACACCTTCTACTATGACCTATGAACTATGAATCACTAAAGACACTTTTAACTGCTGCTATGACCCACTGTCACCTCCATGGAACGTGCAATGTAACTCACTGTGCCTTGTTGTATTGTATATATATATTTCTATCTATTTTTATCTATTTTATCTTATTTTCTAGCACTCGCTTGTATTTAAATATGAAGTTAAGTACTGTGTGTTTTTTTTGTGAAAAGTGGACTAGCAAAGTAAGATTTTCATTGTATGTCGTTTTATGTGCATGTGCATATGACAATAAACAATCTTGAATCTTGAATCTTGAATCTTGAAGAACGGGAGAAGAGCAGGAGTGATCTGCTTATGTCTGCTTATGTTTTGGGGACCATGTTGGAAACAAGTGGACAGACTTTCACATGTTATCCTTGTACCCCTTGTTTTTATACTTTTGTATAAATTGTATG
>NC_140177.1:1981664-2016664 GCF_963971535.1 Notolepis coatsorum
AGATAGACCCACCATGATATCAGATAGACCCACCATGATATCAGATAGACCCACCACCATGATATCAGATAGACCCACCACCATGATATCAGATAGACCCACCACCATGATATCAGATAGACCCACCATGATATCAGATAGACCCACCATGATATCAGATAGACCCACCATGATATCAGATAGACCCACCATGATATCAGATAGACCCACCATGATATCAGATAGACCCACCATGATATCAGATAGACCCACCACCATGATATCAGATAGACCCACCACCATGATATCAGATAGACCCACCACCATGATATCAGATAGACCCACCATGAGATCAGATAGACCCACCACCATGATATCAGATAGACCCACCATGATATCAGATAGACCCACCATGATATCAGATAGACCCACCATGATATCAGATAGACCCACCATGATATCAGATAGACCCACCATGAGATCAGATAGACCCACCATGAGATCAGATAGACCCACCACCATGATATCAGATAGACCCACCATGATATCAGATAGACCCACCATGAGATCAGATAGACCCACCATGATATCAGATAGACCCACCATGAGATCAGATAGACCCACCATGATATCAGATAGACCCACCATGATATCAGATAGACCCACCACCATGATATCAGATAGACCCACCACCATGATATCAGATAGACCCACCATGAGATCAGATAGACCCACCACCATGATATCAGATAGACCCACCACCATGATATCAGATAGACCCACCACCATGATATCAGATAGACCCACCACCATGATATCAGATAGACCCACCACCATGATATCAGATAGACCCACCACCATGATATCAGATAGACCCACCACCATGAGATCAGATAGACCCACCACCATGATATCAGATAGACCCACCCACCATGATATCAGATAGACCCACCACCATGATATCAGATAGACCCACCACCATGATATCAGATAGACCCACCACCACGATATCAGATAGACCCCACCGCGATATCAGATAGACCCACCATGATATCAGATAGACCCACCACCATGATATCAGATAGACCCACCATGATATCAGATAGACCCACCATGAGATCAGATAGACCCACCACCATGATATCAGATAGACCCACCACCACGATATCAGATAGACCCACCATGATATCAGATAGACCCACCATGATATCAGATAGACCCACCATGATATCAGATAGACCCACCACCATGATATCAGATAGACCCACCACCATGATATCAGATAGACCCACCATGAGATCAGATAGACCCACCATGAGATCAGATAGACCTACCATGAGATCAGATAGACCCACCATGATATCAGATAGACCCACCACCATGATATCAGATAGACCCACCACCATGATATCAGATAGACCCACCCACCACGATATCAGATAGACCCACCACCATGATATCAGATAGACCCACCACCACGATATCAGATAGACCCCACCGCGATATCAGATAGACCCACCATGATATCAGATAGACCCACCACCATGATATCAGATAGACCCACCATGATATCAGATAGACCCACCATGAGATCAGATAGACCCACCACCATGATATCAGATAGACCCACCACCACGATATCAGATAGACCCACCATGATATCAGATAGACCCACCATGATATCAGATAGACCCACCATGATATCAGATAGACCCACCACCATGATATCAGATAGACCCACCACCATGATATCAGATAGACCCACCATGAGATCAGATAGACCCCACCATGAGATCAGATAGACCCACCATGAGATCAGATAGACCTACCATGAGATCAGATAGACCCACCATGATATCAGATAGACCCACCACCATGATATCAGATAGACCCACCACCATGATATCAGATAGACCCACCCACCACGATATCAGATAGACCCACCATGATATCAGATAGACCCACCATGAGATCAGATAGACCCACCATGATATCAGATAGACCCACCATGAGATCAGATAGACCCACCATGATATCAGATAGACCCACCATGATATCAGATAGACCCACCACCATGATATCAGATAGACCCACCACCATGATATCAGATAGACCCACCATGAGATCAGATAGACCCACCACCATGATATCAGATAGACCCACCACCATGATATCAGATAGACCCACCACCATGATATCAGATAGACCCACCACCATGATATCAGATAGACCCACCACCATGATATCAGATAGACCCACCACCATGATATCAGATAGACCCACCACCATGAGATCAGATAGACCCACCACCATGATATCAGATAGACCCACCCACCATGATATCAGATAGACCCACCACCATGATATCAGATAGACCCACCACCATGATATCAGATAGACCCACCACCACGATATCAGATAGACCCCACCGCGATATCAGATAGACCCACCATGATATCAGATAGACCCACCACCATGATATCAGATAGACCCACCATGATATCAGATAGACCCACCATGAGATCAGATAGACCCACCACCATGATATCAGATAGACCCACCACCACGATATCAGATAGACCCACCATGATATCAGATAGACCCACCATGATATCAGATAGACCCACCATGATATCAGATAGACCCACCACCATGATATCAGATAGACCCACCACCATGATATCAGATAGACCCACCATGAGATCAGATAGACCCACCATGAGATCAGATAGACCTACCATGAGATCAGATAGACCCACCATGATATCAGATAGACCCACCACCATGATATCAGATAGACCCACCACCATGATATCAGATAGACCCACCCACCACGATATCAGATAGACCCACCACCATGATATCAGATAGACCCACCACCACGATATCAGATAGACCCCACCGCGATATCAGATAGACCCACCATGATATCAGATAGACCCACCACCATGATATCAGATAGACCCACCATGATATCAGATAGACCCACCATGAGATCAGATAGACCCACCACCATGATATCAGATAGACCCACCACCACGATATCAGATAGACCCACCATGATATCAGATAGACCCACCATGATATCAGATAGACCCACCATGATATCAGATAGACCCACCACCATGATATCAGATAGACCCACCACCATGATATCAGATAGACCCACCATGAGATCAGATAGACCCCACCATGAGATCAGATAGACCCACCATGAGATCAGATAGACCTACCATGAGATCAGATAGACCCACCATGATATCAGATAGACCCACCACCATGATATCAGATAGACCCACCACCATGATATCAGATAGACCCACCCACCACGATATCAGATAGACCCACCCACCACGATATCAGATAGACCCACCACGAATAGACTTCCCAAAACTGACCCAATAACATTGTTGTTTTTTGTGAGATGCTCTCCCTCTGTTGACTGTGTATCTGATGCACACCCTGCCAGACACCACTACGAAGAGTCTGTGGGGAGGAAATACAAATAAGAAACGGTCCTTCACGAAATGAACAAAGAACTAAAACAAAAGGGCTGAACCTTACGGCACGGAAAAGATGGAAACAGTTGATGTTAATCATTCTTTAGATCACGTGCATGCCGGGGAAATGATTAATAGCAGATGATTTCCTTATTCGTGTCACGTGGCCTGATGATTTCCAAACATCAACAATGGAGTGTGGTGCACTGCAGTGCAGATACATTTTGGAGATATGTGAAACCGTGACACGTGAATGTTGTTTTTCACCGTTTGACAGAGGAAACACAGATCTGTCATCTTTCCGTCTGCCCTCAGATGTGTTACTCAGACTGTTTGAAAGGCAGGGGCGAAAAGAAAAAAGGGCACCTACTGCACAACATGGGACCCCATCAGCGAGCAAAAAGCTATGATGCGTCATGTATGATGCAATAGTCCTCATCCTTGATTAAGATTAACGTTAGATTAACACGTAGTCTATAGGCAATCCAGATTCAAAGTATAACCACACCTCTATATGATAAAAACACACAGGGAACAATACACATTTTAAATGTTTATTTCACAAACACCTCCAAAGAAAATATGTTGGTTATTTGCATGCTATTATGGTAAGCTATATGATACACTTGATTCAAGAAAATGATGTGAAAAAATATGATTTTAAGACCCAACATTAGATTACTGTAACTGAAAAGTGTTCTCATTTGAAAATAACTCTGCATGTCCATTAAAGGCACATATTGGTTTAAGCCGGTGTGTTTAGTTCAGCGCAGCTTTAGGACCTGGGGACTATACTACGTTAATTAAAGAGAACTAGCTAGTTACTATGGGAAGCTAATGTGTGAATTCAGTAGTAGTTAACTTGCCATACAAAGTGAGTATTAGTGTTAGCCAACTGGTTGGTTCTTTAGGGTGCCTCCAGTTTGCTTCTGAACTAGGAAAAACTTATTTTTCCTTTGAGGCTTCCAACACCTGGAATGTCCTCCAACTGACTCTGAAGCTGAAGGTTCTTCCCTCTTTTGCTGCATTTTTTAAAGTTCTCCGACCACTGTAAAGGAATATGAATCACTATACCCACCTTCAAAACCACTCTCAAAGAGCATCTACGGGAGACTGCAATTCAAAACTGGCCCCTGTAAATGTCCAAACCCAACCCCCTCCAATGTACACCCAACCCCCCCCCCCCCCCCCCCCGTCTACCTGTATGTCATGCATATGTTATGATGAATTGAAAATGGGGGACCCTGATGTAAACAAGACAAAAGTCTTTCTCTGGTCTGCATTTCCTTAACAATTGTGTGTATTGAGCTGTACTGTATTGTACCCATTCTGCAATCTGTTAATACAATTTTCAATCAATCAATCAATCAATCAATCAATCAATCACTGTGTGTCTTAGCTGATTTTTTTGTATTGTTTATTATTTTTTATTGTGCCTATAAGTATGAAAAATTGCTGTTAAACTGTGTCTTGTTTTGTAAGCTTTGTCGTCGCTGTAAGTGAGGGTATAACCTTGCAGTGTCTTACTGGTTTAAATAAATGTTTGAAATTATTAAATAACAAATTCTGGAGATCCGTGAAACTGTCACAAACAAATGAACGTTGTTGTTACCATTTGACAGAAACCATTTGACTGAGAGGGGAAACACACATATCTGTAACTAATGACGGGCAGCAGACAGCAGCACAGCCGGAGGCAATATGATATTTCATCAGAGTGCGGTTTGAGTCAGTCAGTCAGTCAGTCAGCCAGCCAGCCAGTCAGCCAGTCAGCCAGTCAGCCAGTCAGTCAGCCAGTCAGCCAGTCAGCCAGTCAGTCAGTCAGTCAGTCAGTCAGTCAGTCAGTCAGTCAGTCAGTCAGTCAGTCAGTCAGTCAGCCAGCCAGCCAGCCAGTCAGTCAGTCAGTCAGCCAGCCAGCCAGCCAGTCAGCCAGTCAGTCAGTCAGTCAGTCAGTCGGTGTGTTGCTCAATCGTTTTGTCACAGAAAGTGGGCCGGACCGGGGGGCGGGCAGGCGGGCGGAGCTTCGCTGCTGTGTGTTTGAGCAGCAGGGCTTGTGGGGAAACAACACCAGACCGACCAACTCTCTCCGGTGCGAGGAGACGCGCGTCTCTCTCTCTCTCACGGGTCTCAGGAATTTCTCACCGGTTAAAAAAAAAAAAAAAAGTGCACAGCGGGCTTCAATCACGGGCATTATTCCGTCTCCAAAAAAAGGACACGCGGTTGGAATTACTATTTCATTATTATTATTATTATTACCAGACCTGAGGAATATAGCAGCCGACTAACCGACATTCCTTTCTGATGCAGCATCAGCTGGAGAAGTTTGTATAGTGAAATTAAAGTCATAATAAGAAATGGCTGTTTTATCATCATAGCCAATAACAACAAACGGACACGTCCAGAAAGAAAGAAAAAAGCCAAGCCAGGTTCTCCCCTGAGTGGACCGTGGTAACGGGTTCTGTGTCGGGAATCGGGATGAACGTGCAGTGGAGGAGGAGGAGCAGCCCGGTACCGATGATCCGCCCGGCTGCGGCGGGACCACCGGCACCGGCACCGGGGAGAGTGGTGGTGGGACTGGGACACAAAAAACGGCTGGACTCCGGTGACGAGCTGCCGCCGGTGGCCAAGTGCGCCAGGCTGAGCGCCGTGGTGGAGTCACCGGTGGATCAGGGTCAGGGACTCTTCTCCACCTCACCGGGTTCCCCCCCGGTAACAAGCCCGGTTCCCTCCTCGACCCACCAGCACCAGGGCCCGTCCCGGATCGGTCCCTTCCTGCTCCTGCCTCTGGACCGGGAGCCGGGCGCGCACAGCGCACTCAACACCGACACCGGGGATGAGCTAGTGTGCAAGGTATGCTGCCTGCGCGCAAAGCAAACTGCACCCATTGTGCAATTCTCTCTTTGAATGAATGGTATTTTCTTTTTGGTGGTCTCTTGCTCAATAGCCCGGCCGGCATGTTTAACCAGTCAGGCCTATTTATTAACCTACTTTTGCACGAAAACCTAATAAGTGTGGCAGGATTGATTGATTGATTGATTGAAAACTGTAGATTGCAGAATGGAGAAAGACTTTCGTCTTGTTTACATCAGGGTCCCCCAGGACTGGTATATCTGTCGGACTTGAACAGTGATGGGTGTAAATATAGTTTGAGGATTCATTGATGACAACTGCAGGAGTTGTTCCGTCATCATTGGAAATGTTTATTATATTTACCCACTGAAGACGGTCGTTCTATATATATATACAGTGAGTGACTGCATGGTTGCTTGGAAATATCCACCACGTCCTCCACCTTCCTTCAGTCTTCTTCTGACTCCACATGGTGGTGATTCACACCCTGGCGCTGTCTCTATCAACACGTCACTCACCCGGCCGGTGGCAGACGGATATGCAAAACCTCAAACAAAAAAAAGTGTTCAACTTGATGATGTTGTTTGATCAAGCTTCCAGAGTGCGATAACATCTGCGAGGCTATTCGATTAGTCATTTCATTGTATGTGGCACAGTCAGATGGGGGACCCTGATGTAAACAAGACGAACGTCTTTCTCTGGTCTGCATCCCCTTAACAATTGTGTGTATTGAGCTGTGTACTGTACCCATTCTGCAATCTGTTAATAAAGTTTTCAATCAATCAATCAAGACATACATGTAATTGGACAAAAGTAGTAGTCTTTTATTTATTTATTATTATTATTATATATTTTTTTTACAAATTTGATTGAGGCTTTAAAATTTTTTTTTTACTTAATCCCTTTGTAACGTTTGCATCTATATAAAGTACAATCTATCTATGCTATCGCAGCTTGCGGCTGTTTTTGATCATGAACAATAATCTCTCTAGTCATATACCTTGTAAACCAGTTGGGTTTGTATACAGTCAGCGAGGAGCCACCTGATGTCATCATCTCTTGCAGATGAATAAAGTTAATGGCTTTTTTTCATTCCATAATTCATTTGTTACGCTCCCCCCCCCCCCCCCCCCCCCCCCCCCCCCCGGTGTAGCCGAGCATAGGGGGCCGTAATCAAAACACATTCTTGACTCCCTGCCATATTCACAGGGCTGCAGCTTCCTTGGGTGATTATTATGATACACATTGACATCCCCTCTCTCTCTCTCCTCTCTCTCTCTCTCTCTCTCTCTCTCATTTCCCTTCCGCGACCCCTCCCTCGCCCCCCCCCCCCCCCCCCCCCCCCCCCCCTCCCCTGCACTATGAATTGAAAATGGGGGACCCTGATGTAAACGAGACGACAGTCTTTCTCTGGTCTGCATCCCCTTAACAATTGTGTGCATTGAGCCGTACCGTATTGTAACCCATTCTGCAATCTTGTTAAATAAAGTTTTCATTCATTCATTCAGGTCTTCGACATGGGCGTCTACCAGGAGAAGATGCGGGCCTACGGCGTCCTGCCGCCCCACGGGAACGTGGCCCGCATCCGGGACATCGTGCTGGGCGAGCGCAAGGCCTACGTGTTCCGCGACAAGGACTGCGGGGACCTGCACACGCTGGTGAAGGGCCACCGCCGGCTGGGCGAGGAGCGGGCGCGCGGCCTCTTCCGCCAGGTGGTGGCGGCCGTGGCGCACTGTCACCGGGCCGGCGTGGTGCTGGGGGACCTGAAGCTGCGCAAGTTCGTCTTCGCCGACGAGAAGAGGTGAGCTGTTGTGAGGTGTGTGTGTGTTCAAGTTTAGCTTTATTTGTCACACATTAAGGAACATTACAGTGAAATGCTTGGTTCTGTTGTGTACGAGGCCCCCGAGAATGTGCTTCATGCGGTAAAAAAGAGTAAAAGAATAAAGACCAAACACTAAAAAATGAGGTAGAGATGTGCACATCTTTTAGTAATAAATAGATCAAATATGGTGTTGTAGTGGTAAAGGTGTCTAAAGTGAATTTTATTTTTTTATTTTATTATCTTTTCCCCCCTCCTTTTTTCCGATTTTTCTCCCATCCCACTGTTAGTCGTTATGCCAATTCCCAAGCCCCTTCCTGGTTGTTGCGCACTCCCCCCTACTGTTGGTCCGAGAGGCCGGAGACTGTCGCATGCTTTCCTCCGACGCATGTGCAGCCAGCCGGCAGCCAGCCTGGCAGCGCAGATTCTCACCGGGAGAGTGTAACCTGTGGAAGGTCACACTACCTCCCTCCAGATCCTACCCTCGCTGTGCAGGCACCCCGACCGAACTGTAGGGGTCGCTGTCCACAACGCCCAGGACCCACCCACGGCTCCCCTCCCCCCTAACTCAGCCAAACGAGTTAGTATAGCGATCAGCCCGAGCCAAGGCAATGCTGACTCTCCGGGAGTCGAGACCGCAGCCTCTCTTGCATTGGTGACGAGCACAATCTCCGCTACGCCACCTGACCACCCCTAAAGTGAATTGTTCAAGGTGAATGTTTAAAGTGAGTGTGTGGATGTGTGTTCAATGAGTGTAGAATGGATGAGTTAGTGTTACAGTGAGTCCACATTGAGCGTCCTGATGGCCTGGGGATAGAAGCTCCTTTTTGAGTCTCTCTGTACCGGCCATGAGACTCCGGTAGCGCTTGCACTGCTTCGCAGCAGTGCAAAGAGACAGTGTGTGTGTGTGTGTGTGTGTTGGGGGAGGGGTAGATCTTTCTCATCTTCCACACCTGGAGAGGGACGACCAGATCTCGATGCGCTGCGCTCACTCGGTTGTTTGCTCATTGGGAACGGCGTTGATTTATTGTCAACAGAAGCCCTTTTTTCACATCGCCTTGCCAACCTGTCGCAGCACAGTGCCGGCTCTCTCTCTCTCCCGAGAGACCTTCGCTTCTCACATTCCCCCGTCCGGGGTGAGAGTGGGACAGCCCTCCTCCTCCTCCCGCCCCCCTCCCCCCCTGTCCAGATCTCCAATAGCTACCGGCTGTAACGGCGGCAGCGCGCCGCTAAGATCAACGCGGAACATCGTGCTTTCCTTTCCTCACACGGCTCAAATCCATCACTCCGGTTTAATGTCTATACACTCCCCTCGATTCACAGCATAAACGACTTCGTGACGGTAATATAACTCTCACCGCCGCGCGCCGTCGACTGACCATTAAAAGTCCTTGATTAGTTGAATCGGGTGCTTGAATTCAGGTGTTTGTGTGGGTCCAGGGCGCTGGTGGGGGGGCGGCAGCAGCTGGTGCACATGGCGCTGATGGGGCCTGGCCTACGGTAATAAAAGGCCCTGCCTCTGTGTTTGTGTGTAGAGGTACACTGGATGGTCGCCTGGATTCTCTCTCTCTCTCTCTCTCTCTCTCTCTCTCTCTCTCTCTCTCTCCCTCTACGGGTGCACGTGGTGTGTGTGTGTGTGTGTGGGTTGGCGCCTGTGTGCCAGTCTATAGTGGGTGGTAGTTCTGGCGGAGGACGCTAGACTAGGCCAGTGAATGAGACATTCATCCCCTTCTGCCGTCTGCGTGTTTTCTTTTTACAGAGCACGTTTGTTATTCATAACTGAGATTATTATTCATAGATTATGTTCGTCAGCGACGGTACATTCACGGGCGTACGTACGATCTCTCTGTTCCCCTGAAGTGTGTCCCTGTGCAGACCGAGACACGGACAGACACACAGGCAGAGACACACACAGGCAGAGACACACACAGAGACACACACAGACACACATAGAGACACACACACAGAGACACACACGCAGAGACAGAGACACACACGCAGAGAGACACACACACAGACACACACAGAGACACATAGACACGCAGAGACACACATGCAGAGAGGCACACAGAGACACACACGCAGAGACGCACGCAGAGACACACGCAGAGACACATAGACACACACGCAGAGAGGCACACAGAGACACACACGCAGAGACACATAGACACACACGCAGAGAGGCACACAGAGACACACACAGAGACACATAGACACACACGCAGAGAGGCACACAGAGACACACACGCAGAGACACATAGACACACACGCAGAGAGGCACACAGAGACACACACAGAGACACATAGACACACACGCAGAGAGGCACACAGAGACACACACGCAGAGACACATAGACACACACGCAGAGAGGCACACAGAGACACACACAGAGACACATAGACACACACGCAGAGACGCACGCAGAGACACACACAGAGACACATAGACACACACGCAGAGAGGCACACAGAGACACACACAGAGACACATAGACACACACGCAGAGAGGCACACAGAGACACACACAGAGACACATAGACACACACGCAGAGAGGCACACAGAGACACACACAGAGACACATAGACACACACGCAGAGAGGCACACAGAGACACACACGCAGAGACACATAGACACACACGCAGAGACACATAGACACACACGCAGAGAGGCACACAGAGACACACACGCAGAGACGCACGCAGAGACACACACAGAGACACATAGACACACACGCAGAGAGGCACACAGAGACACACACGCAGAGACACACACGCAGAGACGCACGCAGAGACACACACAGAGACACATAGACACACACGCAGAGAGGCACACAGAGACACACACGCAGAGACACACACGCAGAGACACACACACAGACACACACAGAGACACACACGCAGAGACACACACGCAGAGAGGCACACAGAGACACACACGCAGAGACACACACGCAGAGACACACACACAGACACACACAGAGACACACATGCAGAGAGGCACACAGAGACACACAGGCAGAGACACACATGCAGAGACGCACGCAGAGACACACACAGACAGAGACACAGAGACACACACGCAGAGACACACACAGAGACACACACGCAGAGACACACACAGAGACACACACACGCAGAGACACACTCGCAGAGACACACACAGAGACACACACGCAGAGACACAGAGAGACACACACAGAGACACACACAGAGACACAGAGACACACACGCAGAGACACACAGAGACACACAGAGACACACAGGCAGAGAGGCACACAGAGACACACGCAGAGACACACAGAGACACACAGAGACACACAGGCAGAGAGGCACACAGAGACACACACAGAGACACACACAGAGACACACAGGCAGAGAGACACACAGAGACACACAGAGACACACAGAGACACACAGGCAGAGAGACACACAGAGACACACAGAGACACACACAGAGACACACACAGAGACACACAGGCAGAGAGACACACAGAGACACACAGAGACACACAGAGACACACAGGCAGAGAGACACACAGAGACACACAGAGACACACAGGCAGAGAGGCACACAGAGACACACAGGCAGAGAGGCACACAGAGACACACAGAGACACACAGGCAGAGACTCACACAGAGACACACACAGAGACACACACAGAGACACACAGGCAGAGAGGCACACAGAGACACACACGCAGAGACGCACACAGAGACACACACACGCAGAGACACAGAGACACACAGAGACACACACGCAGAGAAGCACACAGAGACACACACAGAGACACAAGCAGAGACACACGCAGACACACACACGCAGAGACGCACACAGAGACACACACACGCAGAGACACAGAGACACACAGAGACACACACAGAGACACACACACAAAGACACACACGCAGAGAGGCACACAGAGACGCACACAGAGACACACAGGCAGAGACGCACACAGAGACACACAGGCAGAGACGCACACAGAGACACACACACAGAGACGCACACAGACATGACCCCTTCTTACACAAACTATTTGTCACCTCTCCGCCCCTTGCGTCAATCTCTTTTCCTGTAAGCGCCAGCTCATCCCACACGAATCCCCAATAGGCCTTTTCCACGGAGAGAGTTTTTAACAGTAACATTCTCCAGCGGGCTCAGGGGTCAAGGGTCAGAGCCGAATGAATGAGAGCAGACATCCAGCGTGAGAGAAGTTGGAGTGGCTCGGATCTCTCTTGATAGCTACACGACTGCAGAGAAATGAGTCATGTGTGTGAGTGAGGGGGGGGGGGGGGGGGGGGAGCTGTGTGTGTGCATATGGCCTGTACTCTTTATGATAGCATAAGCATGTACAAACGTGCTGTACTGTATATACCGTATATATATATATATGTATTTTCACTGTGTATATATATGTATAGTTATATACACATCTGTCACACACCACACCTTACCTACTCTTACTAGTTACGCTGCTGGCCAGTATGACTCACTACCATAGTGTCTTTATACCTGTATCACTGTACATATTAATACTACAACTCTGTACATACATCTGATTTAGTAGCACTATTACTCAGTCAGTAGTACTAGTTTATATATTTTATACCCAGTTTAATCACCTGTACATTGTATATTACTGTTACATTTGGTTGGATGTCAAACGAATCATTCCGCTGTACTCTATATAATGACAATACATTTTGAATCTAATCTTAATATTTGCGCACATGCGTCTGAGTCTCTGCGCCGCCCGCGGGGGGGGAAGCGTACAGAGTCCAAACGTTGTTGTGCCTCGTTGCTCCGCCCCCCGCGGACACCGGATGTTTGAGGTTGCGACAGTGCCGCTGGTGAACCCAGCTGTGGCGAGGCGACCTGGCCTCTCTGACGCTGCTCGGGTCACCTCTCTTTGGCGTCTTGGGCAACCGCAAGATAACATTGATCCTGGCCGTGCAACGCTACAGCGCGGGTGGGGGAGGCGACGAGGTAGAGCGGTCGTCCGGTATTCCGAAGGTTCTCTCTGTTTGTTTGATTCCGGCTTCTCTCTCCCGGCAGCTTGTCGAAGTGTCATTTAATTTCAAACCTTTTATTTAACACAATGTCTGCCACGCAGTTTGACCATCTTATACCTCTCACTGCCAGTGCTGTAAGCCTATGGAGTCGCTCACCTTCTTTGCAGGGCTATAACTTTTTAAATATTATAGCTATATCGACATTACTACTATGGCCCATTCAACATCGGGTATCTATCGTTCTGGATGTGGGAACGTTATATTTTTCCATTCATACATTGTCATGTTAATACCGTCGTGAATATAAGTGTTTTTCAGAGTGGTCTGCAGTAATTCCTAGAACGCGAGTTATAGGCCCTGATGCATATTATACATAATCGATTGGCGTTTCGTTCCTATACATGCTATATTAAAAAATTCAAATGCATATGATCGGTATACATTATGCTCCATCATGCGTGAAGGAAAGGGGGGGGGGGGGTCGGTCGTTTATGATTCCTTGATTGTCAGTAACGGCTTTCCTTAGTAAGACATCATACGTTGATCAGATGGATTGCAATGAAATAAATGGACAATCGAGCTGGAATTAACGTTAGATTCCTCTTACCTGTGGCCGATGAGTCTGGAGAAAAAATATTCCAATTATTTGATTTCCATCTGCTAGATCCGTTTGTTCGACGCAATAAACGCCGAAAGCATATTGATTCTTACGTCTCGAGAGCGATCCAATGCACTCGAGTGTTTGTCTGGATCCACATAACGAGAGCTCTGCCCGGAACATTTTCACTGATGCACAAAATGCACCATCCGGTTGAGAGTGGAGTGCAACTCGCCCGAAATCCACCAGGCGGCGGTATTGAGCTGTTGCAATATCCGACAGAGTCCAGAGTCTCCCGGAGCCTTGCTGGATGAATTATGAATGGCAATAGCGAATAAAGCAAATAACGATCCTAAAAATGAGTTAACTCGTTTCTGGCGCTCATCGCATGGCGGCCAATAACGAGTATACTCGTTAATGGCGCAGGAACGGTTAAACTCGAAAAGCAACTGAGGTAGACGGAAAGGACCAAAGAAAAGCATATAGAATCACACGGCATATAAAATCATAACAAGACGAGGCAAAGAGCAAGGATGACAATCAATTAAAACATGTACAACTTGAGTGACAAAGGTTGGAGATCAAGGTTTTAAACTCTGCAACAGAGGGGAGAATCTCGAGCTTTAAGGACTGTTGGAGTTCATTCCATGAGCTAGAGACTGTTGCATATAATCCGTGTAGATAGTATACTATATATGTAACGGGGGCCCGCGAGTATATCCACAGTCACGATGGACTTCAAGTGTTGTGAAGTGACTGTGGCATGTAGCGGTACTGCAAGTAAACTCATCCACCCATAAAAGGCACGCAGACACGTTATACCAAAAAGTGAATTCACCTCTTGGTATAGTGGTCTGCGATGTCGCCCGCGGTGCAGGAGACCGGGGTTCGAGACTCACTCGGGGCAATCCCTTCACAGGGGTCGAACATTAACACAACGCAGAGATAGCAAGATCAAGTTCAAGTTTCTTTAATAGTTGTCATACAGAAGTACAGAATACTTTTATACAAAATGCTTCTTACTGTTACGCTCCAGAGACTGTGCTAGACAAGACAAGTATGAAATAAAATAGTATAGCATGTAATGGAAGTAAAAATCAAAGTAAAAAATGAGGTCACAGTGTTTAGTATAGACATATGTACAATGTTCGATGCAGAATAGAAGTAACTGAGTTACCATACAATATACAATATACTATGCAATGTACTAATATACAATACTATATAGTGCAAAGCAGAAATGGGATGAGGTACAATTTAGGTACAATTTACAGTAAGGTGTACAAGTTGTAGTGCAAATCCTTTACCAATAAAGTGTGTTTAGGTGATCTAAAGTGTGGAGAGTGGGTGCTGCAGTGTGTTGTTTGTTTAAAGTGAGTGTGCGCGTGTGGATGTGTGTGCTGTGTGCATTTGATGGTTGTTTTGCATAGTGTTTATTGTTCGTTGAGCAGCCTGATGGCCTGGGGATAGAAGCTTCTTCTGAGTCTTTCTGTGCTCGCCATGAGACTCCGGTATCGCTTGCCTGACCGCAGCAGTTCAAATAGGCAGTTGTTTGGGTGGCTGGAGTCCTTGATGATTCTCTTAGCCTTACCCCTGCACCGCTTGTTGTAAATGTTCTGGAGGGTGGGAAGCCCCCCTCCAATTGTGCGTTCGGCTGAACGTGTCACTCTTTGTAGTCTGCTACGGTCTTGTGCAGTGCTATTCCCAAACCAGGAGGTGATGTTGCCGGTCAAGATGCTCTCTATTGTACATGAGTAGAAGTTCCTAAGGATCTTCTGACTGACTTGGAACTTCCTTAGGCGCCTGAGGAAGTAGAGGCGTTGTCGTGCCTTCTTCACAACACTGTCAATGTGTGTGGTCCATGTCAAGTCCTCGGATATGTGGACTCTGAGGTACTTAAAGCTGTTCATCTATATCTGTACATATCCCGTACCTACTCTTACTAGTTACGCTGCTGGCCAGTATGACTTACTACCATAGTGTCTTTACACCTGCATCACTGTACATATTAATACTACAACCCTGTACATACATCGGATTAGCACTATTACTCAGTAGGACTCATTTATGATGACAGTAAATTTAGACGTGCACGGACACGCACGCACACACACACACACACACACACACAGTTGGACTAGCGGTGTGAGGAAGGTGACTAGCACTGGGAAGCATGCAAAGCCACCGGGCCAGCCTTCCATGTGATGTGGCAACAGCCGTTTGAGGGTAATTATGGGATGGCTGGCGCCCGAGAGTGTGGGACCCAGGTGCGGATAGCCAGAGAGAGAGAGAGAGAGAGGAGGGCGAGAGAGAGGAGGGCGAGAGAGAGGGAGAGGGAGAATATGTACTCTCAACAGAAGCATGACTCACTCTCTCCACCCCTCCAACTCTCATCTATTTCTTTTTCTGTCTCGTCTCCTTCTCTCTCTCTCTCTCTCTCTCTCTCTCTCTGTCCTCATTCATCTTCCTCACTCTCTCCTTGTTTAGGTATCAGTTCATTCTTGTCCTCTCTCCCTTTTCCCTTTCACTCCCTAGTGTTAAGCACTGAATGTACTGTTTGCAGTGTTTCACAGCGACCACTATGATAACATGCTCTGTGTGTGTGTGTGTGTGTGTGTGTGACACAGAAAGACTGGTAGGAACGTACTGGATGCACCATTTGATAAAGCTCATAAACAACTTTGGATATACAGAAGCTTTTCATGAACACACAGTATAGCGTGTACTGTAGTACATGTACACACAAATATAGGTATAGACACGAGAGTGTACTACTACTGTATGGTCATTTCTATTGGCAGCTAGGCTTCCGAAAAACATTAAAAAAGCAGATTCCCAGTGAAACATGGAGTCAGAAGTGACATCTTGTGGATGGAACCCATGGGAGCGCTTCAAGCTGCATGATAATGACCTCTTCAGCTGTGTATGTTAACTCCATTATCTAGGTGGATTCATTTAACATGCATAGTTCATCATCCGCTGTCTTCCATTCACGCAGATGACAAATCACTGATCTCTACCCCTCCTCTTCTGATAAACGTCGTCCCTTTTTTAGAATAGAATAGAAATACTTGGGGGGGGAAAAAGGCCGGGTCGAAGTCGTGACCACAGGTGCAGTTTTTGTTTCACTTTCTGTTATCATTTGCGATCATACTCAGCGCTGAGGGAAACCTAGGAAACACAGCAGTCAGACTTGTCTCCATTATCTTTCTCTCTCTCTCTCTCTCTCTCCATCTATCTCCCGCTGACTTGCATAGCTCTCTCTCCCTTTTCTCTCTTCATTCAACTCTCTCCCTGGTGACTTACATGGCTTTCTCTCCCTTCTCTTCTCTCTCCCTTCTCTCCCTTCTCTCCTCTCTCTCCCTTCTCTCCCTTCTCTCTCTTTCTTCTCTCTCCTCTCTCTCTTTCCTCTCTCTCTCTCTCTCTCTCTCCCTCTCTCTCTCTCTCTCTCAACATATAATATAAATCCATC
Source organism: Notolepis coatsorum (assembly GCF_963971535.1). Taxonomy (NCBI): domain Eukaryota; kingdom Metazoa; phylum Chordata; class Actinopteri; order Aulopiformes; family Paralepididae; genus Notolepis; species Notolepis coatsorum. The sequence goes on from NC_140177.1 coordinate 1,998,898, forward strand.
TACCAGACGCCACACGACACGGCCACCATCCATGATTTAACACCACTCCTCATCATCACAACCACAACGCTTGCTACTAGTACATCATTTTAGACAATTGCAAAAATACAGTGCGTCTGCGTGACAACTGTACTCTACTCTCCATTAGTAGCACGACACTCGTAAGACTGGGTGAGAACAGCGTCGCTCTCTTCCTCCCAGCTGCTCTCTCGGAGCATGAGGTTGGTGCTCGTGGAGACATTTATTACCACAGGGTGTAATAAGTACCCAGAAATTATACTTAAGTGAAAGTATGGGTACCGTGTCAAAATCTTACTCAAGTAAAAGTCGTAGAGTATCTGGCTAAAAACCCACGTGAGCAAAAGTCAAAAGGTTTCTACTTTTAAATGTACTTAAGTACTAAAAAGTAAAAGTACAAACTTTTTTTATTCCGGGGCAATGAAATGTTCACTCGTACTATCGTTTGTGGCCGTCTTCTGTAGCTCGTCACTCTGACCGTCTATTCTTCTGATAGCAGGTGTTTAATCAAAGATCCCCGCGGTCTAGTCTTGCACAAGGACCAATCAGCATGGGTATGGGCGGGTTCATTTTCCATTGTTGGGGATTTGATTGGCTGTTTTTAAATAAAGCGCGGCCGCAGGATTAATAGCGTTAACGTTCGTCCGGCCAGAGAAACAAATATACTAATTAAATGGGTTGGACCTGTGAGATTTGTACTTTGTACTTTGTAGGTCTGCATTTTAAATGTAAGGAGTAAAAAAGTATGTTTTTTTTCTCTGAAATGTAATTGAGTAAAAGTACAAGACATACAAACCTAATAATACCTCGAGTAAAGTACAAATCCCCAAAAACAGTACTTAAAGTATTGTAACAAAGTACAATTACTCAAGTACTTACATTATTACCAGAGGGTGGCTGGGTGGGAGAAAGTCTCTGACACTCTAGAAGTCTCTCTCTCTCTCTCTCTCTCTCTCTCTCTGACACCTCGCTGTCCACACTCTTGTAATAAATGGCGCTGCGGTGAGAGCGCGCTGGGTCTCGGAGATCAAATGTATAAAGTTTTACGGTAATCAAACGCCATATACCCTGTTGTTCATTAGGGTCAAAACAAGTTCAGTCCTGTCCTATAGCCCCTTGTATGTGTGTATACGCTCGCTTGCAAGTTCACCCATGCATGTGTGTGCGTGTGCGCGTGCCTGTGTGTGTCTCAGTCGCAGGCTAAAAAGGATGCTGGATTTTTCCATGATGCAATCAGTGACTTCAGTGACTTCAGCGCTGGATCTCTGAAATGTTTTGACAGTGTTGAACATAATCGCAGTCAGAAATAGCAACACACACTCGCATGCAGTGACGTACTGTACTGAGCCCTTGCAGACACACACGTCACACCAGGGACGTGCACAGGACTTTAGAGGGGCAGGTGCTCAAAGGCTGAAAAGGGCACTACACTTGTGTGTATATATTAACCGAGCGCGCGTAGAGCGCAAGTGCGATTTTTAAGGGCCCTTTTTGGGCGGGGGGCCCCCTTTTTATGCTTTTTGGGGGGTTTTGGTGATCAAATATTGAATATTGAACTATAATAATCAGTGCAGGAGCTCACTTATCCTTGAAAGACACTTTTATCACTGACTTAAAAGGCCCATACATCTCCATAAATGTTCAGGGGGGAGGGAATAAGTGCTTACCCTACAGACCCCAAGAAGTGCTGTATATTCTGTATTGTTTAATATAAATGCATTTTTTATTCCAATCCCGATTTCTATTTGAGATTCCCAAATCCCATCGGACTTGACTTCTTCGTGTCCCTCAATGAGTGTAATACCAGCATTCAACAGCGGTTTATCTCATCATCATCATCATCACCACCCACACTATGCATAAAATATATAGGTCCGCGGAGAGGCACGCTGAGGAGGCCGTGCAAACTGCAATGGAATATGGGGCATCTCTCTCTCTTTACCTAATATTTTGATTCTATCCTGACATTTTTCAGTTGGAAGGGCCGTCTATATGCGTAACTGTAAAAAAATAAATAAAAATTAATAATTTTTTTTCAAAAAGGGCACTTTTTTGATGAGGCTCAAAAAGGCAGGTGCTCAGGCACCCCTTGGCCTCTATGTGTGCACGTGCCTGTGTCACACACACACACTCACACACACAGAGTTGCTTCTCAGACAAAGGCATGAGGTTTGGGGCTTTGAGAGTTGTGAGATCCTGTATGTCTTCAGAACGGCAGTATTTTCCAAAAAGTAGAAAAGTGGGTTTTTACCCTGAAGCGATTCAGACTCTGCAGAATGAAACCATGACGGCACGTTCCCAGGGATCAGAGGACGTACAGGAGTGGCTTGAACACAGCCAATTGTGTCAGTATGGACGGTCGGCCAACCCGGAAGCACCACAGCTGGATTCGATCCCACTGTCTCTGTGGTGGTAGACAGACGCTTAGTCCGCTGCACTACCCGGCCGCGCCAGAACATACGTTTTTAATAAACCAATTTAACTTGCCATGCCAACTCTGTCACCTACCCACGACCCCACTTTGGGTCGCGACCCGTAGTTTGAGAACCGCTGCTCTAAGGTCTCTGTTCACACCCTCCCTCCCTCACTCCCTCTTCCCTCACACCTCACCTTTTGTCTTCCTCACCTCCTCGACCCAACCAGCCTTTGTTATTCACCCCTCCCCACAGCCCCCACCCTCCCCACAGCCCACAGCCCCCACCCTAGCCACAGCCCCCACCCTCCCCACAGCCCCCACCCCCCACCTCCAGCCCCCCCTCCCCACAGAAGCAAAGCTCACAGGACTGAGAGACGAGGCCACCTTTCTTCCAGACTCCTGAACCTCTACATTAAGACCGTTTCTGCGCCAAAAAACGAATGAACTCGTTATAGCCCGCCAATCGTTGGATGCCAACAACGAGTAAACTCGTTGCTATTCGCTATTTCCATTCACAATTCGTCCTGCTGTGCCGTAGGACTGGGTGACTCTCTTGTCTGAGACCGCAGCGGTCCGATACCGCCGCCTAACACCTTGCGGCCGCTATTGCACCCCGTTTGAAACGATGTGGTTTCTTTTCTCTGCTGAACCGTGCAGGCGGGGTCTATACACTCCGGCAAGACTCCGGCTTATATCGATGCATCGACTAGGCCCCCCCCCCCCTTTCATATGCAATGCTGGATAACGCTGGATACACTGACGCGACCAGTATTTGGAATGGCGATCAGTGGCTCAGGAGGTAGAGCAGTCGTCTGGTAATCCGGAGGTTCCCGGTTCGATTCCCGCTCCTCCCGGGCAGCGTGTCGAAGTGTCCTTGAGCGAGACACTTAACCCCTAAGTGCTCCCGATGAGCAGGTTGGCACCTTGCATGGTCGCCTCCGCCGTTGGTGTGTGAATGTGTGAGTGAATGTGTAAAATGTGAGGAACAAATTGTAAAGCGCTTTGGATAAAATCGCTATATAAAAAAGCAGCCATTTACCATAATTGGATTATTCTTTTTGCAGTACATCATAGACAAGTTAAGGACTATTATGTTATCGATCTTGCGTTGATCCGATAATTCTTTCCCCACGATCGAAGTGTGTCGGGGTGGTGTGTGTGTGTTGGTGTGGCCCCGCGTCCCCGTCTCCCTTTCATGTGTGCATGGTGAAAGATAATACCGATAATCTAGCGTTGATTTCAGATTGATTGTTGATCCAAGCGAGGAATTGGCAACGTGTTTTGTGAATTTCACTAAAACGCTGTTTTCGCATCTTTTCCTGGAATTACTCAGAATCACTCAAACTATACTCATATTCACCACGGTATAAAACAGAAATGTACGGATGAAAAAATTATCTGTTTTTTGCATGTTGACCGGACGAAACTCACTGACAATCGACAATGTTATTAGATCCATAGCTATAATATTTAATATAGTTTTAGCAGTTGCAAACACAAGGCATTATCCCATTTAACAAACGGCCATACGCCCACAGCGCCATCTGGCGATCATTGTGTTAAGTATTTGACTATTGACGCGTTAACAATACATCTGTATCAAGCCTTGAAGATCTGACCACGCGCATAATTCACCTCTCGGGTTCCACCACCAACACGATTTATTTCAATGGATATCTTCACTTAAAGAGCATAGAAGACTGACCAAATGCTCATTCTTATGGTAAACTAAACACCAAATAATGGTGGTGGTTGTTGTTGTTGTAGAGTACCTGGACCAGACCTCACTTTGAGAAGCGGTTGTCCTAACCTCCTCCTTTCTCTCCTCCTCCTCCTCTCTCCTGCTCCTCCTCCACTCTCTCCTCCTCTTCCTCCTCTCTCTCCCCTCCTCCTCCTCCTCTCTCTCCCCCTCCTCTCTCTCCTCTCCTCCTCTCTCTCTCTCCTCTCTCCTCTCTTCTCTCCTCTCTCTCCTCCTCCTCCTCCTCTCTCCTGCTCCTCTCTCTCCTCCTCCTCCTCCACTCTCTCCCCCTCCTCCTCTCTCTCTCTCCCCCTCCTCCTCTCTCTATCCTCCTCCCCCCCCCTCCTCTCTCTCTCCTCCTCCCCCCCCCCTCCTCTCTCTCTCCTCCTCCCCCCCCTCCTCAGGACCCAGGTGAAGCTGGAGAGCCTGGACGACTGCCGCGTCCTGGAGGACCCCCGAGACGACGCCATGTCGGACACCCACGGCTGCCCCGCCTACGTCAGCCCCGAGATCCTCAGCGGCTCCGCCCCCTACTCCGGCAAGATGGCGGACGCGTGGAGCCTGGGCGTCATGCTGTACACCATGCTGGTGGGCCGCTACCCGTTCCACGACGCCGACCCCGCCACGCTGTTCTCCAAGATCCGCCGCGGCCAGTGCTGCCTGCCCGAGGCGCTGTCGCCGGCCGCCAAGTGTCTGGTGCGCGGCCTGCTGAGGAAGGAGCCCTGCGAGAGGCTCACCGCCGCCGAGGCGCTCGCTCACCCGTGGTTCCACCGGCCCCTCCCGCCCCCTCCCCCGGCGCAGCAGCAGGAGGCGGGGGCGCCCGGCGGTGGCGGCGAGCAGGAAGTGCGCTCGGCCGAACAGACGGTGCCCTCCTTCGATGCGGCGGGAGAGGATGACGACGATCTTTTCTGCTGATGGGGGACTCGGCTCGCTGGGGGGGGGGGGGACCGAGACGGACGTTGCCGTGGGGGGGGGGAAGATTCATCCGATTTGTTATTGTTGATATTGTTTTTTTTTTTTTTTTTTTTTTTTTTTTTACATCTGCACTTTTAAGGACCCCCCCCCCCCCCCCGTTTGTGTACTGTTGTGTATCGACACCCACCCACCCACTAGCTCTCGACGTACTGTATTCTGTGTTGTGTCGTGTGTTTCCTCACGAAGGGCATTGTTTCACCGTGGCGACTCGTTGTCGTGTGTTTCTATATTGGCGTCCGTTTTCACGAAATCATTTGGTGCTACTACAGGGAGGTGGGAGGGAACCCAACCAGAGACTACAGGGAGGTGGGAGGGAACCCAACCAGAGACTACAGGGAGGGGGGAGGGAACCCAACCAGAGACTACAGGGAGGGGAGGGAACCCAACCAGAGATTATAGGGAGGGGGGAGGGAACCAACCAGAGACTACAGGGAGGGGGGAAGGAACCCAACCAGAGATTATAGCTCAACAAAACCGCTCCAAAGACAATAGAAAATATACTGGCGGGGTAATAGTAGCTACTACTACTACTCTCCCTCAGTAGCTACTTGCTCCCTCCCCCCCCCCCCCCGACCCCCACCCAGAGGCTCAGAAACCATGGGTGAGAGGAGGAGAGAGAAGAGGAGGAGGAGGAGGAGGAAACAGAGACGACGCTGTTCTCACTCTCTCACCAGGCCGGAGGCACCACTGGCTGACTCACAGGACGACGGGTGGGGTGGGGTGGGGGGGGGGGGGTGGGGTGGGGGGCGGGACTTGACATGAGCCTGATGCCTCACGGCAGGGAGTGCAGCCAGTAACGCAGTAAAGTGTCAAAGAGATGATGACAGCGAGGTGGAGGGAGGGGGGGAGTGGCGGGGGGGGGGGGGGGGGGGGTCATGTGTTGCTCTCACTCACCATACGTGTCTCGCTGCAGATTTGTCGTGTTCTCAAGTTAGGGGAGTGATGTCACAACATGTTGCACACACACACACACACACACACCATGGAGGAAAAGTGGTGATCGCAGTGCTATAAGGTTAGCAGAGAGGGGTGGGGTTATGGTGGTGCTTACAAAGCTACCTTGAAGTCTCTCGAAACAGCTGCTGAGGTTACAGAGAGGCTGATGATGTTGATCGTCTCTCACACACACACACACACACACACACACAGATGGACACGCACACAGACAGACGGACGGACACACACGCACACAGACGGACACGCGCGCACAGAGACACAACACTCTGCATCATACTCTCCGAGGAGATGACGCTGCTAAATATACACGTGTAGAAGAAGAAGCAAGGTTTTCAAAGGATCTTCTCATTTACATAAAGTGTGACCTTTAACCTACTCAACTCAGCTCCGGGATAAGAACAGCTGATTTTTTTTTAAAGGTTGCAAAGATGTCACAAAAAGCGATGTTTCCTCGCAGTATATACTTCACTTCTCTCGCCGGGGCCGGGTGTCCCGCTCACATTCGTCCGCCGCGGTCTCTCAGGTCACGGCCGACCTTTGACCTTTCAAAGGATCGGGCTGCGGGAGAGATGTGCTAACGAAGCGCTCTGCCCCCACACACCGAGCTAGCTCTATTGCCCACGGCTAAGCTAACGCTCTGCCCCACACACCGAGCTAGCGCTATTAGCCACGGCTAAGCTAACGCTCTGCCCCACACACCGAGCTAGTGCTATTAGCCACAGCTAAGCTATCGCTCTGCCTCACACACTGAGCTAACGCTATTACCCACAGCTAAGCTAACGCTATTACCCACACACTGAGCTGGCGCTATTACCCACAGCTAAGCTATCGCTCTGCCCCACACACTGAGCTAACGCTATTACCCACTGCTAAGCTAACGCTATTACCCACACACTGAGCTGGCGCTATTACCCACAGCTAAGCTAACGCTCTGCCCCACACACCTAACGCTCTGCCCCACACACTGAGCTAGCGTTATTACCCACTGCTAAGCTAACGCTTTGCCCCACACACCGAGCTACCGCTATTACCCACAGCTAAGCTAACGCTCTGCCCCACACACTGAGCTAGCGCTATTACCCACAGCTAAGCTAACGCTCTGCCCCACACACTGAGCTAACGCTATTACCCACTGCTAAGCTAACGGCAGTTTTGGATTAGAGCTAGGTTGGAACACCTTCGCCTCTGCCGCGACGGAGAAGGTTGAGCGATCCTGTTTTTACGATGCGCGTATCTTTTGAGACGTACGTACCCGACCGGGCTCTGCGGGCGAACGGACGCCTGTAGACTCGGTAAGGGTACCGCAGCAGTGGAGTGGTATTCGGGTGACACGGGTTAGAACCTCGACAGAGCTATGTTAAACGGTGCGTTGTGTGATTTATACCCCTCCCACCGATACTGTCGTCGTTTAACTTGTCGGGGGTTTCGTAAACAATTCGACGAAGCAAGGCTTTAATACAAGAGGGAGGGGGAAACCGAGTCGTTTGTTTGTCTCATTCTGTAACGCCCCCCCCCCCCCCCCCAGGCAGACCGGAGCTGAGAGCTTGGAGGCTTGTGCTCTTATCGCTGTGTTTCCGAAACTGAATGGGTCTGAATCACTCGCAGTCATGCAGTATTTGATGTTGGCAGAGCGCGCTCATGACTCAACACTTAAGTGTGTCTGTGTATAAAAAAACTGAAAACGGCCCTGACCTTGGGATCCGCAGCGACTGTTTCAAATCCTCCGTCGGTACCATGTAATGTTTTGCCATTAAGAGCCGGGGAACCATGGAGACCAGGTCACAGTGTTCCCTGCTAGCGGTGTGCGCCGCGTTCTGTGGACCGAGCCGCTTTTAATTCACCGCGCATTGTGACCGACGACGGAGGCGGCTTTTCAATGACGTTTGGCTTCTTCTATACAGGCTCCACTAGTTAGTCTGCTGCAGCTCTGATTGGATAGAGCTTCTATAACTAGTTAGTCTGCTGCAGCTCTGATTGGATAGAGCTTCTGTAACTAGTTAGTCTGCTGCAGCTCTGATTGGATAGAGCTTCTGTAACTAGTTAGTCTGCAGCAGCTCTGATTGGATAGAGCTTCTATAACTAGTTCGTCTTTGCAGCAGCTCTGATTGGATAGAGCTTCTATAACTAGTTCGTCTTTGCAGCAGCTCTGATTGGATAACGCCGTTCTGAAGGAAGGTTGGCGGAGGCGATGTTACAAAACGTTGGTACATCCACAAAGCGCCGCGCGTCGAAGATCTGGGTCACATTATTTGGTTAATTAAATCCCCCCAATTACATGACTTTGAAACGTTTGCTCTGGAATGCCTGGATCGTTTTTGCTCTGGTCTGCCTGGAATGCCAGACGGGCAGAGGGATGGACTCTTTTCCTTTTTCTGAGACAATCAAATCGGTTCCACTGTGCCAGTTCTGTTTAATCAATTGCAGAAAAAGCAATCTGAATGGTGATGTGTAAAGATCCCATTTCTGGTTTGGTTCATACATGTAGAGTGAGTCACACACGCGCATGTTGTCATGTGACGTGTGAAAGTAAACTGACACGGGTGCACAAAGTTCATATTGCACTGTGAGAATGGACCCGTCTCGAATCCTGCCCTCTTTTCTCGATCTCCCAATCGCGAGCGTCGCTTCCCCCGAGGGAAGGAGGATCGCGAGGAGGGGGCGGGGTTTGAGATGAGGTCAATTATGTATTGTGATACAACCGCGAGGCTATTAGTCCATAGGTTACACACGGAGAAGATGTATTCATTGTACAAAACATGTAAATATGTATATTTGAAATATGTGTGGAGATGTTGAATAAAGATCCCATTTTTTTCATATTCACATGGGTTTCTTTCCATTTGTCTTCCTCTCGCATGCATGCATACAGTACAAGCACTCACTCACACAAGCACTCTCACACACACTCGCACACATTTACATTTAGTCATCTAGCTGACTCTTTTATCCAAAGCGACTTACAAGTTCTGTACGACAAGTCATCAGGAAGGATACAACTCTATCAGCTGAGTAACAATGTTCACACTCACACACTCACTCTCACACACACTCACGCTCACACTCACACACTCACACTCACCTGCACGTGGCAGAAAGCTGCTCCATGCCTTGAAGGTATTCCTGGAGAATTCTTTCCACACAGTTCTTCATCATGGGGGGGGGGGGGGGGTAGATTTTCACGTCCTATCCGGCACTTTCGATTCCATCTTTGAAAGGAGAAAATGCCACAGTGAAATCTATTCTCACTCTCTTTCTCCTTCACTCTCTCTCACTCTCTCTTTCTCTCTCCTTCACTCTCTCTATCTATCTTTCTCCTTCACTCTTTCTCTCTCCCTCACTCTTCCTCTCCCTCACTCTATCTCTCAGTATCTATCTCTCTTTCACTATCTCACTCATTCACTCTCTTTCTCTCCTTCACTCTCACTATCTCACTCTCTTTCTCCCTCCTTCACTCTATCTCACTCTATTTCTCTATCTCTCACTATCTCCTTCACTCTATCTCACTCCTCTCTCTCCCTCACTATCTCTCCTTCACTCTATCTCACTCTCTTTCCTCTCCCCCTCCTTCACTCAAACTTTCTCTCTCATTCACTTTATCTCCTTCACTCTATCTCTCTCCCTCACTCTATATCTCTCACTATCTCTCTCTCGCTCACTCTCTTTCTCTTGCTCTCCCCCCTCTTTCTCTCACTCTGTCTCTCTTCTCTCTCTTGTATCTCTCTCTCCATCTGTCTTCTCTCTCTCCATCTCTTCTCTCTCTTTCTTTCTGCCTCAGAGTTTACTTTCCGCTGACCTTTTGCGTAATGTAACATTTAACTCAAACACAAAATGTCAATAGTGTGTCATTTTTTTTTCCTGGAATCCAGAAGGAGTGGGGGGACGGGGGTCTGCCAGCTATAGAGGCAATGTTCAAGTTCCTTGGTCTCCACTGAAATATGCCACATTAAAGTCTCACGTCAAGGATGTTGAACATCAACACCATTATGAGCTACTTAAACACAAAACTATATATACTGTACTTCTCTTTCCAAGACAATGGAACTCATTTATCAATATTTCCATATGTCTGGAAGGTTGAAAGCTGACCGTGCCACAATTTACTTTTAAGATACCAAATATTCACACCCAACAGTTTCCAAGGACTCGTCTAATATAAGCAAGACTTGTCTAATGTGTTCTGTGTGTTTTGATAAATGAGTTCCATTGTGTCTAACGTTCACTTGTTTGACCTTTAAAAGCTAATAGGTGTATATCGCTGCTCTGTGTGTGTTATGACTAACGCAGGCCTGCCTGGTTGGAGCTTACGTAAGAGAGAGAGAGAGTGTGTGTGCGAGCGAGCGTTTGTGTGAAAGTGAGTGAGTGTGTGTATATGTGTGTGTGCGTCTGTGCTTGCATATGCTGGTGTGTATGTCCATGTGTGTGTGCTTGCATGTGTGTGTGTACTTGCGTGTGTGCGTGCTTGCGTGTGCTTGTGTGCTTGTGTGTATGTGTGTGTGTGTGTCTACAGGGTTTAGGTGTCAAACAGGAGCTGAAGCTAGGAGGCTGCCAGGCCGGCAATTGCCTAACGTGTGTGTGTGTGTGTGTGTGTGTGTGTGTGTGTGACTACAGGGTTGAGGTGTCACAACAGGCCAGCAACATGTCACAGCAGCATCCTCGAGGTGAGAAGCAGGAGCCTGACACTGGAAGTAGACTAGTGGTAGGAAGTCTGATAAGTACAGGCGTGTAAAGTACTTGAGTAATTGTACTTTGTAGGGATGCCCCGATCGATCGGCCACCGATCGTTATCGGCCGATACTCAGTATAAATATGCAATCTGTGAATTCCGATAATTAGTCATATTCGCCGATAGCGGAAACCGATCAAGCGAAGCTCTCACTCGCTGTCTGTCTCAGACACACACGACCTGCAAACTGCCGCTGCTCCTCCTCCCTAGCCCCGCCCGCCCCCGTGTAGAGTTTGTAAACAAAGAGGTGCGGCTCCTCTGCTCGAGTCTGTAGTGCACTGCATTCGACCTGCGCTAACGTTAGCTACCTAGCTATCGTTACTGTTTAAACAAAATTACCCAGTCAACTATTCACGTTTAGTAGGCATTGTCTAACGGTATTTAGCCGGCTAGCTACCGATAGCTCCTGATATCAACAAATGATCCAGAAAGTCTAGTAGTTCATGTTCATACCTCAGTTAGCTTGCGTCAGCTGACGTTCGTTTACTGTTCAAAACGAAATGTCCCATTGAACTAAAGTTCTGTCTTAACGTCATCTAGCCGGCTAGCAGTAGCTACAGATAGCTCTTGATATCAATGTCTTATAACATTGATTTAATGCGTATTCGAGCTGAGGGCTTGCTGAATGTGAAACGACCAAAGCACTTAACGTTACCAATGGGGTCCCGCTGCAGCGCCGGAGAATCCTTTTGAGCTGGGCTACTAGAGTACACACAGACAGTGGAGCTGTTTGCAGATAGTGAGCATTTTGACTTGTTGCGTGGTGGCGATGTCTCGCAGTCGCAGATAATACAAGTACAAGTCTAATTATATAATATATATATTTTATAAAAAAAAAAAACGTTTTATATAAAATCATTTTTAATTTCTTTTTAATCAAAAACAATCGGTATCGGATCGGTATCGGCCGATATGGATCACGACGATCGGTGATCGGTATCGGTGGCAAAAAACGTGATCGGGGCATCCCTAGTACTTTGTTACTGTTTTTGGGGGATTTGTACTTTACTCGAGTATTATTAGGTGTGTATGTCTTGTACTTTTACTCAATTACATTTCAGAGAAAAAAAAACATACTTTTTTACTCCTTAGGGCCTACATTTAAAACGCAGATCTACAAAGTACAAATCTCGCAGGTCCAACCATTTTAATTAGTATATTTGTTTCTCTGGCCGAACAAACGTTAACGTTATTAATCCTGCGGCCGTGCTTTATTTAAAAACAGCCAATCAAATCCCCAACAATGGAAAATGAACCCGCCCATACCCATGCTGATTGGTCCTCCTTGTTGTGCAAGACTAGAAAGCGGGGATCTTCGATTTAAACACCTGCTATCAGAAGAATAGACGGTCAGAAAAAAAGTTTTTACTTTTACCTTTTTAGTACTTAATTTAAGTACATTTAAAAGTAGAAACGTTTTGACTTTTACTCGAGTGTGTTTTTTAGCCAGATACGCTGACTTTTACTTACGATTTTGAGACGGTATACCCATACGTTCACTGAAGTATAATTTCTGGGTACTTTTTACACCCCTTATCTTCCCTCATGTCTGCTGCATGAGGCGTGAACAGTGGGGTCTGCCTACGACACCTGCTCTCTAACCCTGCTGCTGCTTCTAAAGGCCCGTCAGGTATGCATGTGTTCCATTCCCAGAGCCCTCTGGCACCCAGCAGGTGGGTCTGTCTGCTGCTGATGCAATGGAAACTGCCTGCTCTGTTTAAATGTGTCTTTGGACTGATTTACCTCAACATCCCAGACCCCTAAAAGAATCTAATGCGTCACGCTTAACTTGGCTTAAAGAAAATGTGAAATATGGACGGCATTTTCTTTCAACTGTCATCACAAATCACAGAGCGGCAAAACCATAAAGTCATCAAGACTTTAAAAGTTGGATCTCTGCTGCGACCCTGTGGCCGTATGGTGAACTGCAGTTTTGTGTGTTTCTATGTTGAAAGGATTAGATTACATTCGATTAGATTCAAATGTATTGTCGTCATAGAGCACAAGTACAGTACAACAAAAAGAAGTTTGACATCCAACCAGAGTGCAAATGTAATATACAATGTACAGGTGATTAAACTGTATATAAATGAGTAATAGTGCTAATCAGATGTATGTACAGAGTTGTAATATTAATATGTACAGTGATCAGGGGTGTAAAAAGTACCCAGAAATTATATTTAAGTGAAAGTATGGGTACCGTCTATAAATCGTACGCAAGTAAAAGTCAGTATCTGGCTAAAAACACACTTGAGTAAAAGTAAAAAAAAGTTTCAACTTTTAAATGTACTTAAGTTCTCAAAAGTAAAAGTAAAAACTTTTTTTATTCCGGGGCAATGAAATGGTAAGTTTCGTCCTCTTCATCACTCGTACTATCGTTTGTGGCCGTCTTCTGTAGCTCGTCACTCTGACAGTCTATTCTTCTGATAGCAGGTGTTTAATCAAAGATCCCCGCTTTTTAGACTTGCACAAGGACCAATCAGCATGGGTATGGGCTGGTTAATTTTCCATTGAGTGCGGCCGCAGTATTAATAAGTTAATAACGTTAACGTTAGTTCAGCCAGAGAAACAAATATAATAATTAAAATCGTTGGACCTGCTAGATTTGTACTTTGTAGGTCTGCGTTTTAAATGTGAGTAAAAAGTATGTTTTTTTTTCTCTGAAATGTAATTGAGTAAAAGTACAGAGACAAAAGTACAAACTAATAATACTCTAGTAAAATACAAATCCCCAAAAACAGTACTTAAGTATTGTAACAAAGTACAATTACTCAAGTACTTTACACCCCTGCAGCAGTGATACAGGTATACAGACACTATGGTAGTAAGTCACACTGGCCAGCAGCATAACTAGTAAGAGTAGGTGAGGGATATGTACAGATATAGATATAGTATCTACAGATAATAACAAGGGTTATATGCAGGTATGTACAGATGGTATGCAGTGTTGAGGAGTAATTAACTACATGTAGTTCAATTACTAGTTTGACTACATTTTACAGTAGTTGGGTAGATTCACTACATTCATAGCTTTGGATCATGTAGTTTAATAACTACATATATGCACCTAGACAGCTGCTCCCTTTCCCACCTCCTTAACCCTTTCACTGCCACACGACAGAAGGTTAACGAAAGGTTATGCCTATAACCTAGTTATATGAGTACTGGCTGAGCGTCTCGCTCTTCGCCATACTGAGATATACCTCATCTCCAGTACCTACTGTACTTCATTGACGAAAACAATGCACCCATGCACTTGACCAGGCCCCGCCCCAGTGTCCCCTATAAGACACCGGACATGGTCATACTCGCCCTTCCTCTGGAAAAAGTTTTCCATCATAGAAAAACCCAACCAAGGGACCTCAGGGCGCGCTAAGAGCGAGACGCTCAGCCAGTACTCATATAACTAGGTTATAGTCATAACCTTTCGTTATATAAGCGTACTGGCCAATCGCGTCTTGCTCTTCGCCATACTGAGATATGGGGCAGAGCAGAGGCGTGGCCCGACAAATGTACCCCCTGAGGACCCGCAAGTCCTACCACCAAGGGGGAGGGGAGTCCCGTCCACCCGCCCTTCCTAGTGAAGAGGGGGCGGCAGTCAACTCCACCAAAGTGCGAAAAAGAGGGAACTAGAGACCCCTAAAAACGCACAGCACAGGCGGGACCACGTGTGACACATCACCCCGTGGCACACACCCCTGCTAACCAACCGAAGGGCGGGACGCAGGGGAGGTCCCAGACCTTAGAACCGCCTGGGAGACAGAACCCCCAGTCATGTCCATGAGGTAAAACCTAACGAAGGGACCCGGGGAGGACCAGGCGGCCGCAGCACAGATGTCCTCCACCGAAACCCATGACTCAACAGACCATTACAGGCGAGGAGTCAGGGAAATCCCTAAACAATACCCCGTCAACCTGCTCCATAAAGGAGGGGACGGGGAACCCCCAGAGAGACTTCCCACGTGAGCAATAAATTGAAAAGTTTATGTAACATTGAGCCACGTGACCAAAGGCTCAAGATACATATATACCGAGCGTAGCAGAACTCTCGAGTTCCCATGCACCGCAACACCAACTTGACAACAACAGAGAACCACACAAGGGGCCTGTAAAGAACTCACGGAAGTCGGCAACCAATAGAAACGCGCCCAGTGACTTATTCTATGGCGGGGGGCCAGTCCAGCCAACGTGTAGCAAAGGGCAATGCCCTCGCACAACCAATGTGACAGGCGCTGTTTGGACAGTGCCTTACCAGCGCAAGAGCCACCGTAACAAACAAAGAGCTGATCGGTAGCCCTGAAGTCCTGAGTCCGACTGAGGTAAACCCCCAAAGCCCGGACGGGACACGACAGGTGAAGGCTCGCCTCTAACTCACCAGCGTGAGGAGGCGGATGAAACGCCTGAACCACAATATCCCTGGAGCGAAAAGAGCTCCGGATATTTTTTTGGCACGAAGACTGGATTAGGCCTCAGAGTCGCACCGCTATCGAATAGACAAGCACTCAGGCCGCACCGAGAGAGCACACAGCTCACCCACGCGCTTAGCGGAGGTGATGGCCGGCAGGAATGCAGTCTTGAAGACAGCTGTTCCAAAGACGCCTGCTCAAGAGGCTCAAACGGGGCCTCAGACAACCGGCCGACAAGACAAGAGGATATAGCCGCGGCATATACCCTCACCGTCGAAGCCGACAGTCTACCCAAAATAGACTGAAGGAAGGAAAGGACAGCGTCCAGGGGGCAGGACACCGGGTCCAAGCCCCCCACTCTACACCACTCTTGGAAAATACGCCACCTACCCGCGTAAGCCGTGGTATTAGGATGGAGCGCGCGCGTGCCGGATAGCGTTAACCACAGAATAGCCAAGACGCATCCCCACCAATTCACACTGACAGCAGCCAAGCCTAGAGGCTGCCCCAGAACAGGAAGGCAGAACAGAGTTACGCGTGCCTGAGAGAGGGCCCGCGGTGACCACGGAACAGGCCACGGCGGGGCTACACAGAGCTGAATCAGGGCCGGGGACCAAACAGCTGAGCCCCGGCCCGGCACGACCAGGACCAAGTCCCGCGCTCCCGACGTACCCGCCCCAACAGCTGAGCCATCAGGTGTAAGGGGGGGGGGGGGCGTACAGAATCCCGGACGGCCACGGAATCGGTCCCAGACCTGCCCGACTATGTCCGGACGTAATCCCCACTCGTCAGGGTGAGGACCGCCCCGCGACATCACACCTGTTTTGTATTGCTTGTCTGTCTGAGACCAAGGACCACAATGGAAATAAGTCTTGAATTTTTTTGTGTAGAATCCTTGACATTCTTCTGGAATCTTGTATTTAAAAAAAATTCAAATCAAATCAAATCAAATTTCAGAGCTGATCTGGGCACAGATATTTCCTCCTGGGCCGGTTATAATGTAAAGGCAGTATTCCAGAGTTGATCTGGGAACAGAGAGATATTTCCTCCTGGGCAGGTTATAATGTAACGGCAGTATTCCAGATCTGATCTGGGCACAGATCTTTTCCTCCTGGGCAGGTTATATATTTCACATCATTCTCAGCACTGAACACATTTTTGATCAAACCATATGTTCTGAGTTTTGGCTCCAGGTCTCAACAGACCATTTATCTTCAAACTGATGGAAAACAGCCTCCTTAATCATCTCAATAGTACCTTTCATATTACCTTTAATATTACCTCAGAGTCCTGTTCTCTGAAATAATGTGTGAATAATATGTACTGGCCCAGGGCCACCCATCTGCATAAACAGTTTCTTACATAGTCTACTGTCGCTCATACTTTTAGTTTAGTTTACTCAGTGTATTTGATCAGGTACAGTGCATATCAATCAACAGTTATACATTTATAATATGAATGAATACAAATTAAAAAAAAAACTGTAAATATGCCAACATTAGCAGGGTTGCTAGTTTTCAGTTGTAGTCCCTGGGCTAGATGTTTAAGCCAGAAAGAAACAGAAAAATAGAAGGACATTAAAGCTAATATAAAAACAGTTTAAAAACATATTCTGTACATTCACTCACTATAGGCATTCATGCATCTAAATAACAAATCTATTCCCCCATCTTCTCGTACATACTGCCGGACGTCAGTCAGATCCCTGTGGCGTGGAGGGAGAGCATCTGGTGATCAGAAGGTTCCCGGTTCCATTCTGGTTCGTCCCGGGCAGCGCGCCGAAGTGTCCTTGAGCAAGCCACTTAACCCCTAACTGCTCCCGATGAGCAGGTTTGCACCTTGCATGGGTCACCTCCGCTGTGAATGTGTGAGTGAACGGGTGAAGTTGTAAAGCGCTTAGAATGAAAGTGTTATTATACATGCAGGCCATTTACCATTTATAACCCATATAACTCTGTATGATAGCATGTACAATAATAATGATGTATATAGTTTCAAGTTTGTTTATTAGCTGTCACAATAAAATACATGTAGCTTACGGTGAAATGATTGGTTCTGTATGAGCCCCAGAGAGTGTGCTTCATACAGTAAAAAAGTAAGTAAATAAGTAAGTATACTGTATCGAAACTTATAAATACCTGGGTATCTGGTTAGATAATACACATTCTTTTTCTCAGCATGTGTTACATCTTCAATGAAAAATAAAAGTTAAATCTGGATTCTTGTACAGGAATCACTCCTGCTTTACTCACTCTGCTAAACGCTCCCTCGTCTAAATGTCCATTCTCCCATTGTTTGACTATGGTGATGTAATTTACATGCATGCAAGCAAGAGTGTCCTTGATCGCCTTACGTTGTGTATCACTCAGCAAGTAGGTTTGCTAAAAACGCCCCCTTTTCAACACATCCCTGTGACTTTATACACATATGGCCATTGTTACACTCTTGACAAGAATTTAATTGGCTTACACTAATTTACAAAACCCTCCTTGGTCTGACCCCTACTTATCTGATACACATGTTAAAAGTGTCAC
>NC_140177.1:2021664-2043114 GCF_963971535.1 Notolepis coatsorum
TGTTCTGCCTCCTGCTGGTCAGTGTGCATGACTGCACTGCTGCTCACCACCACGCTGCACAGCGGTCTGGATAAGATAAGATAAGGTAAGATAAGATACGATAATATAAGATAAGTTAAGGTAAGATACGATAATATAAGGTAAGATAAGATAATATAAGGTAAGATAAGATAAGATATGATAATATAAGGTAAGATAATATAAGGTAAGATAATATAAGGTAAGATAAGATAAGGTAAGATAATATAAGGTAAGATAAGATAAGATAAGATACGATAATATAAGGTAAGAAAATATAAGGTAAGATAAGGTAAGATAAGATAAGGTAAGATAATATAAAGTAAGATAAGATAAGATACGATAATATAAGGTAAGATAAGGTAAGATAAGATAAGGTAAGATAAGATAAGATAAGATACGATAATATAAGGTAAGATAAGGTAAGATAAGATAAAGTAAGGTAAGATAAGGTAAGGTAAGGTAAGGTAAGATAAGATACGATAATATAAGGTAAGATAAGATAATATAAGGTAAGATAAGATAAGATAAGATAAGATAATATAAGGTAAGATAAGGTAAGATAAGATAAGGTAAGATAATATAAGGTAAGATAAGATAAGATAAGATAAGATACGATAATAATAAGGTAAGATAAGGTAAGATAAGATAAGGTAAGATAAGATAAGATACGATACGATAATATAAGGTAAGATAAGGTAAGATAAGATAAGGTAAGATAAGATAAGATACTATAATATAAGGTAAGATAAGATAAGGTAAGATAAGATACGATAATATAAGGTAAGATAAGGTAAGATAAGATAATGTAAGATACGATACGATAAGATATTCCTTTATTGATCCCCTTGGGAAAATGTGGGCATCATAGCAGCATGGGGGAGGGAGGAGGGGAGGTACAGGTATGGGCAGGGTAATAGTAGAAAGACATAAATATGGGCAATAAAATTTGATAAAAAATGAACAGTGTCTGGTAGTTAGAGAACGGCTGTGTTGGTGGATAAAGACTTGTTTTTTTTATTTGATTTGATTGAAGTTTCTTTCAAATATGCAACATACTGTAACAAACAAACATCAAGTACATATATAGCCTTAAGCCGTTCAAATAATAAATGTATATAAAAAATAACAAAGAACAAACAAAAAAGTAAAACAAAAATGTCTTTTGTTGTCATTTACATATTTGAAAAGGAGTGGGAAGAAGCATACACTTATTTAATCCCACCCCTATTTACTCATCAGAACATACTATATTATATTTAATAGTTCATACATTACTAGCCTTATATTGAAAAAATTTACTTAGTTAACAATACATTTTTTAATAATACCTTATTAATATTTGCCAAACTATGTTACCCTGTAAAGTTCCTCTAGCAATTTTTTACACATATATACAACTATATACCTACATATGCACATATATACATTTATATATATATACATACATACACATACATACTGCCAGTTATCAAACCCCTTCTTCATCTCTGTACCTCTGTAAAAAGAAAATCTTTTAAACTGTTTTATGTTTTGACATTGCTTTATTGTATTGTGTTAGTTTATTGTATTGACATTGTGTTGAGAGAGAGTGTCAGCATCTGGATGAACCAGCGGCTCTGTGTCGTAATAGTTGTGTTGCCTAATGCGATGTGTTGCTTAAAGGGGGAACTACGCCCAATTTCATAATTCATATTGTGTTATTCCCTGGGCTAAAACTCAACTATAACTATTTGCCATTATAAACGGTTTGATTATTGTGACGAGACAGTGTGAGTGAAACGTAGCCTATAGCATTAGTTCACGGAGGTCACACGGAGGTCACACAGAGGTCACACGGAGGTCACACGCAGGTCACACAGGACACGGAGGTCACACAGAGGTCACACGGAGGTCACACGCAGGTCACACAGGACACGGAGGTCACACAGAGGTCACACGGAGGTCACACAGGACACGGAGGTCACACGCGCATTCTGCACCAATCATAAAACACAAAGCTGAAACTGAGGCTGAAACTGTCTTTTATTATTATGCACCTTGCTACTATTATGCACACTTATTAGAACTGTATATAACAATCTTTGTTTTAGTCATCTTATTTTATTCTATGCAAATTCTTTTGTATTTTTATTATTGGAAGCTGATATAGTCGAGGGACCACAATAAATAGATGTTCACTCTTCTTGCTCTAAAGTACTGAAATAAGTGACAAAAGAGGAATCTGAATCTGAAAAAGTAATCTACCTTGCCTTGCCTATAGTAAAAGGTAAATGGTGCATCTATATATCTCTTTTATCCAAAGCGCTTTACAATTTGTTCCTCACATTTGACCCATTCACTCACACATTCACACACCGACGGCGGAGGCGACCACGCAAGCTGTGCTCAAGGACACTTCGACACGCTGCCCGGGATGGCTGCTCTACCTCCACTGTCGCCCCTACTAGTACTACCTACTATGCTAATAAATTATGTCTATAATATTATGCCCTCAAGACAGTAGCACTCAAGTTCAACACTGTTTGACGAACAATCTTACTGACCCTTAGCTGCCAGAGTTGTACCCTTCCTTCCTGCTGACTTGTCTAACACAACTTGGAAGTTCAAGTTCAAGGTTCTTTATTAGTTGTCATACAGAAGTACAGAATACTTTTATACAAAATGCTTCTTTCTGTCACGCTCCAGAGACTGTGCTAGACAAAAGATAAGTATAAAATAAAAATAAAATAGTATAGCATGTAAAAATAGAAGTAAAAAAGAAGTCACGTACGTAGACACAGTGTTCAGTATAGACATATGTACAATGTTCAATGCAGAATAGAGTAACTGAGTTACCGTACAATATACAATATGCTATGCAATGTACTAATATACAATACTATATAGTGCAAAGCAGAAATGGGATGAGGTCGCTTTGGATAAAAGCGTTCAGCTAAATGACTAAATTTAAATTTAAACAGCGCGGCGCATTTAAGCTCTTCTGCTTCCCGCTATAGGGAGGTGTAGTCTGTCTGTCGTCACTTTAGTTTCCTGCGCGGTCCACCCGTATAGGGATTTATCATTGGGAAAATGTATTATCGGCTATTGTAATAATTCTGCCTCATGAACATTGGCAAGCTTTCCGTTTTTGCACAAAATGAGTTCCCTTCCATATCACTAACATTATTGTTTAAGCGTTTTTGGTTGAAATAAAGTTAGTTTAAAGGGTTGTTTAATTTGTCGTTAAAAAAGAACTACACTCGCAGTACCAGTAGAACTCCTGTCGTTCAGTGCTGTCGCCTATAATACACGTCACGGCCATTGTGTATAGTTTTCTCAGTGAACGAAAACATAAACGTTATTATTAGGGATGTCCGATATTATCGGCCGGTATCGGCATTAAAATGTGATATCGGAAAATATCGGTATCGGTTTAAATTTTTTTATTTTTTTATTTTTTATTTCTATAACCTTTATTTACCCAGGCAAGCAAGTAAGAACAAATTCTGATTTTATTTATTGTCAAAAGTATGCATAATGTTGTGTTAATTCCACAACAAGAGATATGTAATGTTAATTACATGAAATTATTCTGTTTTTTGGGGGGGGGGGGGGGGGGGGGGGACCCTGCATATATCGGTATCGGTTGATATCGGTATCGGAAATTAAGAGTTGGACAATATCAGTATATCGGTATCGGTAAAAAAGCCAATATCGAGCATCCCTAGTTATTATTTAGCTACTTTGACGATTAATTGCGAATTTTTTCATGTTGAGCTATAATAGATTGTGGATGAATACACACAGAAAGGTACACTGTGCCAATGTTCATGCTTTGTTTGTTTTAAACGAGACGATTTAGAAACGTTCCATTGAGAATGCGTAGCAATTTCAAGCGGGGTGGACCGTGCAGCAAACACCAATGACGTAACCACCACTACACCTCCCTATTCAGTGCATGGCCGCCCTCTGCTGGCCACCCTCTGCTGCTGCGTCTCTACGCCACGCTGCACTGTTGCACCGCAGTGTTTGTTAAAACCCCCTCCACCACCGAACCCAGCCAACACCTGCATCAATCTATCTTATCGTCTAGATATGCTCTCTAGGCTACACATGCCATGCTGCAGCTTAAAGTCTCAATTGTCAATATCACATCCTCTGAGAACGTGGTCACTAAAAAGGCTCTGCTCAGGATGTCGCCAAGGGGGTTTATTTGCACTCTCTGACAAATCTGTTGCAGGCTTACATGGATTTGTAATGAGAGTATCATGAGAGCATAGACTATTCCCGCTGAAATACAACTGTGTGTGTATAACCACTGGTCACTATAACTGGTTATTATCATCATGACGAGAGTGTGTTCCTGACACGTCTATTCGAAAGGCAACCGGTTTATGCGTTTTGCGAATCTGATTGGCCACTGACGCTTCTGGTCATGTGACATGTGCGCCCAATCGCGTGACGCGCCCATTTTTTCCGCCTCGACCAGCAGCAAACTACCTAACGCCTAGTTTATCACTGGTTAAGCTTTTAGGCGACTCTTTGGAAGTTGGTTAAGGTTAGAGTTTGGAATCAGGGCTGGCGTTCTATCGCCCTGCTCTAAGACAAACTCTAACCTTAACCAACTTCGAAAGAGTGCCTAAGCTTAACCGGCGAAAGAACTTGCCGTCACACGATTGGTGCGACCAGAAACAGCAGTGGCCAATCAGAGCGCAAAACGCGAACGCGGAAGCATAAACCGGTTGCCTTTCGAATAGACGCGTTCCTGACCCAATGTGTCTCTGTCGTCATGTTAGAGAAGTCTATACAAGGGGAGAAAGAGATGCTGTCAAATGTATGTACATTATTTATTTTTAATTTAGAAGTTAAATTGAACTTCTTTTAACAAATAAGAAATTTAAAGGTCCACAATTGTTCACTTTTGGGCAATTCTACACAATTCCCAGGTTTTTTTCCCATCAAATTCATTGTTTTGTATTTTTAATCAAGTACTTTGGTGCACCACTTTCTGCCCTTCCAACATACAAGCTATTTTTGGCTGGGCTCCGCCCATACTCATTAATATTCATAAGTTGTTGGCAAGTTGGCTAACGGCTCACAACGTGAACCAGCAGTAGCTACCCCGCCGCAAGCGTCCGCTCGTATTCGAGCTACAACCCCTGTCCTACCCCACTGACCGGCCCCATATAGATTACCTGATTAATTTAATCCGCGGTCTGGGAAGAACAATCTGCGATATGCAACTCATGTCCAGACTTCATTTATTAATTTTCTTTATTTTACCTTTATTTACCCAGGGTAGGTTCGCTGAGCACGGATGCTCTTTTTCAGCTACGCCCTGCTTCACATTCACACAGTTCCTTTCACACCTGGGAGCTGCCCAGTACAACCACAGTCTGACACCGTTGGCCACTGAGCAACTCCACTGGAGCTGTTACAAAGGGTCAGATTAAACCGAATATATATATTTATTACTTGAGATATATTGTATAATATTTGTATATCGTCTGATATCCCTTGTATATTCTTTGTATATATACACGGAATATCCCTTTACCTAGGTACAAACCAGACCATAATATTCGTTCTCCTATTGGACAGCGACCCCTAGGCGCCAACGGCCATACCCCCAATGGCAAGTTCAAAGCCACCGCCGGGGCATGTCTCAACGTGTCCAGGTTTGCGCAGTAATACGAGACAGAACTGAGGTTGGCACTAGATTATTCACCTTACGTATAAATACGTCGCAGGTGGATACAGCAGTAGTCTCATCCCAAAGTTGAAGCCTTCACCACGAGTCAACGACCAAGTGAAGTGAGCAACCTTGCGTCTAAATAGAGCACTTATAACATGTGCGAATAGGATAGAAAAGGTGTCAGAGTTTAGTGAAATAACGTCAAGTTCGACCTAGTTAAATGTGAAGTATAGTGCACAGGAGAATCTACACCGGCGAATGCAGAGCCTTTTCCGGCTGGATTATATTGCTTTGGTACTGTGGCTGCTGGAGCAGAGAACCGTCTACCCCACTGCTGTGTGGGATCTACCCTGTGAGGAGCACCATCGAGCCCGCCTCTAGGACCACAGAGGCTGGCTGGCTTTCGTCCATGCTGTCGAGCATACTTGGATTGTAGCTGTTGCTTTTGTCTGCCGATCAAGGGAGTAATGTACCGCCTCCCGTAGCTGGAGCTTCTTTGTTCCGCGTTGATTCAGACTTTGCTCCCGAACATTCTTCTACCCTGCTGGCTTACAACCGGAGGGAACCCCCTAGTGTCTCCAGCTGACTACGAGTGTGCCTTATGTAATTCTTATGCTACAGGTGGCGTCAGTTATACCCATCTTACTATTCTCATGGACTTACGCTCTTGACCTACTTAAGTGTTCTTCGCCTTACAAGCGCAATTATAATTCTCAATCTGTAACCTACCGTTGCTTGCTTAATAATAATAAATCCCTCCAAATAGAACTTTAGGTGTCATTGTTATATTCTTGTGTGGGTGTTCACCAGATATACCGTGTACTGTATGGCCAGTAATTAAAGTACATAACTAAGTAGTGGTTTAATAATACCATACTCTCAATACAGTCAGGGAATTGTACCCCTCAGTTACAATTGGTCCTTCGAGCCGGAGGGTATCAGTGTAATATCTAATATAATATTGATATTAACCATGGCCAGCGGTGAACACTCCCCAAGCAGCTCCCCCGAGCTAGAACGCCCGCAGCGCAGACGTCAGCCACCTCCCTATCTAGAGGCATACGCTGTCAGTCTAATACCTAGCTTTATACAGATGTTAAATGCGGATAAAGCGGATAGTCAAAGCATGTCAAAACCTACCGACCAGGCGACCCTGCCAGTAGACGTAACGTAACTGACCAAGCTCACGGGGGGGACCAGGGGGGACATGACATGACTATACCCCCAGACAACGTCAACGGAAGAGCCCCCGGAGAGCTCCAGGATAAAGAAAGCGCTCCGGGGACAGAACCCGACACACAACCAAGAGAAGAGAAGCGCGCCCAGGAGATGGATCTCGAGGCGCGCCCAGAGAACAGATCTCCAACGAGCACTGTCAGAAGCCGATCACCTCCGTCAGTGTCATCCCCCAGCGAGGCGGACCAGATGCTGGCGCAGGCATTCATCGCCACCCTGGCAGCCTCCACCGAACGCGATCGACTTCAGGGTGAACGCGATCGACTTCAAGCGCAACAACTAAGTGAGCGCGAACATTCTACCATGGAAAGAGAACGCCTCCAGGCTCAACAGACGAGCGAGCGCGAACAAGCTGCAGACCAACGAGAGCGCCTTCACGTGCAACTCCAAGCGCAAGCCCTTAGTGAGCGGGAACACGCTGCAACCGAGCGAGAGCGCTTCCAGGCGCAACAAAGGAGTGAAGACGACCGCATAAGACTGGAGACCAGACGCCTTCAGACAGAAGAGAACATTGAAAGAGGCCGCGCCGAAGCACAGCGCGACGCCGCCCATGCCCAGCGCGAAGCAGAGCGCGACCGGCTGCAGGCGCAGATGGTAGAACAATTGATTGCCATGGCGACACCCCCTCTCTCCACACGGAGCTCCCGGAGATCATCACGACAAGGGTCTAGGGCACATTCCCCTACCCGACCAAGCGACCCGGGACCCCGCCAACAGGCGGATCCTGTCTACGTCTCCGAACCCCCTCCCCGACCGGTCCATACGAGACCCAGCCACCGGGAAGAACCGGCCTACATCGCTGAGAGACTGACTAGAAGACTCCAGGACCTAGCAGAGGAAGAGGAAGAGGAAGAGGAGGAATGTCAAGCCCACCAGCAGCAACGTACTCTGGACCAGGAGGCCCAGTACAGCCCCGACCAGCAGCAACGTACTCTGGACCAGGAGGCCCAGTACAGCCCCGACGTCAGCCCCGAGCCACTGCACTACAAACCCCCGACCCAACTCACGGGTGAGTTTGACGTACAGTCAGCACCGAGGAACAGCACCTGGGTACCCGGCCCCTGGTACCCACCAAGTACCAACCCACGACAACACGTACGGGGAGACTCGCCCAGGAGGCCTCTTCCCCAACGCTCACCGATGTGCCAGCCATCCATGGCATCGTACCTTGGCACACCGACGTTCCCAGACTTTACACGCGAGGACGGAGCACAGTACACGGAATTACGGATGTGCTTGGAGACTATGATGTCCGACGTCCCCGATGAGTCGTACAAATATGCCATCCTCCTCAAGCATCTCAAGGTGCCCAGAGCGCATAATATAGCGCTGGCATATTCCAACTCAAGCACCCCATACTCCGCGGCTCTAGTGGCCCTCGACCAGCGTTATGGACGCATATGGGACTACGTGATACAGGAAATAAGAGACATCGACCGCCTCCCCCCAGCCAAAGACAATAGAGCAGGGGTGTCAAACTCATTTTCACAGAGGGCCACATCAGCATTATGGTTGCCCTCAAAGGGCCAAAGACCGTATAAATGTTAATGTAATGTAAAATAAATGTAGCTACACATTTACATATTGTTAAACATGGTGTTTCTGTATTTATTACTTATTCAAGTTATACATATTGCATATTCATTTGCATAAATGTAAAAATATATGTTAGCTTATGTTATTTTAACAAATAATTTTAGTTTATCAGAACCCCATATTACTCCACCAATCAATGATCAAACCATTCAAGTAAATAACAAAGAAGAATATCATCAAATACAAGCTATGACATTAAGTTTGTTCAAAACCTTTTTGTCACAGTCAAGATGGGCAGAACTAACAACTGTGAGCTGCAAAGAACACGTGGGACAGATGTAGCAGATGTTACAAAAACAAATGGCTGCACACAACCTTGCAGAGGCCATACATCCAACTAATGGAAGATAGTTTAATTAACTTTATCGACTTGTTTACATCAGGGTCCCCCATTTTCAATTCGTAATGAAATTGCTATTATGTGTCTGCATGAACACACAACTGTAACTGTACTCAAAAATAACAAAATAAGGGTTGTCTCAGTTCACAACTATATTGGTCAAGTTTTGGGTGGGACTTGTTTGCGTCCCTACAGCTTCTTATTCAATTGAGCGAGATGCTCGGTTATGTCACACAGCCAGTTTGCATCTGACAGTTCAGACAATATTTCTTCAACCCTTTGTTACCTATTCCGCCTGGATCTTTTTTGTATTTTGGGCTGTAAAATTGTCAAAGAATGTCTGAGGAGTAAGTGCTTTTGGCTTTTTTCCTTTGTTACCTCAGATGTTCAACATACATGTATGTGTAAGAATGTGTAATAACTAAGGCTGTCAAAGTTAAAGCTTTATTAACGCATTAACCCACAATTATTTTAACACTGCTATTTTTTAACCCAATATTAATGTAAAAAAAAAAAAAAAATGTTTTTTTTTTTTTACCTGAGCTATTGGGGGGCCACATCAAATGACGTGGCGGGCCGGATTTGGCCCGCGGGCCGTGAGTTTGACACCTATGCAATAGAGCATTGGATGACCTCTCTATCAAGGTACAATCCCTGGTAGGGATGCTGGGGTCCCAAAGGGAAAAAGGGAGATATGAACTATATGCTAACTCTAATGTGGAACGAATACTAGAGAAGCTCCCTCCAGCCCGCCAAGAGCGTTTTCGGCGGCAGAGAGACCACCGTGATCCCGACGGTCCTGAGCCATCCCTCCTAGACCTGGCCGACTTCCTCGCGAGAGAAGTCAGCAGCCTACGACTGGATACGTTCGTGTGGAGTGGACCAAGCCCAAAAGATGGACCTCGGAGATCTAACGATAACCGCCGGTCGGTGACCGTTATGCACCAAGCCGAATCAGTACCGCAGCACAAGAACCACAACACCCCCTCGACGAAAGAGGAGTGGAAGATTGAATGCCAGTACTGTGAAGGGGAACATCGGCTGTATCAATGTGACACTTTCAAGAAGCTGACCACGGACGAGGTGAGTCAGTGGATCAAGGCCAACCGCCGCTGCTTCCGCTGCGCGCGCGGCCATATGGCAGCTGAGTGCCGCTTGAAGAAGAGATGCGGCAAGTGTGACGGCGCCCACTTGGAGGTCCTGCATGACATCAACAAGCGTCCGCCAGGACAACAGAGTGGGCCCGTCACGGTGATGTATCAAGCCGAGGCGGTGGCACCAGTACCGAAGATCCACCAGACCGCCCCCTGGTGTACCGACTGCTACAGCAGACACTGGGAGTCACGGTGCTACTCGGACGACCGCGAGTCGGCACCACTCCAGAAGATCTAAGGCAACCCACCAACAGGAGTGCTCCATATAGACCAGCATAGCGGGACCCCCCGAGTGCTCATCAAAGTGGTCAGAGTGCTCCTGAGCTACGAGGACAAGGTCCTGGACACTTACGCCGTCCTAGACGATGGGTCTGAAAAGACTCTCCTCCTCGCTTCCGCCGCAGCCCAGTTGGGCCTGCGGGGTGCCAAAGGAACAATGACAATCCGTACCATCAGAAGAGACCAGAAGACCATAAAGGGTGAAAATGTCTCCTTCAAGATAGCAGCGGTGGACCAGCCCGAGAAGCAGTATAGCATCACCAACGTCTTCACCAGCCACGACATAGGCCTGTCACAGTACACCTACCCCATCCCACAGCTGATGGCGAAGTACGTGCACCTACGTCAACTACCTATACCGCTTATCGACGGCGCCACACCGACCCTGCTCATAGGCTCCGACCACGCGGACCTCATTCTCCCAATTGAGGCGGCCCACATCGGACCCAAAGGATGCCCAGTCGCGGTTCAGACCCGACTGGGGTGGACGCTCCAGGGCCCCCTCTACGGACTTGACAGTCAACCCACGTCTACACGCTGCCTGCACACAAAGGTGAGCGACACCGGCCACTCTCCCGTACAGCCCGTTGAGAGGCTATTGACATTAGGCGAGAGGCCTGTGAGAGAACCGTGGGCACAAGAGGGAGTTCCGAACTCCACCCCCCTCAGCTGCGCTCCAGACGTAGCTGACCTCGAACCCAGCACCCCAAGCGACTCCTTGATGGGACGGCCGGAACCGGCCCCTCCTCAGACGGGGTACAGACCAAACAAGAGGAACAGACGGAGGATGTGGAGGCACAGCCAAGCACAGATCAACCAGTCTCAGGCCCGCTTCCTCCTAAGCCCCCCTCCATCCCGTCCAGCCCGTCAGAAGCGGGTCAAGGACAGGGACAACTTAAAAGTGGACACAATCGTCATGATCATAGACCAGTCACTACCCCGAGCTGCGTGGCCGGCCGGCCGCGTAAGCAAAGTGATCACTGGTGCCGACGGAAAGGTCAGAGCGGCAGAAGTTCTTATCCAGGGACGGACATACACCCGACCCGTGGCGAGGCTGATAGAGTTGCCAAGGCTCCCTGACTCCCTTGATGATGACCATGACCCACTGACTTTGTGAATTGCCCTACTCCTCACAACGGACATTGAGTAGTGGACAAGACGGTTAATCTGTCTCTGCTTATCTAATTAGGTGCGGACTAATTAGGAGGCGGCTGTTACAAAGGGTCAGATTAAACCGAATATATATATTTATTACTTGAGATATATTGTATAATATTTGTATATCGTCTGATATCCCTTGTATATTCTTTGTATATATACACGGAATATCCCTTTATCTAGGTACAAACCAGACCATAATATTCGTTCTCCTATTGGACAGCGACCCCTAGGCGCCAACGGCCATACCCCCAATGGCAAGTTCAAAGCCACCGCCGGGGCATGTCTCAACGTGTCCAGGTTTGCGCAGTAATACGAGACAGAACTGAGGTTGGCACTAGATTATTCACCTTACGTATAAATACGTCGCAGGTGGATACAGCAGTAGTCTCATCCCAAAGTTGAAGCCTTCACCACGAGTCAACGACCAAGTGAAGTGAGCAACCTTGCGTCTAAATAGAGCACTTATAACATGTGCGAATAGGATAGAAAAGGTGTCAGAGTTTAGTGAAATAACGTCAAGTTCGACCTAGTTAAATGTGAAGTATAGTGCACAGGAGAATCTACACCGGCGAATGCAGAGCCTTTTCCGGCTGGATTATATTGCTTTGGTACTGTGGCTGCTGGAGCAGAGAACCGTCTACCCCACTGCTGTGTGGGATCTACCCTGTGAGGAGCACCATCGAGCCCGCCTCTAGGACCACAGAGGCTGGCTGGCTTTCGTCCATGCTGTCGAGCATACTTGGATTGTAGCTGTTGCTTTTGTCTGCCGATCAAGGGAGTAATGTACCGCCTCCCGTAGCTGGAGCTTCTTTGTTCCGCGTTGATTCAGACTTTGCTCCCGAACATTCTTCTACCCTGCTGGCTTACAACCGGAGGGAACCCCCTAGTGTCTCCAGCTGACTACGAGTGTGCCTTATGTAATTCTTATGCTACAGGTGGCGTCAGTTATACCCATCTTACTATTCTCATGGACATACGCTCTTGACCTACTTAAGTGTTCTTCGCCTTACAAGCGCAATTATAATTCTCAATCTGTAACCTACCGTTGCTTGCTTAATAATAATAAATCCCTCCAAATAGAACTTTAGGTGTCATTGTTGTATTCTTGTGTGGGTGTTCACCAGATATACCGTGTACTGTATGGCCAGTAATTAAAGTACATAACTAAGTAGTGGTTTAATAATACCATACTCTCAATACAGTCAGGGAATTGTACCCCTCAGTTACAGTAGCGGTTGGGGGTGTAGTGCCTTGCTCAAGGGCACTTCAGCGGTTGGTATTAAGGGTATGAGAGAGAGTTATTCATTCACTTCCTGCAGCCCAGATTTTTCCTGCCGATCTCAGGGATCGAACCGGCGACCTTCCGGTCACAAACCCGCTTCTCTAACCTTTAGAGTCTTCAACCGTCCCCGGAGAGTAGGGATGTTCGATATTGGCTTTTTTACCGATACCGATATTGTCCAACTCTTAATTTCCGATACCGATATCAGCCGATATCAACCGATACCGATATATGCAGGGTCGCAGCTGTAGCAATCAAGCCCACTGACACACACTGTTTCAGTGCAATCAGTCCACACACCTGCCGGCTGCCGGCGATAATAATAATCATTTGGGCTGACAGAGCCACAGAACAACTGCGTCTGCATTTGATCTCGTCTTGTCGATGGTGTAAAATGAATTAGGTATATTGTTAGTAAGTTAGCCATGTAATAAGCGGGATAATGTATAGCCTATACCCGGTCATTGTCGCAAAATAATTGACCTTCACTACGTTTAGAACACCTCGGCGAGGCGCCTCTGTGTTATAAACTCTGTGTCGGTCAATTATTTTGCGACAATGACCGGGTATAGGCTATACATTATCCCTTACATATCTCTTGTCGTGGAATTAACACAACATTATGCATACTTTTGACAATAAATAAAATCAGAATCTGTTCTTACGTGCTTGCCTGGGTAAATAAAGTTTAAATAAATGTAAAAAATAAATAAATAAAAAATAAAATATTTGAAAACCGATCACATTTTAACGCCAATATCGGCCGATAATATTGGTAGGCCGATATTATCGGATATCCCTGTCAGAGAGTAAAGGAAGCCTCCCGGAGACTCCGTTCAGGACGACGGGGCAGCCGTTCAGTAGCCGACTTCTGCATCGAACTCCACACTCTCGCAGCGGAGAGCAGATGGAGAGAGGGCGGAGCGCTAACAGAGCGTCTTTTACACAACGCCATGAATGATTCGATAAAGGATTAATTAGCCATCTGATCCGTATGCTAATCACTCGAATCACTGTTGAACTTCAGTTGCACTTGCTTGTTGATTGTGGGCGGTGGCTACAACCACAGTAGGGGCTATGGGGTATGCAGATATGAGCTTAACAGTGATTGTCACAGATCCAGTCAATTCAGAGTGGCTTATTTCAGTAGGGAGAGTTCTTGTCATGTCACCGCTGAACAGCAGAGACTACTGCACTTGGTACAGATTTCACATTTTCTCAGTGTCGGTACAACCCCACATTGCTTGAAAACAATGCAAAACACTGGAAAAGGCAATTTTTTACAATAGGGGACCTTTAAGAAATTCAAGATTATTTTTATTAAATTGTTGAAAAGGGGGCCTTCCTCATCAGGAGCGGTACTGTAGCTCCTGCCTGCTGGGAGATGTGGGCATACGAGTCCTCCTGTGACGTGGTGCAGCTGTCCTGGTCCGAGGTATATACCGGCTTCCTTACAGTATATATCACTCGTCCCTCACGTGGCATATATAATAACTAGAGCTCTGAGAGCTCTCACAGGCTCAATGCCAACATAATACCATGACTTATTAGCTTTTCCCCCACAGACCAGAAGGCTTGAAGGCAATCACTGCCACTCCCTCAGCAAGACGGCTGCCTTTGTGAAGAGAATAGAGATGAGGCTGGCGCACCTGCCCTGTGCCTTTCATCCTCTCCGTGAAGGATGTGAACACGGCGCTCCATCTCGCTTACAATATGTAAATAAAGCACTTATCGACCACGGGAAAAAGGGTACTTATTGTACATTATGTTATAGCTATATAAGTGATGTATTTACAGAACGTATTTACAAATAAGTACATATATTACATATTCACACATTTTTTATTTTTTTTTACTTCTAATGTTTTCCTCTGCTGGGGAAGGAATCGGGCCTACTGAGACCTCACCCAAACCCTAACCACACTGTTAGCTTAAACTAACCCTAACCCTAACCCTAACTTCGTCTTGTTTACATCAGGGTCCCCCATTTTCAATTCATAATGAATTGTAAGTAAGGGTGCAATTGGCACCGTGCAATCCATTCTTTGTGGATCCCGCCCTATGTGTGTCTGACTGTTAACCACTAAGGGCTAGATCCACAAAGGATGGATTGCACGGTGCTAATTGCACCCTTACTTACAATTCATTATGAAAATGGGGGACCCTGATGTAAACAAGACGAAAGTCTTTCTCTGGTTGTCATAATCACAGCAAGAGCTTTCTTCACTCCTCCTCATTCCCCCCTTCACATTCACCACACGCCCTCCTCACTCCTCTTCATCCTCCCTTCCATCCACCACGGAAGCCTCACAATTATGGTCAGCACCCCTTCACCCCCTGTCACTCAACTCAGTTGCACCTCATCTCCTGATTCACACGCTGTCAGGCACCTCACTCCTCACAGCTGTATCCCATCCCCCGTTGATGAAGACCCTACTTCTACCGGACGACGCTGACCAGAAGTCGTCGTGGTGTTAGTATCACTACCTAGGTACGACGCCTCAGTCCGAAGACCTGCTAGACATCCCCGTGTGATTATTCCCTGTTCTAACTTTCCTCTCTTGTGCCCAGGACCAGATTGCAGAATGGGTAAAAAAAAACGTTATATACACTGTGTTATCTTCATTTTAAGGGTAAATAGGCTCCAGATGAATTTTATTTTGTGGGATGGGGGAAAAAAAATTGCTCTTTTGATAGTAAAGGTTGCTGACGCCTGGCCTAGAGTATAGGCAACAGGTCAGAGGTCATACAGTATAGATAACAGAGTCTATTAGGCAACAGGTCAGAGGTCATACAGTATAGATAACAGAGTCTATTAGGCAACAGGTCAGAGTTCATACAGTATAGATAACAGAGTCTATAGGCAACAGGTCAGAGTTCATACAGTATAGATAACAGAGTCTATTAGGCAACAGGTCAGAGTTCATACAGTATAGATAACAGAGTCTATTAGGCAACAGGTCAGAGTTCATACAGTATAGATAACAGAGTCTATTAGGCAACAGGTCAGAGTTCATACAGTATAGATAACAGAGTCTATTAGGCAACAGGTCAGAGGTCATACAGTATAGATAACAGAGTCTATTAGGCAACAGGTCAGAGGTCATACAGTATAGATAACAGAGTCTATTAGGCAACAGGTCAGAGTTCATACAGTATAGATAACAGAGCCTATTAGGCAACAGGTCAGAGTTCATACAGTATAGATAACAGAGTCTATTAGGCGACAGGTCAGAGGTCATACAGTATAGATAACAGAGTCTATTAGGCGACAGGTCAGAGTTCATACAGTATAGATAACAGAGTCTATTAGGCAACAGGTCAGAGTTCATACAGTATAGATAACAGAGTCTATTAGGCAACAGGTCAGAGTTCATACAGTATAGATAACAGAGTCTATTAGGCAACAGGTCAGAGGTCATACAGTATAGATAACAGAGTCTATTAGGCAACAGGTCAGAGTTCATACAGTATAGATAACAGAGTCTATTAGGCAACAGGTCAGAGTTCATACAGTATAGATAACAGAGTCTATTAGGCAACAGGTCAGAGGTCATACAGTATAGATAACAGAGTCTATTAGGCAACAGGTCAGAGGTCATACAGTATAGATAACAGAGTCTATTAGGCAACAGGTCAGAGGTCATACAGTATAGATAACAGAGTCTATAGGCAACAGGTCAGAGTTCATACAGTATAGATAACAGAGTCTATTAGGCAACAGGTCAGAGGTCATACAGTATAGATAACAGAGCCTATTAGGCAACAGGTCAGAGTTCATACAGTATAGATAACAGAGTCTATTAGGCAACAGGTCAGAGGTCATACAGTATAGATAACAGAGTCTATTAGGCAACAGGTCAGAGTTCATACAGTATAGATAACAGAGTCTATTAGGCAACAGGTCAGAGGTCATACAGTATAGATAACAGAGTCTATTAGGCAACAGGTCAGAGGTCATACAGTATAGATAACAGAGTCTATTAGGCAACAGGTCAGAGGTCATACAGTATAGATAACAGAGTCTATTAGGCAACAGGTCAGAGGTCATACAGTATAGATAACAGAGTCTATTAGGCAACAGGTCAGAGTTCATACAGTATAGATAACAGAGTCTATTAGGCAACAGGTCAGAGTTCATACAGTATAGATAACAGAGTCTATTAGGCAACAGGTCAGAGGTCATACAGTATAGATAACAGAGTCTATTAGGCAACAGGTCAGAGGTCATACAGTATAGATAACAGAGTCTATTAGGCAACAGGTCAGAGGTCATA
The DNA here is from genome assembly GCF_963971535.1 of Notolepis coatsorum. Taxonomy (NCBI): domain Eukaryota; kingdom Metazoa; phylum Chordata; class Actinopteri; order Aulopiformes; family Paralepididae; genus Notolepis; species Notolepis coatsorum. The sequence goes on from NC_140177.1 coordinate 2,038,685, forward strand.
CAGTATAGATAACAGAGTCTATTAGGCAACAGGTCAGAGGTCATACAGTATAGATAACAGAGTCTATTAGGCAACAGGTCAGAGTTCATACAGTATAGATAACAGAGTCTATTAGGCAACAGGTCAGAGTTCATACAGTATAGATAACAGAGTCTATTAGGCAACAGGTCAGAGGTCATACAGTATAGATAACAGCGTCTATTAGGCAACAGGTCAGAGGTCATACAGTATAGATAACAGAGTCTATTAGGCAACAGGTCAGAGGTCATACAGTATAGATAACAGAGTCTATTAGGCAACAGGTCAGAGTTCATACAGTATAGATAACAGAGTCTATTAGGCAACAGGTCAGAGTTCATACAGTATAGATAACAGAGTCTATTAGGCAACAGGTCAGAGTTCATACAGTATAGATAACAGAGTCTATTAGGCAACAGGTCAGAGTTCATACAGTATAGATAACAGAGTCTATTAGGCAACAGGTCAGAGGTCATACAGTATAGATAACAGAGTCTATTAGGCAACAGGTCAGAGGTCATACAGTATAGATAACAGAGTCTATTAGGCAACAGGTCAGAGGTCATACAGTATAGATAACAGAGTCTATAGGCAACAGGTCAGAGTTCATACAGTATAGATAACAGAGTCTATTAGGCAACAGGTCAGAGTTCATACAGTATAGATAACAGAGTCTATTAGGCAACAGGTCAGAGTTCATACAGTATAGATAACAGAGTATATTAGGCAACAGGTCAGAGGTCATACAGTATAGATAACAGAGTCTATTAGGCAACAGGTCAGAGGTCATACAGTATAGATAACAGAGTCTATTAGGCAACAGGTCAGAGGTCATACAGTATAGATAACAGAGTCTATTAGGCAACAGGTCAGAGGTCATACAGTATAGATAACAGAGTCTATTAGGCAACAGGTCAGAGGTCATACAGTATAGATAACAGAGTCTATTAGGCAACAGGTCAGAGTTCATACAGTATATATAACAGAGTCTATTAGGCAACAGGTCAGAGGTCATACAGTATAGATAACAGAGTCTATTAGGCAACAGGTCAGAGGTCATACAGTATAGATAACAGAGTCTATTAGGCAACAGGTCAGAGTTCATACAGTATAGATAACAGAGTCTATTAGGCAACAGGTCAGAGTTCATACAGTATAGATAACAGAGTCTATAGGCAACAGGTCAGAGGTCATACAGTATAGATAACAGAGTCTATTAGGCAACAGGTCAGAGGTCATACAGTATAGATAACAGAGTCTATAGGCAACAGGTCAGAGTTCATACAGTATAGATAACAGAGTCTATTAGGCAACAGGTCAGAGGTCATACAGTATAGATAACAGAGTCTATTAGGCAACAGGTCAGAGGTCATACAGTATAGATAACAGAGTCTATTAGGCAACAGGTCAGAGGTCATACAGTATAGATAACAGAGTCTATTAGGCAACAGGTCAGAGGTCATACAGTATAGATAACAGAGTCTATTAGGCAACAGGTCAGAGTTCATACAGTATAGATAACAGAGTCTATAGGCAACAGGTCAGAGGTCATACAGTATAGATAACAGAGTCTATAGGCAACAGGTCAGAGTTCATACAGTATAGATAACAGAGTCTATTAGGCAACAGGTCAGAGGTCATACAGTATAGATAACAGAGTCTATTAGGCAACAGGTCAGAGGTCATACAGTATAGATAACAGAGTCTATAGGCAACAGGTCAGAGGTCATACAGTATAGATAACAGAGTCTATTAGGCAACAGGTCAGAGGTCATACAGTATAGATAACAGAGTCTATTAGGCAACAGGTCAGAGTTCATACAGTATAGATAACAGAGTCTATTAGGCAACAGGTCAGAGGTCATACAGTATAGATAACAGAGTCTATTAGGCAACAGGTCAGAGGTCATACAGTATAGATAACAGAGTCTATTAGGCAACAGGTCAGAGTTCATACAGTATAGATAACAGAGTCTATTAGGCAACAGGTCAGAGGTCATACAGTATAGATAACAGAGTCTATTAGGCAACAGGTCAGAGGTCATACAGTATAGATAACAGAGTCTATTAGGCAACAGGTCAGAGGTCATACAGTATAGATAACAGAGTCTATTAGGCAACAGGTCAGAGGTCATACAGTATAGATAACAGAGTCTATTAGGCAACAGGTCAGAGGTCATACAGTATAGATAACAGAGTCTATTAGGCAACAGGTCAGAGGTCATACAGTATAGATAACAGAGTCTATTAGGCAACAGGTCAGAGGTCATACAGTATAGATAACAGAGTCTATTAGGCAACAGGTCAGAGGTCATACAGTATAGATAACAGAGTCTATTAGGCAACAGGTCAGAGTTCATACAGTATAGATAACAGAGTCTATAGGCAACAGGTCAGAGGTCATACAGTATAGATAACAGAGTCTATTAGGCAACAGGTCAGAGTTCATACAGTATAGATAACAGAGTCTATTAGGCAACAGGTCAGAGGTCATACAGTATAGATAACAGAGTCTATTAGGCAACAGGTCAGAGTTCATACAGTATAGATAACAGAGTCTATTAGGCAACAGGTCAGAGTTCATACAGTATAGATAACAGAGTCTATTAGGCAACAGGTCAGAGGTCATACAGTATAGATAACAGAGTCTATTAGGCAACAGGTCAGAGGTCATACAGTATAGATAACAGAGTCTATAGGCAACAGGTCAGAGTTCATACAGTATAGATAACAGAGTCTATTAGGCAACAGGTCAGAGGTCATACAGTATAGATAACAGAGTCTATTAGGCAACAGGTCAGAGTTCATACAGTATAGATAACAGAGTCTATTAGGCAACAGGTCAGAGTTCATACAGTATAGATAACAGAGTCTATTAGGCAACAGGTCAGAGTTCATACAGTATAGATAACAGAGTCTATTAGGCAACAGGTCAGAGTTCATACAGTATAGATAACAGAGTCTATTAGGCAACAGGTCAGAGGTCATACAGTATATATAACAGAGTCTATAGGCAACAGGTCAGAGGTCATACAGTATAGATAACAGAGTCTATTAGGCAACAGGTCAGAGTTCATACAGTATGGGTGACAGAGTTTCCTCGCTGCTGTTTTCCTTCATCCACCGGTGTTTTAATAAACACAATGCGGTTCCTTCTCACAACAACATGCGTGACAATCGTCCACCGTGTGGCTTTAAATACCGGCTCCAGCAGGGAGAGAGAGAGAGAGAGAGAGAGAGAGAGAGAGAGAGAGAGAGAGAGAGAGAGAGAGAGAGAGAGAGAGAGCGCCTCTCTCTACCAGAGCACCCAGAGCGTCGGCCTTAGAGCGAAGTGTGGGCGTGAGTGAGTGAGTGAGTGAGTGAGTGAGTGAGTGAGTGAGTGAGTGAGTGAGTGAGTAAGCTGCTTAACTCCAAATCTCCCTCTGAAAATTACAGATCAGCAATTTCCCTATTTGACAACAGTGGAGGGGGGGGGGGCGGCAGGGGGGAGATGCTGTATTAGCCAATGAGATTAGCTCAGATCGAAACAAAGGGGCGCAGTGTGTATATAGGGGGCTTTTCTCCACCGAGCAATGGCCACCGCAAGCCGGCGAGGATCCGGCAGCCGAGGTAGTAGTGACTTACTGTAGTTTCCCTTGTTCAGGCTGAAGCAGTGACTTACTGTAGTTTCCCTTGTTCAGGCTGAAGTAGTGACTTACTGTAGTTTCCCTTGTTCAGTGACTTACTGTAGTTTCCCTTGTTCTGGCTGAAGGCAGTGACTTACTGTAGTTTCCCTTGTTCAGGCTGAAGTAGTGACTTACTGTAGTTTCCCTTGTTCAGTGACTTACTGTAGTTTCCCTTGTTCAGGCTGAAGGTAGTGACTTACTGTAGTTTCCCTTGTTCAGTGACTTACTGTAGTTTCCCTTGTTCAGGCTGAAGGTAGTGACTTACTGTAGTTTCCCTTGTTCAGTGACTTACTGTAGTTTCCCTTGTTCAGGCTGAAGCAGTGACTTACTGTAGTTTCCCTTGTTCAGGCTGAAGTAGTGACTTACTGTAGTTTCCCTTGTTCAGTGACTTACTGTAGTTTCCCTTGTTCAGGCTGAAGGTAGTGACTTACTGTAGTTTCGTTTCCCTTGTTCAGTGACTTACTGTAGTTTCCCTTGTTCAGGCTGAAGCAGTGACTTACTGTAGTTTCCCTTGTTCAGGCTGAAGCAGTGATTTACTGTAGTTTCCCTTGTTCAGTGACTTACTGTAGTTTCCCTTGTTCAGGCTGAAGCAGTGACTTACTGTAGTTTCCCTTGTTCAGGCTGAAGTAGTGACTTACTGTAGTTTCCCTTGTTCAGGCTGAAGCAGTGATTTACTGTAGTTTCCCTTGTTCAGTGACTTACTGTAGTTTCCCTTGTTCAGGCTGAAGCAGTGACTTACTGTAGTTT
>NC_140177.1:2043314-2138314 GCF_963971535.1 Notolepis coatsorum
GTGAATATATCTACGCCGCATCTCACACATTGTCATGCAGGAAGGAGCCTGCTCTCTGTCTCACCTCCTCTCTGTCTCACCTGTCTCACCTCCTCTCTGTCTCACCTGTCTCTCCTCTCTGTCTCACTGTCTCACCTCCTCTCTGTCTCACTGTCTCACCTCCTCTCTGTCTCACCTGTCTCACCTCCTCTCTGTCTCACCTGTCTCTCCTCCTCTCTGTCTCACCTGTCTCTCCTCCTCTCTGTCTCACCTGTCTCACCTCCTCTCTGTCTCACCTGTCTCTCCTCCTCTCTGTCTCACCTGTCTCTCCTCCTCTCTGTCTCTCCTCATCTCTGTCTCACCTGTCTCACCTCCTCTCTGTCTCACCTGTCTCTCCTCCTCTCTGTCTCACCTGTCTCACCTCCTCTTTGTCTCGCCTGTCTCACCTCCTCTCTGTCTCACCTGTCTCACCTCCTCTCTGTCTCACCTGTCTCACCTCCTCTCTGTCTCGCCTGTCTCACCTCATCTCTGTCTCACCTGTCTCACCTCCTCTCTGTCTCGCCTGTCTCACCTCCTCTCTGTCTCACCTGTCTCACCTCCTCTCTGTCTCACCTGTCTCTCCTCCTCTCTGTCTCTCCTCCTCTCTGTCTCTCCTCCTCTCTGTCTGTCCTCCTCTCTGTCTCACCTCCTCTCTGTCTCACCTGTGCGTGAGAGACCTGTGTGAGCGTGAGAGGTGAGCGTGAGAGACCTGTAACGAGCGGGACGTGAGAGGTGTGGTGCGTGACAGACCTGTCCTCCCTGACCCCCCCCCCCCTGACGCGTGGCAGGATTTGTCCAGCTTCCACCAGAAAAGCTTCCTGCCAATTACCTCAGTTGAGTCAACCTCCCTGCTCTTGACAGATGACTTTGACCTTGGCAAACACCAGGCGCTGTGCGCTGCTCGGTACACAGACTAGAGGTGGAGAGGGTGGGGGAGGGGGAGGTGGAGAGGGTGGGCGATGGCGAGGTGGAGAGGGTGGCGACGGCGAGGTGTGTAGAGGACAAAGGAGCCACAGGGACCCTCGTTAGCCGCTCGCAGACAGACGAGAGACGAGGTACCTCTCTCTCCATAACGGCGCGGCTCGACTTTGACGCGTCTAGTGTGTTTTTTTTGTTTTGTTTGGGTGAATGAATCCTTCTTCGCAGGTTTTTTTTACGACAAAGATCACACTGGACTGGACTCCCCCCGCTGAGAGAGCCAGAGCTCTGGCTTGTCTCCGTTTAGAAGAGAGACCGCACACCTGTTAGACGCCACTGACTGATAACAGGCGCTGAGGCTGATGGGTGAGTCACCTAATGGAGCAGCCAGTGTAGGAGGGCGGACCATACTGTAAGGACTATACTAAATGTATACCTATCTACTGCTTTCACTGTCTATAACTGCCCTACACTGTAATCATAATGGTAAATGGTTTCTTTTTTATATAGCGCTTTTATAACCAAAGCGCTTTACAATTTTGTTCCTCACATTTTACCCATTCACTCACACATTCACTCACCGACGGCGGAGGCGACCATGCAAGGTGCCAACCTGCTCATCGGGAGCAATTAGGGGTTAAGTGTCTTGCTCAAGGGACACATCGACACGCTGCCCGGGAAGAGCGGGAATCGAACTGGGAACCTCCGGATTGCCAGACGACTGCTCTACCTCCCGAACCACTGTCGCCCCTGCCTGATACATATAATAGTGAAGTCTACCCACATAACTCTGTATGATAGCATGTACACTAGTGCTGTATATACTGTATACACATTTATATATGTATTATTTATATTCACTGCATTAATACTACAACTCTGTACATACATCTGACTAATACTCAGTAGTACCAATTTATATATTTAATACCAGTTTAATCACCTGTACATTGTATATTACTATCGCACTTTACTGTTACATTTGTACTCTTGGACTTCTTTACAACTCTACAAATCTCAAGTATTTATATCTTGTTCTCATAATAATAATAATAATAATAATAATAATAATAATAATAATAATAATAATAATAATAATAATATAATAATAATAATAATAATAATAATAATAATAATAATAATAATGCAGGACGGGAGAAGTCTTTATTTGGGATGCAATGACACACATGTGGTACATATTGAGTCGCCGATGCGATTGAGTCTCTGCACTTGACCCATCCCGTCGTCCTCCCCCCCCCCCCCCCCCCCCCCCAAGGGCAGCCGGGAGCAGACAGGGGCGTCGGCGAGGGACCGCGCCCCGGGACCAATCCAAGTGGTCCTGTCCGTCTTCGTCAGAGTCGCGACAGCTTCAGCGATCTGTTGTGCATGTTTTTCCCTTGGGTTTCTCTTATCGGGGGGGGGGGGGGGACCCTTGCGAGCACTGAGGGGGAGAACATGCAAACTCCACACAGAAAGGCCCGGGAGATACGCCACCCACCTGGGTACCTGGCAACACGGCAACCTGGTCCCCAAGCAGGAATCGAACCCTGGACCTTCTTGCTGTGAGGCGACAGTGTTAACCACTACACCACCGTGCCATTATCCCGGTTTGTTTGGATCCGTACCTGGACCTGTTACATAGGTAGGTTGGTCATTATTATTATTATTATTATTATTATTGTTGTACCTGTGCTGTATGATGACAATACACTTGAATCTAATCTAATCTATGAGAAAATGTTTCTTCTCACTCACATGATTGCAGAAAGAACGTGGGAACCATCAGTGACTATAAGACCCGTTCTTCCGTAGGATTGATCACGATGATGAAAGAGACGGACTGTTCTCCTCTGACATCACTTCGGTGCTGCGATGGTTTAAGCAGCCGCCAGATCCAACGACATGAGAGAAGCTCTTAGCTATAGCACCAGTATAACCCTCGTCTCTAAGAACAGCTCAGTATTTCATCTAGTGTGTAGTTGCTTGTCATCTATATTACGTATACCTGTGCCTGTGTGTGTGTGTGTGTGTGTGTGTGTTGTGTGTGTGTGTGTGTGTGTGTGTGTGTGTGTGTGTGTCTGTGTGTGTGTGTGTGTGTGCGTGCGTGCGTGCGTGCGTGCGTGCGTGCGTGCGTGCGTGCGTGTGTGTGTGTGTGTGTGTGTGTGTGTGTGTGTGTGTGTGTGAGGTATAGGCGTAGATTTAGGGGGGGTTCAGAGGACATAAGGGGGTATATATGTCCTTCTTACCTGTAACTATATATGAACCTACAATTTCAGAGCCATTATATTCATATTATATTCCATTCCATACCATCAACATTGTATTCCATTATATGTGTGTCGGCGTGACCTGAATGTTTTCCTTTACATAAACATTTCCACCATAAATTGATGCAGAAAATACACAAATTGGTGCAAACAAAGTTTGCCAGACAAGCAACGGTTATGATTGGACGATCAAGGAAAGATCGTCCAGAGGAAGATGTGTAAGATGTATATCGTATGGTATTTATTTAGTATACTAGTATATATATATTATATATGAGCTATTTATAGTTATATTTATATAAATGTATTTAAATGTATTGGATTGTATGGAGATACAGCGTTTATACATATAATTAACAATAGATTCAATTATCATTTGTGATAGATAAAAAGGAGTAGGAATACAAAATAATTTTTAAAGTGTATACTTCTTCATACTCCTTGGAAACTTGGATTTGTTTATCTGTTTCTCTTTTTGTTGTCTTTTTTTTATTATCTTTTGTATTATGTCAAATGAACAGATATATTTTTTGTTTTTATACTTGTTCGAAAATAAAAATCTTTCATCGGTCATTGAAAGAGGGCGGAGCTTGAGAAGTTCAGACAGCGGCTGACCACCAGACTGACCACCAGACTGACCACCAGACTGACCATCAGACTGACCATCAGACTGACCACCAGACTGACCACCAGACTGACCATCAGACTGACCATCAGACTGACCACCAGACTGACCACCAGCAGCAGGTTCTCCTGGCGGCCCGGCCCGCTAAGTGGCCTGCAGTGTGTGTTCAGTGTTTCTATAGTTGTGATGTTGTGATCGTGAAGATGAGGAGGCGGACCTCCCAGCAGAACCGGACTGGCCACTGGGGCCGGGGGGCCTGGTCTGCTAAATGACCTCCCAGCAGAACTGGACTGGCCACTGGGGCCGGGGGCCTGGTCTGCTAAATGACCTCCCAGCAGAACCGGACTGGCCAGTGGGCCCGGGGGGCCTGGTCTTCTAAATGACCTCCCAGCAGAACCGGACTGGCCAGTGGGCCCGGGGGGCCTGGTCTTCTAAATGACCTCCCAGCAGAACCGGACTGGCCAGTGGGCCCGGGGGGCCTGGTCTTCTAAATGACCTCCCAGCAGAACCGGACTGGCCAGTGGGCCCGGGGGGCCTGGTCTTCTAAATGACCTCCCAGCAGAACCGGACTGGCCAGTGGGCCCGGGGGGCCTGGTCTGCTAAATGACCTCCCAGCAGAACCGGACTGGCCACTGGGGCCGGGGGGGCCTGGTCTGCTAAATGACCTCCCAGCAGAACCGGACTGGCCAGTGGGCCCGGGGGGCCTGGTCTGCTAAATTACCTGCAGAAAAGTTTCTTCCCCAGCTTAAAAAAACTGGGGCTATTTTTCATCTTATTATTCCGTGAATGATTTCCCCAGCTTCTAAATATACCGTGCGTACGTGAATGAATGAATGAATGAATGAATTAATTAATTAATTAATTAATTAATTAATTCATTCATTCATTCATTCATTCATTAATTAATTAACACTTTATTTAACAGATTGCAGAATGGGTACAATACAGTACGGCTCAATACACACAATGGTTAAGGGGATGCAGACCAGAGAAAGACTTTTGTCTTGTTTCCATCAGGGTCCCCCATTTTCAATTCATATAGACATTTATGACATACACAACATACATGACATTTATGGCATAGGGACATATAGGTATTTAGTACTGATACATGTGACATAAACGGTATTCAAATATACAGTACTGTTACCCCTAGATCCTGACAGAGTATATACATATGATGGGGAGGGGACTGTACATTTGGAGGGGGTGGGTGGGTGGGAGAGAAATATACATACGGTGGGGAGGGAATATATACATGCGGTGGGGAGGAGACTGTCTATTGGGAGGTGGTGGGGGTTTTGGGCATTTACGGTGGCCAGTTTCGAATTGCAGCCTCCCGTAGGTGCTCTTTAAGAGCGGTTTTGAATGTGGGTAGGGATTCACATTCCTTTACAGCTTTGGGTAGGGCGTTCCACATTGATGTGGCATAATTGCGAAACGTATTTAGTCCCTTGTTTGAGCCGAATCTGGGTTTAACATGATTTGTTGAGCTTCCTCTGGTGTAGTGGTTGTGGTATTCACTGACCTTTGGGAAGTATTTTGACATGTACATGGGTACCTTAGGAAAGATTTGCCTCTAGGATGGAACCCAGGTAGGTAATTTCATCTTTCCTTGTGACAATATTGTCACCCACTGCAACTGAGAAGCCGTCGGTCTTGCTGAGTTTGTTATTTGAACCGAAGAGAATGGACTCTGTTTTGCCCATGTGTAATGATAGTTTGTTGTCGGCGAGCCATATGCAGATTTTGCCTAGTTCCGAGCTGAGGGTTTTTTCAACCTGCAACTTGTTCTTGTCAGAGACCAGCAGGGCTGAGTCGTCCGCAAACAGGAACAAGTTGCAGTCACAGGCTGACGACATGTCATTTGCATAAATTAGGAAGAGTAGCAGTCCTAGTATGCTTCCTTGTGGAACACCACAGCTCACTGTGAGGGGGGGGGGGGGTAGAGTACCGTTTACCTCCACCATCTGTTCTCTCCCCTCCAGGTAGGATTGCATCCAGCTCACTGATAAGCTATCAAAACCAATTGCTTTTAGCTTGTCAATCAGAATGGAGTGATTGACAGTGTCGAAGGCCTTTTGTAGGTCCAGCATGACCATGCCGCAGTATTTGCCCGCGTCCACCTCTTGTTTGATGTGGTCGTTCAAATAGAGGAGGCATGTGTCAGTGGAGTGGGACGTTCTGAAGCCAGATTGGAATTCGTAGATTCGATTTTTTTCCGCCAGGTACTTTTCGACCTGTTCGAAGACTATTTTCTCCATGACTTTCGAGATGGAGGTAAGAATAGTGAACATTTAGAATTAGAATGGTATGGTAAGAAATAAACCATATACCATACCATACCATAACATTGTAATTGCGAGCTTGACGACGACTACAGGCGGGAAGCTGGAGTGCCGTTTCTTTGGTCTTTAATAAACAGAAAACAGCGTTTCACAACAAGCCCCTCATCCTGTTATATTAATTAACATCCGCCATGATATTACACACACACCACGAAAACACCCCGCATGTTGCTAAATCAAGTTAGGATAAGGCTCTCAAAGCCGCTCCGCATGCGGTCACTTGATCCTCTGTCGCCTGCCACTGTTGCTGTCGCCCCCCCCCCCCCCCCCCCCCCCACATGGCAATCAGCCCTCTTGAAGCAATGGAATGTCTGCCGCTTTGATTGACCCAGTGGGCAGTCCAGCTGAGGGTGATCAAAACACAAGTGTGTGTGTGTGTGTGTGTGTGTGTGTGTGTGTGTGTGTGTGTGTGTGTGTGTGTGTGTGTGTGTGTGTGTGTGTGTGTGTGTGTGTGTGTGTGTGTGTGTGTGTGTGTGTGTGTGTGTGTGTGTGTGTGTGTGTGTGTCTGTGTGTCTGTGTGTGTGTGTGCGTGCGTGCGTGCGTGCGTGTGTGTGTGTGTGTTTTACACCATTGGTGAATACCAAAGTGAATTAAACAGTTTTTGTTATGTCTTGCTCCCAAAGTTCTGTGTTAGAGGATAACTAATAGTACATAGTAGATAGTAGTATAGATAGTCTAGATCAGTGGTTCTCAACTGGTCTAGCCTCGGGACCCAACATTTTCCTTAGTCATTAAGTCGCGACCCAAATTTTTTAACCACTATGATTTATTTCAATTTTCTTTTTTGCAGTAATACGCAATCTTTCATGCACTGTTAAAAACATGAAATAAACACAAAAACTATGGCTAAAAACCCAATGAAATAAAATAATAATAAATAATATATGCTTCTTAGCAGATTTCTTAGCTTAACATAACAGACCTAAGTTTGGGGGAACTAATGGGATAACTGCAGGTTGCAACAAAAGTGCAACTAGGGCTAAAAACACAATGAAATAAAATAATACTAATAAATAATTATGCTTCTTAGCAGACTTCTTAGCTTAACATAACAGACCTAAGTTTGGAGGAACTAATGGGATAACTGGGGTTGCAACAAAAGTGCAACTAGGGCTAAAAACACAATGAAATAAAATAAAATAATAATAATAATAATAATAATAATAATAATAATAATAATAATAATAATAATAATAATAATAATAATAATAATAATAATAATAATAATAATAATAATAATAATAATAATAATAATAATAATAATAATAATAATAATAATAATAATAATAATAATAATAATAATAATAATAATAATAATAATAATAATAATAATAATAATAATAATAATAATAATAATAATAATAATAATAATAATAATAATAATAATAATAATAATAATAATAATAATAATAATAATAATAATAATAATAATAATAATAATAATAATAATAATAATAATAATAATAATAATAATAATAATAATAATAATAATAATAATAAATAATATATGCTTCTTAGCAGACTTCTTAGCTTAACATCCCAGGGAACTAATGGGATAACTGCAGATGTTGTTTGCTCCTGACAAGAGTCTCAAAGTCTGGGGTGATGCTCAATGTCCAATCTGTTCCTCTGCTTTGTCTTCAGCTGGACCAGAGCTGAGAAGCCACTTTCACAAAGATAGGTAGTGCAAGAAGAAAAAAATATTATATATAAAAAATAAAATAAAATAACTTACACACACATCCGCGACCCACTCAAAATGGCCTCGCGACCCACCAGTTGAGAAACACTGGTCTAGATAGTAGTATAGACATGGTAGTACATAGATAGTAGTATAGACATAGTAACATAGATAGTACATAGTAGATAGTAGTATAGACATAGTAGCATAGTACAGTAGATATTAGTAGCATGCTCCATAAACAATGAGTTGTGAAAGATGGTAAAGGTGACATGACCTGATACATATTCCATTTCAGAACTGAGAACACTACTATAAAGCTCTGGCCCAGCGACTCCTACAGGTCGGTTGGTGCGCCTGTACAGCAGAAGCAGGAAGTATCGGGGGCAGCGTGAGCCTCCCACGTGTTACTCCTCGCCGCTGAGAGATCGCGCTGTGCACGTGAAAAGATGCGACAGCTGCCTCCTCGTGTACCGGAGGGGACACGTGATGCAAGGCTTGGTCCTCAGTCACTGCAGCCGACCAGTGGGAGGCATAGTCTAGCAACGTTCGAGACAGGGGAGGGTAGAATTGAAGGGAGAATTAGCAAGGCAAAATCGGGATGGGAGAAGAATAGAAAAATAAGGAGAAAAAGTGGATAAAAAAAAAGAAGAATAAAGCTCTGGCCCAAATCTAATTGTTTTGCTCATACTGTATGTGACCTAGACAGATAACAGTGTGAACTTTTCCATTCTGATTTGGGCCACTTTCATAACGTGGTCCTAAATCAGATGCGGTTCTGATGTGTTTTAATTAGCTGCCCTCCACTGCGTTCAACTTATAGATTAAACCATAAACTGTGACTTCAGTGTCCTCCATGTTTTACGTCCATCATCTTTATTGTTAATGTTGCGCATACGGGTCAGTTCAGGAGCTGTTCACACTGGAATCTGATATTGGTCACATTTGAAAAAGAAATAACGTAAACAGCCAAACAAATAGCAATTAATCAGAATTTTGCAATAAGCCTTGCAGTGTGAACGAAGCCTATACGTATATATGACTAACAAGCGATTTACATTAATGTATTCTGCCGGCTTATCCAGAATAGCCATCTTTAAATGCCCTGCTGTTAGTATGTATTGCGGTTTTACGGCGAAAGATTGAAAGGGTCTGTATGAAAGCGGGTGCGTTCCTCCCGAGGCCAGACGGCTTTATAACGGAGCGGTTTCAACCATTGTGGACCCATTTTACACGTTCCCCTGTTGATGGCTTTCATCCTCTGATCAAGCTTAGCTTTCAATAGCTTTCAAGAACAGATACTACACACACACACGCGGTCACGCTGTCCTCTTCTCAAAAGCTGTCTTTGGCTGTTCAGAAGGGAACGCTGGCATACTGGGGCGGAATAACAAACAAGGAGACATATAGTTTGGTGTCCAGTCAAAGAGGGTTCGCTGAATCCCCGATGGTTTGGGCTTTCATGTTGCCTCGGAGCGGAAAGGAACGGAGCAGAGGATTAAAAACACCAAAGTTTTCTTTCAAATCCACTCAAACCAAGTCGTATTAACTTCAGTTCAACAGCTTGTGTGAGATCCTCTAGTTAACCATTAACCTGGGAGACATTTTGTATTCTTGGCAGAATTTAAGCCTCTGATTGTTAGACTGTCTGCCCCGCAGTTACAGCTGGAGAACCAGAACCCCACTCTGGGTAAACCGGAGAACCGGAACCCCACTCTGGGTAAACCGGAGAACCGGAACCCCACTCTGGGTGAATCGGAGAACAGGAACCCCACTCTGGGTAAACCGGAGAACCGGAACCCCACTCTGGGTGAACCGGAGAACAGGAACCCCACTCTGGGTAAACCGGAGAACCGGAACCCCACGCTGGGTAAACCGGAGAACAGGAACCCCACTCTGGGTAAACCGGAGAACAGGAACCCCACTCTGGGTAAACCGGAGAACAGGAACCCCACTCTGGGTGAATTGGCCGAAAACAAGAAACGTTTTTCCTTCTTAACCCTTTCACTACCACACTACCAAGCGGTTTAACCCTTCCACTCCGACAACATGGCAGGTTAACCCTTTCACTGCCACACGACAAAGGGTTAACCCTTTCACTACCACCCTACAGAAGGTTAACCCTTTACTATCACACTACAAAAAAAACACTACAGATGGTTAACCGTCTCATCGATGTGGCGACATCGGCACAGTTGTCTATTTGTGGGACGTTAATGTGTTTTTTAAAGTGATGTTATTTTTGCCTGTTGTGTGTAATCTTATATCGGTTGTGTATGTTTTATTTGTTTTATCTGGACCATGAGTCTGTATTAAAGTTTGATTGATTGATTGATTGATTGATTGATTGATTGATTGATTGATTGATTGTGGTAGTGAAAGGGTTAATCCTCGGTTCATCCACGCTCGTGCCTCTCAGGAAGAGGAAGGGGAGGAAGAGGAAGAGGAAGGGGACGAGCACTCGTTCACCCTGACGGAGAAGCGGGGCGAGATGCCTCGTCTGGAAGGACAAACTCGGAAGACGCGGAGTAAGAGAGAGCCCCGGTGGAGGTCAAAGGTCACTCTCATAATGTCAAAGTGGCGACCCGCGGGGCCCTGCCAGCTGTCGTCCTCCCAAGCCCCGCCACGCGCTCTGGCATCTGGAAGCCACGGATTTATGCAAATTAGCGGCAATTAATATCTGGCACCACTCATTTGCCCTTATAGACTCCCCTGACACACTGCACACAGATCAAGGACTAGAGATCTGAGGCACTTTATCAGAGGGGGGGGGGGGGGGGGGGGGAGGAGGAGGAAGAACATCGTCCCAACTGGCTGACCTTCTACTGGGCAGGGTGTGTAAGCATTCCAGAGGAGTGGACCTTCTGCCTTTGCCCTGCAGACACACTGCTGTAAAGCACCGCTCACCGTACTGATGACGGATCTCGACCACATCATCAACATCCTGGTGCCCCCCCCCCCCCCCCCCAGTGACACATGCAGTCCCACCTTCCGTAGGTCCCCTGATCTCCTGACAGATGGCATGTGGCAGTTAACCCCTTAAGCCCGATCGGCCCGGTTACCGGGTTGAGATTTATTTCACGTCATGAATAGATCAGTACAGTCCATATTAATGAATGTTGAGTTTCTTTTTCAAATGTATCCAAGAGTAAAGACCCTAACCCTATCAAAACAGCAGTCAAGGTGTATTATTTTCAGTTTGTTTGCCATTTTAAGTGTTTGTGTGTGAGAGAGTGCGGGATGTGTGCGGTGTGTGTGTGTGTGTGTGTGCGTGTGTGTGTGTGTGTTCATGTGTGTGTGTGTGTTCATGTGTGCTTGCGTGTGGAGAGATCAGTGTTCAGTGTTCTGATGGCCTGGGGGAAGAGACTGAGTCTGAGTGTCTCTGTTCTTGCCTTGCGCTTGCCTGACCGCAGCAGCTTGAACAGGCTGTTGTTGGGGTGGTGAGGGTCCTTCATTATTCTGCAGGCTCTGGATTTGCACCTCCTGTTGTATAAGTCCTGCAGGGGTGGTAGTGCAATACCCGTAGTACGCTCTACTGAGCGCACTACTCTCTGTAGAGCCTTCCTGTCCTGGGCAGTGCAGTTGCCAAACCAGGCAGTGAGGATGCTCTCCACAGCCCCTCTGAATAAATATAGGCAATAAAAGATTAGAATCTGAATATATACTTCTATGGGTAAGAGTAAAAGTAAACAGTATAGACAAGGTGCAGTATACACAAGGTGCAGTATACACAAGGTGCAGTATACACAAGGTGCAGTATACACAAGGTGCAGTATACACAAGGTGCAGTATACACAAAGTGCAGTATACACAAGGTGCAGTATACACAAGGTGCAGTATACACAAGGTGCAGGCAGTAAACACAAGGTGCAGTATACACAAGGTGCAGTATACACAAGGTGCAGTATACACAAGGTGTAGTATACACTAGGTGCAGTATACACTAGGTGCAGTATACACAAGGTGCAGTATACACAAGGTGTAGTATACACTAGGTGCAGTATACACTAGGTGCAGTATACACAAGGTGCAGGCAGTAAACACAAGGTGCAGTATACACAAGGTGCAGTATACACAAGGTGCAGGCAGTAAACACAAGGTGCAGTATACACAAGGTGCAGTATACACAAGGTGTAGTATACACTAGGTGCAGTATACACTAGGTGCAGTATACACTAGGTGCAGTATACACTAGGTGCAGTATACACAAGGTACAGTATACACAAGGTGTAGTATACACAAGGTGCAGTATACACAAGGTGTAGTAAACACAAGGTGCAGTATACACAAGGTGCAGTATACACTAGGTACAGTATACACAAGGTGCAGTATACACAAGGTGCAGTATACACTAGGTGCAGTATACACAAGGTGCAGGCAGTATACACAAGGTGCAGTATACACAAGGTGCAGTACACACAAGGTACAGTATACACTAGGTGCAGTATACACAAGGTGCAGTATACACAAGGTACAGTATACACAAGGTACAGTATACACTAGGTGCAGTATACACTAGGTGCAGTATACACAAGGTGCAGTATACACAAGGTACAGTATACACTAGGTGCAGTATACACTAGGTGCAGTATACACAAGGTGCAGTATACACAAGGTGCAGTATACACAAGGTGCAGTATACACAAGGTGCAATATACACACGGTACAGTATACACAAGGTGCAGTATACACTAGGTGCAGTATACACAAGGTGCAGTATACACAAGGTGCAGTATACACAAGGTGCAGTATACACAAGGTACAGTACACACTAGGTGCAGTAAACACAAGGTACAGTATACACAAGGTGCAGTATACACAAGGTGCAGTATACACTAGGTGCAGTATACACAAGGTGCAGTATACACTAGGTGCAGTATACACAAGGTGCAGTATACACAAGGTACAGTATACACAAGGTGCAGTATACACAAGGTGCAGTATACACAAGGTACAGTATACACAAGGTACAGTATACACTAGGTGCAGTATACACAAGGTGCAGTATACACAAGGTACAGTATACACTAGGTACAGTATACACAAGGTGCAGTATACACTAGGTGCAGTATACACAATGTGCAGTATACACAAGGTACAGTATACACAAGGTACAGTATACACAAGGTGCAGTATACACAAGGTGCAGTATACACAAGGTACAGTATACACTAGGTACAGTATACACAAGGTGCAGTATACACTAGGTGCAGTATACACAATGTGCAGTATACACTAGGTGCAGTATACACAAGGTACAGTATACACAAGGTGCAGTATACACAAGGTGCAGTACACACTAGGTGCAGTATACACAAGGTGCAGTACACACTAGGTGCAGTATACACAAGGTGCAGTATACACTAGGTGCAGTATACACAAGGTGCAGTATACACAAGGTGCAGTATACACAAGGTACAGTATACACTAGGTACAGTATACACAAGGTGCAGTATACACTAGGTACAGTATACACAAGGTGCAGTATACACTAGGTGCAGTATACACAAGGTGCAGTAAACACTAGGTACAGTATACACAAGGTGCAGTATACACAAGGTGCAGTATACACAAGGTACAGTATACACTAGGTACAGTATACACTAGGTGCAGTATACACAAGGTGCATTAAACACAAGGTGCAGTATACACAAGGTGCAGTATACACAAGGTGCAGTATACACAAGGTGCAGTAAACACTAGGTGCAGTATACACTAGGTGCAGTATACACTAGGTGCAGTATACACAAGGTGCAGTATACACTAGGTGCAGTATACACAAGGTGCAGTAAACACAAGGTGCAGTATACACAAGGTGCAGTATACACAAGGTGCAGTAAACACAAGGTGCAGTATACACAAGGTGCAGTATACACAAGGTGCAGTAAACACAAGGTGCAGTATACACAAGGTGCAGTATACACTAGGTGCAGTATACACAAGGTGCAGTAAACACAAGGTGCAGTAAACACAAGGTACAGTATACACAAGGGACCCTAACTAGCACCATATACGACATACGTTGTAGTCCGTGCAGGTTTTGGTGGTTAAGAGTCAGACACTCTTAGAGTGTATTAGAGTGCCTTTACCTTGTAGCGACTATATCACACTAGACCTCTTCTGTCATCACTCTGGGAACAGATTTCAAGGCAGCTGAGAGGAGTGACACCACAATGCATACAGAAAATTGCCTTTCATTAAATGTAACAGGGAGGAAATGCATCCTCGCAGCAAATCCTAACATCCCCCGTGTGCTTTCGTGACTAATATGAAAATTGGCACTGGCAATTTCCTTCGCTCTCAAGAATATCAAGTTTTTTTTTTCTTTTTCTTTGAACAAGTAATTACCCAGACTGCCGCGTGATGGTGGCTGTTTACGTGTCTGAATGATACAGGATGTCCTGTATGGGGGGGGGGGGGGGGGGGGGGGGCGAGGAATGCAAATCAACTCGAAGAACTTCCTTCCTGTGCCCTTTGAGTTACGCCTCTGAAGGCCCAAAAGGTTGAAGCTTTCAGGCGTTGATGGCCCACATCCACACAGAAGCACTTTGCTGTTCCAACTGACCCTGTAGACCTGAGAGCAGTGATGGTAGCTATATATAGAGTCAGTGAGTGAGTGAGTGAGTGAGTGGAGTGGAGTGGAGTGGAGTGAGTGAGTGAGTGAGTGAGTGAGTGAGTGAGTGAGTGAGTGAGTGAGTGAGTGAGTGAGTGAGTGAGTGAGTGAGTGAGTGAGTGAGTCAGTGAGTGAGTGAGTGAGTGAGTGAGTGAGTGAGTGAGTGAGTGAGTGAGTGAGTGAGTGAGTGAGTGAGTGAGTGAGTGAGTGAGTGAGTGAGTGAGTGAGTGAGATTGTTAGTCAAGAAAATAGCTCCAACCGTGAAATCGAAAACATGGTTGCTCTACACTTGGTAAATACACAACATGCAACGTGTAAATAAGACTGTTTTGGAGCTGTTTGCTGGAGCTATAGGCCAGCCGCTGTAACCTGCTTCCGGTTCTTGTGCTAAGCTAGGGAAACTAGAGGAAACTGACACCAACATTTCCCAAAATGTTGAAGTGTTCCTTTAACCCCGTCAGTCTCTTCTGATGTTACAGAGTGTTCCTTTAACCCTGTCAGTATTTTCTGATGGTACAGAAGTATTTTCTGATGGTACACAAGTATTTTCTGATGGTACAGAAGTATTTTCTGATGGTACACAAGTATTTTCTGATGGTACACAAGTATTTTCTGATGGTACAGAAGTATTTTCTGATGGAGAAGTATTTTCTGATGGTACAGAAGTATTTTCTGATGGTACACACGTATTTTCTGATGGTATAGAAGTATTTTCTGACGTTACAGAGTGTTCCTTTAACCCTGTCAGTATTTTCTGATGGTACAGAAGTCTTTGCTGATGTTACAGAAGTCTTTCCTGATGTTACAGCAGTCTGGTCAGAAAACCGTGTTGCCGAGAGCCGCACACTCGATCCACCTCCTCCCGCAAACGCAGCGCGGAATTTATGCAATACAATCAGTTTAACGACTCGGAGCTTTCGATTCCTCTTAGGTGTTACACAACAAGCTGTGAGATGTAAATTTCTCCGGTTTTCGGAGTCAGCGTGATACTTTATTCATGATAAGCGCAGATGTTAAAAATAAATGTACCAACTAATCTTCCGCTGGCAATATTTGCATAATTTTACACATGGCTTAACAGCATTAAGGAGACACTTAGCCGGGGCTGCGGTTGCCACTGCTGCTGTTGCTAGGAGGCCTGGGGGAACTCGACTACACTCACGCTGTAAGCAATGGGAGTCAGGAGAAAGGCCAGAGTCAGGTGATACAGGAACAGTGATGCCACAGATTACTTGTAAAAAAGTATCTGATTACTGATTACCGATTACCGATCAGTTACTTTACTGATTACTTGATACTTTGAAAGTAACTAGGTTACGAAGTTGTCGTCGTCCCCCTGCTGCTGCCACAACATAAGAATGACAAGTTTTAAAAAAAATTTAAATAATGCTTTATTGAAAGTGCATAATGTCATAAATCATGATCGGCTGCTCAGACAGGTCATCACGAGACGTCATCAGCCATCAGGCCATATAAGGTCACAGCTGTCCACTGCTCAGGCACTCGAGGACAGTGCACGGTTCCCAAACGAAATAAAATAGAAAATGTATATAATATAATTTTTATTAAAAATATAATTGTAAAACCAATATAAAACATGGCACAGCCACTTGGAAAAGTAACTGCAATCAGATTACTGGCTTGTAAAAAGTAACAAGTTAGATGACTATTTACTGAAAAAAGTTATCAGATTAGAGTAACTAGTTACTTAGTAACTAGTTACTGGCATCACTGTACAGGACATGGTTATTCAGTAACAACAGAACCACAGCCTCAAGCCGTAAAATGATCCAAATCAAACACCATGACCCTCCAGGTGTGTAGATAAGACTTGCTAATGGGATCGATGAGGGATGGCCGTCCTCGTTAAAAACCCAGCAGTTTGTGGCACAAGTCTCCCTTACATCAGGACCCTAATGTAAACAAGACGAAAGTCTTTATCTGGTCTCCATCCCCTTCACAATTGTGTGTATTGAGCTGTACTGTATTGTACCCATTCTGCAATCTGTTAATCAATCAATCAATCCCTCTGTCCTGTTTCAGATCTTTACAGATTTTATGAGAGTACGGAATGTAAGTTTTTTTTTTTTTTTTTTTTTTTTTTACTTTTTTTTTAAGCGTTTATCGCTTTTCTGGTCAAGCATGACCGACAGTTGTAGGGTGAAACGGGAGAGAGAGCAGGGGGAGACATTTGGCAAATGACGGCGAGTCCGGGAATCGAACTCGGAGTCAACCAGATCCGTGACGCAGCACGGAGTCCCGCGACGCAGCGCGGTAACATGGTGTGCTACTGGAGCACCTGGAATGTAAGCTTTCAAATATGATGGTGTCATATTATATAGGGTTGGGCATCGTTTTGGATTTGAACGATTCCGGTTCCAATTCCGATTCTCCATTTCGATTCCTGTTCTAAACGATTCTCGATTCCGATTCTTTTTTGAGGTGCAGGTCAAAACAGGATTTTTTTTTTTTTTTTTATCTTTAATTTGTTTCATACTATTCACATTGTCAGTTGACTTGATACAGTTTAATTTGGTTGCTGTACTGTAACTAGGGTATTAATTAAAAAAGTTAAATTTCTTTATTTTTTTTTTTTTTTTTTTTAAGAATCGAAATTAAGAATCGAAATGCAAATATGTTACTTCCGGTTCCAGAACCGGAAGTTAGGAACCGGTTCCTATTAGAACCGGTTCTCGGTGCCCAACCCTATTGGAAATATCTGAAGAAGATATGTGTTACACAGGTAAGAGATTTTGAGTTCCAGTGGTGGTGGCAAATAAGGAGACGGAGAGGTGGTATATAGCTCTTGCACAAGTGAATCCTCTTTAATAGAAGAACTCCAGAGCAGGCAGGAAAACAGACAGACGCAGGGCGTCAACTGAGAGCATAGCAAAACTATATAAACTAAATAACAGGATACAGACATGGAACAAGTACAGCCGCACTTGTCCTGGTACCGACGAGTACTGGGTCTGAGAATGGTGAAGAGCCGACGAGGAACAGAAGACAACAGGAGTTACTTAAGGTCAGCATTCCCAACATTCCACACGTACCACAGAGTGACAGCCAATCACAGGTGACATTCGATAAGGCAATTATAAAGGGAAAGTGACAGATGTCAGAATGGTATAGCCGGGATGTCAGGTCTAACAAGACCAGAGAACCCAGAACGTTACAGATATGCTTATTTGAATCTAGTTAAACCTCAAGTCTCAGAGCAGAGAAAAAAACGGAGAAAATCCAATCTAAAGTTTTGGCTGCATTTTTAACACCTCAAGGTACAAGGTGTCACAAACTGCCTTTTTTTTAATTAACGTTTTCACTATTTAGAGATACTATAACCGTTAGCCGTTACAGTAAATTATGTATAAAAATAAAAAAAAAACATTTAGCGGTGGTGGCGTGGCGGAGAGGAGGAGCCTTGCTAAGCTCCATGGCATCATGGACAACCCCTCCCACCCACTACACACAGACTTGGCTGACCAAAGGAGCACGTTCAGTGCTAGACTAACACTGCCAAGATGTAACACTGAACGGCACAGGAAGTCCTTCATTCCGACAGCCATCAGACTCTACAACGCATCACTGCGCCTCACTGCATCACTGAGCACAGGGTGACAGTACTATCTGACATAATCTTCCTGGAATTTTACTTTTAAATCGATATTTTACACTTTTACACTTTTACACTTTTTACTGTACACGTGCTGTATATTTCTGTATATTTTGACTGTATATTCTATATGTTAGAATGTATATACATAACAGAATGTATATAAATAAAATAAATTTGAGAACCGGACTGTATTTTATTCTTATTTTTATTCTTGCTCGTGACTTTTGTTTCTGACTATACCTAAATGTTTACTTTTTACTGTGAGCGATCTGTTGTGCCGAATTTCCCTCTGGATAAAGAAAGTCTTTCTATTCTATTGTATTTTATTGTATTTCATTCATTTTCTCCCGACGAGTCTCTTACCGCTGGGCCCGGTCACAAATATGCATATTATGGAAGTTCACGTCAGACAGGTGCGGGCACCGCGCCCGTTTGGTGCCCTCGTTAGACAGGTCCGGCAGGGTACACCGCCAGAAACTGCAGCTGGGTAAACAGATAAGGGAGTGGCGGGAAGAAAGGAGGGCGACCATGTCCTGTGTCTCGCACGCTCCGCCCTCGCGGCCTCCAATTTAGCAGCTTAACGGTGCGTTCACTTTCAATATAAAAAACCTTTTCTTGTCCAGACACAGAATGTCAATTTATCTTTGGCTCCGTTACCCCAGCTTCATAGAGCTCAGCGTCGTCCGCAAAACAAAAGGAATTTTTGATGCCGAGTGTCGGATGACTAACCCGTGCCATAATTACATAGTTGTAAACATTGATATACAACACGGGATGTAAAAAATATTTAAAAATTAAATAACTACCGCACTGACTACAACATGGACGAGCCGGTTCGATTTGCGTTTTGAATTTCAAAAACTGAGCCAAAGCCATGCAGGCCCTCCTCGGTCATCACAAGACGACCCACTGAAAGAACCGGAGGCCAGTGTGTGTCGTGATGGAGACGTCCAGAAACAGCTGCAGAGGAATAAAGAGATGGGCAAACAATAATAGAGCCTCCAGCCTCTCCTCTACATCCAGCCTCTCCTCTACACCCAGCCTCCAGCCTCTCCTCTACACCCAGCCTCCTGTCTCACCTCTACACCCAGCCTCCTGTCTCACCTCTACACCCAGCCTCCAGCCTCTCCTCTACACCCAGCCTCCTGTCTCTCCTCTACACCCAGCCTCCTGTCTCACCTCTACATCCAGCCTCTCCTCTACACCCAGCCTCCAGCCTCTCCTCTACACCCAGCCTCCTGTCTCACCTCTACACCCAGCCTCCTGTCTCTCCTCTACATCCAGCCTCTCCTCTACACCCAGCCTCCAGCCTCTCCTCTACACCCAGCCTCCTGTCTCTCCTCTACACCCAGCCTCCTGTCTCTCCTCTACATCCAGCCTCCAGCCTCTCCTCTACACCCAGCCTCCTGTCTCTCCTCTACATCCAGCCTCCAGCCTCTCCTCTACACCCAGCCTCCTGTCTCTCCTCTACATCCAGCCTCCAGCCTCTCCTCTACACCCAGCCTCCTGTCTCTCCTCTACACCCAGCCTCCAGCCTCTCCTCTACACCCAGCCTCCTGTCTCTCCTCTACATCCAGCCTCCAGCCTCTCCTCTACACCCAGCCTCCAGCCTCTCCTCTACACCCAGCCTCCTGTCTCTCCTCTACACCCAGCCTCCTGTCTCACCTCTACACCCAGCCTCCTGTCTCTCCTCTACACCCAGCCTCCAGCCTCTCCTCTACACCCAGCCTCCTGTCTCACCTCTACATCCAGCCTCCTGTCTCACCTCTACATCCAGCCTCTCCTCTACATCCAGCCTCCAGCCTCGCCTCTACATCCAGCCTCCAGCCTCTCCTCTACACCCAGCCTCCTGTCTCTCCTCTACACCCAGCCTCCAGCCTCTCCTCTACACCCAGCCTCCAGCCTCGCCTCTACATCCAGCCTCCAGCCTCTCCTCTACACCCAGCCTCCAGCCTCTCCTCTACACCCAGCCTCCAGCCTCTCCTCTACATCCAGCCTCTCCTCTACATCCAGCCTCTCCTCTACATCCAGCCTCTCCTCTACACCCAGCCTCCAGCCTCTCCTCTACATCCAGCATCTCCTCTACATCCAGCCTCTCCTCTACATCCAGCCTCTCCTCTACACCCAGCCTCCTGTCTCTCCTCTACATCCAGCCTCCAGCCTCTCCTCTACATCCAGCCTCCAGCCTCTCCTCTACACCCAGCCTCCAGCCTCTCCTCTACATCCAGCCTCCTGTCTCTCCTCTACATCCAGCCTCCAGCCTCGCCTCTACACCCAGCCTCCAGCCTCTCCTCTACATCCAGCCTCCTGTCTCTCCTCTACACCCAGCCTCCAGCCTCTCCTCTACACCCAGCCTCCTGTCTCTCCTCTACACCCAGCCTCCAGCCTCTCCTCTACATCCAGCCTCCAGCCTCTCCTCTACACCCAGCCTCCTGTCTCTCCTCTACACCCAGCCTCCAGCCTCTCCTCTACATCCAGCCTCCTGTCTCTCCTCTACACCCAGCCTCCAGCCTCTCCTCTACACCCAGCCTCCAGCCTCTCCTCTACACCCAGCCTCCTGTCTCTCCTCTACACCCAGCCTCCAGCCTCTCCTCTACACCCAGCCTCCTGTCTCTCCTCTACATCCAGCCTCCAGCCTCTCCTCTACATCCAGCCTCCAGCCTCTCCTCTACATCCAGCCTCCAGCCTCTCCTCTACACCCAGCCTCCAGCCTCTCCTCTACATCCAGCCTCTCCTCTACATCCAGCCTCCAGCCTCTCCTCTACACCCAGCCTCCAGCCTCTCCTCTACATCCAGCCTCTCCTCTACACCCAGCCTCCTGTCTCTCCTCTACACCCAGCCTCCTGTCTCTCCTCTACACCCAGCCTCCAGCCTCTCCTCTACACCCAGCCTCCTGTCTCTCCTCTACATCCAGCCTCCTGTCTCACCTCTACATCCAGCCTCCTGTCTCTCCTCTACATCCAGCCTCTCTCTACACCCAGCCTCCAGCCTCTCCTCTACACCCAGCCTCCAGCCTCTCCTCTACATCCAGCCTCCAGCCTCTCCTCTACACCCAGCCTCCAGCCTCTCCTCTACATCCAGCCTCTCCTCTACATCCAGCCTCTCCTCTACATCCAGCCTCTCCTCTACACCCAGCCTCCTGTCTCTCCTCTACATCCAGCCTCCAGCCTCTCCTCTACATCCAGCCTCCAGCCTCTCCTCTACACCCAGCCTCCTGTCTCACCTCTACACCCAGCCTCCAGCCTCTCCTCTACACCCAGCCTCCAGCCTCTCCTCTACATCCAGCCTCCTGTCTCTCCTCTACATCCAGCCTCCAGCCTCTCCTCTACATCCAGCCTCCATCCTCTCCTCTACATCCAGCCTCTCCTCTACATCCAGCCTCTCCTCTACATCCAGCCTCCTGTCTCTCCTCTACATCCAGCCTCTCCTCTACATCCAGCCTCCCGTCTCTCCTCTACATCCAGCCTCCTGTCTCTCCTCTACATCCAGCCTCCTGTCTCTCCTCTACATCCAGCCTCCTGTCTCTCCTCTACATCCAGCCTCCTGTCTCTCCTCTACATCCAGCCTCCTGTCTCTCCTCTACATCCAGCCTCCTGTCTCTCCTCTACATCCAGCCTCCAGCCTCCAGCCTCTCCTCTACATCCAGCCTCCTGTCTCTCCTCTACATCCAGCCTCCAGCCTCCAGCTAGCATCATCAGCATGATGAGGTCGGGGACCTCGCAGAGAGCAGAGGAAGATGAGGCAACACTGGGGGAAAGCTATAGCCTACCTACCTACCTACCTACCTACCTGCCTACCTACCTACCTACCTACCTACCTACCTACCTACCTACCTACCTGCCTACCTACCTACCTACCTACCTGCCTACCTACCTACCTACCTACCTACCTACCTACCTACCTACCTACCTACCTACCTACCTACCTACCTGCCTACCTACCTGCCTACCTACCTACCTACCTACCTACCTACCTACCTACCTACCTACCTACCTACCTACCTACCTGCCTACCTACCTGCCTACCTACCTACCTACCTACCTACCTGTCTACCTACCTGCCTACCTACCTACCTACCTACCTACCTGCCTACCTACCTACCTACCTACCTATCTACCTACCTACCTACCTACCTACCTACCTACCTACCTGCCTACCTACCTACCTACCTACCTGCCTACCTGCCTACCTACCTACCTACCTACCTACCTGCCTACCTACCTACCTACCTACCTACCTAAATATAAATAAATAAAATAATAAATATACTAAACTTTTTTTCAGTAGTTATATTCTAATATTGTTCTATTATAGTCAGAAAACATTATTATCTATGGGTTTCACATTTAGTATATTATGATTGAACAACCTCATTTTCATCTAAAAAATATGGGACATGATGTGATTGTAATACAATCAAATTACAATGGGATTATATGGTTATGAATGCATATAATGTTAGTTAGGATGTAGTATTAACTATATTGAGTGATACTCCTTTCTTTTTAGGGGTCAGGACTGAGTTAGACGGGGTGGCACGCCGCCCACTGGACTCTGCACCAAGTACCCACCTGGCTACTTTGCATAACAACAGCTCAGGTCGTCAGGTGTGTTCCAATACTATACAGTTGGACCGTTCAACACAAAACCGGTGAATGAAATGGGTTACATTCCATTCCTAGAGGCAATTATAGGCATCGTCTTTATTCGCGAGGGAACATTTATATACATAACTCCTTGGGCATTGTAGAGAGTTTCACTGGAATGCCGTTGCTAGGGAACAATTTGAAGTGTCTTGCCGTCAGTTATTGCCAGCAGGGGATGATTCGCTGCAATGCGAAATAAACTGCCGGTCCATTTTAGAATGTTTATGTTTTCAAGTTGAAACCGTCTCTACATTTTGCTGGCATTTGCCGCCATGCCGATCAGATCTGTTTGGCAGATTTCGGGGTCGACTTGGTGGATAGACGATGCCCCCCCCCCCCCCCCCCCCCCCCGCCAGGTGGTACTGGAGACCAGCGTATCCAGGCAACTGAGAGGTAAGACGTGCTGCTATGATCGTGAGGCAATCTGTGTGATTATGGTCAGATTAGATCAGCATGGTGGGCCCAGTAGGCTATACAATTGATTGATTGATTGAAGTTTATTTCAAATATGCAACATAACAAACAAACATCAAGTACAGATATAGCCTAAAGCCGTTCAAATAATAAATGTATATACAAAATTTCAAAGAACAAAGAACAAACAAAAAAGTCGAACTCATTTTTTTAATTTTTTTGTCATTTACATATTTGAAAAGGAGTGGGAAGAAGCATAGCCTACACTTATTTAATCCCACCCCTATTTACTCATCAGAACATACTATATTATATTTACTAATTCATACATTATACATAACATTCATACCCTCAAAAGACACATAGACATGTTACAAAGCAGTGAGTTCCTGCTGTTGCCCGCGGTGTGGGAGACCACGGGTTTGAAACTCCCTCGGGGCATCGAAGTTTAAGGTGATGATGTCACAACCGTTACATATATATAAATATATATAGATAGATAGATAGATAGATAGATAGATAGATAGATAGATAGATAGATAGATAGATAGATAGATAGATAGATAGATAGATAGATAGATAGATAGATAGATAGATAGATAGATAGATAGATAGATAGATAGATAGATAGATAGATAGATAGATAGATAGATAGATAGATAGATAGATAGATAGATAGATAGATAGATAGATAGATAGATATAGATATGGTATCTACATATATGTAAAAAGGATTATGATTGGGTGACAGTGGCTCGGGAGTTAGGGCAGTCGTCTGGCAATCCGGAGGTTCCCGGTTCGATTCCCGGGCACCGTGTTGATGTGTCCTTGAGCAAGACACTTAACCCCTAATTGCTCCCGATGAGCAGGTTGACACCTTGCATGGCTGTGTGAATGTTTGAGTGAATGTGTGAGTGAATGGGTAAAAATGTGAGTAACAAATTGTAAAGCGCTTTGGATAACCATTTACCATACGGTAAGAATAAATATATGGTATATACAACATTATTGTGCTATCAGGTATATATTCAGGTATATTCAGACAGATATATATATATATATATATATATATATGTGGTAAATATAAATATATAAATGTACAGTATATATACAGCACTATTGTACATGCTAGCATACAGAGTCATATGGGCAGACTGTAGTATGGGGCAGGCAGTCACGCACATCAAGCGTGGCAGGGTGCTGGTCCTGGTTCTAGCGAGATAAAGCCCAAACAGACAGAAGAACCAAAACCTTCTTCTCAGAATTCACATCCATATCAGAACTACGACAGCCTGGTTCAGTCCAGTGGTACATCGTTATTATTTTTTTTTTTTTTAATTATTCGTTTATTTGGACGGGACAATGCAAAATTTATGAACACTGTGGAGTGTAAAAATTGCCGGATTTAGCACGAGGCTAATTTCCATCCGTTGTCCCCAAACATAAAAACAGGACTCATAGAAACAGTACGAAATGTACAAATACATAAAAACAGGACACATAAAAACAGTAAAAAAAAAAGATAGTGTACATGTCATAGTGTGCATAGTGTGCATGTCATTGCGTGTACATTTGTCCAAAAAATTTACAAATACATAACAGCATGTCACATGTGTTCACATGACTGGTTGGACTTCAGCCATTTTTTTTAGTTGCCCTCTAAAAGAAGCAAGGGTGGGGCTTTCCCTTATGGAAATAGGGAGACTGTTCCATGTTTGACTGCCTTTTATGGACAGGACGTTTTGGCCAAACGTGGTCAGTTTACGTTGGACCATGCAGTCACCTCTGGTGTCTGACCTGGTGCAGAGTCCAGTGTTTCTTTTTTTGTAGATGAATTCCTGTACAGGAGGGGGAGCTAGTTCATGTAGGCATTTGTAGATGAAACAAAAGCTTTTTAAGACTTTTTAAATTTTCAAAACTCAAAAAGCTATATTGTTTCAAAATATTGCAATGGTGGTATGCCAATGGTTTCCTGGCAAATACCTTGATGGCTCTATGATAAAGCTGTGCGATGTGTTTCATGACAGTGACACCAGCAAATGACCAGTTTGTGAAGCAGTATTCAATATGTGAGAATATCATGCAATGAAGATACGTTTTGCAGCATCAACTGTTAAAAAAGGCCGGATTTGTCTAAAATTAACTAAATTAAAATTAATTGTGCGTTTCACTTTTTTGACATGTTTCTTAAAGGATATAGTTCGAGTCCAAGATGATGCCGAGGTACTTGAAATGGGAAACCATTAGTTATCCCATTATGCTTCACGCAGTAAAGGTTTCACACCACACATTGTTGATGTTTCATTACGCGATGACATGCATCGGTGAAGTCGGTCCCTCCCGCCGTTTGTGCACATTGTCGATGTTTTATTACGTGAGACAAACTGAATGAAGACGTGCCTCGCTGAAGTCGGCCCGTCGCGGGCCTTCTTCAAGGAGTGTGTGGGTCCATCCTGTGAATCCTCAGAAAAAGGCATTTATCTGTGTAGTGAGCATCATCATCAGCATCATCATCATCATCATCATTTATTTATTCGT
This sequence comes from Notolepis coatsorum, assembly GCF_963971535.1. Classification (NCBI taxonomy): domain Eukaryota; kingdom Metazoa; phylum Chordata; class Actinopteri; order Aulopiformes; family Paralepididae; genus Notolepis; species Notolepis coatsorum. The sequence continues at coordinate 2,068,999 of NC_140177.1, forward strand.
ACATGGAATTACCACAGTCCAACAGTACATATTCATATAATTCACCAAATCCCATGGCCGAAAGGAACAGGAAGAAGAAAAATTTGTATATATACCTGCCCCTACACACACACAACACACAGATAGACTTATTGCGTAAGCATCAAATGCAGCCCATTCATTTGTTTTCTTTAAGCCAAGACCAGGCTGAGCATTCCTTTCACCAAAGACCGAATCGCATGAGTCTACTGACAATAAAAGCAATGTGTTGCTGCAAAGCATTCCAATGGTATTAGATTTGATTAGATTCAAATGTGTCATCGTCGTACAGCAGCAGAGTACAGTACGCCAAAAATAAGTTTGGCATCCAACCAGAGTGCAAATGTAACAGTGTGATAGTAATATAGAATTTACAGGTGATTAAACTGGGGTATAAAATATATAAATCAGTACTACTGAGTAATAGTGCTAATAAGATGTATGTACAGAGTTGTGGTATTAATATGTGATACAAGACAAGACACTATGGTAGTAAGTAGCATTATTGTACATGCTATCATACAGAGTTATATGGGTTATATGCAGATGTATAAGCAGATATATAGAAGGATTATATGCAGCTATCTTCAGACAGATATGGATATATATATGTTAAATATAAATATATGATTGATTGAAGACTTTAATTAACAGATTGCAGAATGGGTACAGTACAGTACAGCTCAATACACACAATTGTTAAGGGGATGCAGACCAGAGAAAGACTTTCATCTTGTTTACATCAGGGTCCCCATTTTCAATTCATAATGACATTTATGAAGGGATGCTCGATATTGGTTTTTTTACCGATACCGATTATACCGATATTGTCCAACTCTTAATTTCCGATACCGATATCAACCGATACCGATATATGCAGGGTTTCCCCTCCAAAAAACCGAATAATTTCAGGTAATTAACATTACATATGTCTTGTTGTGAATTAACATAACATTATGCATACTTTTGACAATAAATAAATTCTGAATTTGTTCTTACTTGCTTGCCTGGGTAAATAAAGGTTATAGAAATGTAAAAAAATAAAAAATAAAAATTTTGAAAACCGATACAGATATTTTCCGATATCAGATTTTAATGCCAATATCGGTAGGCCGATAATATCGGACATCCCTATTTATGACATATACAGATATAAACATCTAATCTAATTCTAATCATGACATTTATGTCATACATACAGTACTGTTACATTTGTGACATACAAGATATGCAAATATACAGTATACTGTTAAACAGAGATCCTAACCGTAAATATATGCATATGAGGGGGAGGGAACTGTACATTAGGAGGGGGGATATAAATGTATATATACAGTGTATACAGCACTACACACCCCCAGCACAGACTCTTCAACCTCCTGCCATCAGGAAGGCGTTACAGGAGTCTGAAAGCCAGAACTACGAGACTGACAAACAGTTTATACCCACAGGCCATCAGGCTCATGAATGCCCAGCTCCTCCACCTAGCCCCCCCCGCCCCCCCCCCCCCCCCCCCCCCCCCCACACACACCTTGGCAGACACTCTGACCTGATTACCGCTGTGAACACACTGTCACCCTTCCCCCGAACTATGAATCACTAAAGACACTTTTTAACTGCTGCTGTGACCCACTGTCACCTCCACCCTTAACAATTGTGTGTATTGAGCCGTACTGTATTGTACCCATTCTGCAATCTGTTAAATAAAGTTTTCATTCATTCATTCATTCATTCATTCATTCATCCATTTATACTGATCGGAACATGCAATGTTACTCACTGTGCCTTGTATATATTGTATTTATCTATTTGTACCTTATTTTCTAGCACACTCGCTTGTATTTAAATATGTTAAGTTAAGTGTTGTGTGATTTTGTGTGAAGGGCGGACTAGCAAAGTATGATTTTCATTGTATGGCAAACTGTCTGTTTAACTGCGCACATGACAATAAACAATCTTGAATCTTGAATCTTGAATCTATTGTTACATGCTATCATACAGAGTGATATGGGTCATATGAAGGTGTATAGGTAGGTCTATAGGATAACTATTACAGCTATAAGTTCTCTGGTTCTGGTTCCAACTCGCTGACTGCCAGCACGCACGCCAGGGCAACTGTGACATCACAACGTTCTAATCACCAACCCCGGCGGCCAATGAGGATTCCCGCAAAAATGACACACAAAAGAAGAGGGCCTGTGTTGGCATGATGGGCGGCCATTACTCACTTCCAACATGGCAGCCGTAATCACATCCATCTTCCCAGGATCCTCTCTGTTGCCCAGAGAGGTGCTGGCACGGGGAGATTGGGGGCTTGAATCATAAACCATTAGCTACTCAGTGACAGGGTGTGTGTTGTGTGTGTGTGTGTGTGTTGTGTGTGTGTGTGTGTGTGTGTGTGTGTGTGTGTGTGTGTGTTGTGTGTTGTGTGTGTGTGCGTGTGTGTGAACATTTACCCTCCAAATTGGGAAAAAAATCCAGCTCACCACTGCTTTTAAAGATTACCTTGCAGTTGTTTACTTTTATGAATAGTGTGTGTGTGTGTGTGTGTGTGTGCGTGGCGTGCGTGCGTGTGTGGTGCGTGCGTGCGTGCGTCGGTGTGTGCGTGCGTGCGTGCGTGCGTGCGTGTGTTCTTAAAGGCCTTCTGTCTTTTTTAGGGACCGGAGTGATTCACCACATTTAATTGTCTCCAGGGCCGCTTTTAAAGCCACAGTCTGGATTCTGTTGGACCATACAGTTGACATATAATCACACAGAACCCCGATTTGCACATGACAAATTTTTATTTTCTGTTGTTAGTGTATTCTTAACCACACCATGCCTCAAAGTAAAGTATCCCCACATTTTGTAGACTGTTAAGGCCATTAAGGACAGAGAGAGAGAGAGAGAGAGAGAGAGAGAAGGAGAGAGAGAGAGAGAGAGAGAGAGAGAGAGAGAGAGAGAGAGAGAGAGAGAGAGAGAGAGAGAGAGATAACAGCTTGCAAGGTGTTTGTTAACATTGTGGTTAAAAGCACAATGATTCACACATAGGAGGAGAGACATTTGCGCAAGTTTCTTTCTCTCTGGGAGAGAGAGAAAGAAAGAGAGAGGGAGAGGGAGAGAGAGGCAGACACACAGAGAGAGAGAGAGAGAGAGAGAGAGAGAGAGAGAGGAGAGAGAGAGAGAGGAAGAGATGAGAGAGAGAGAGAGAGAGAGAGAGAGAGAGAGAGGAGGAGAGAGAGAGAGAGAGAGAGAGAGAGAGAGAGAGAGAGAGAGAGAGAGAGAGAGAGAGAGAGAGAGAGAGAGAGGGAGAGAGGGATAGAGAGAGATAACAGCTTTCAAGGTTAACATTGTGGTTAAAAAGTCAAATGATTCACACTGGGAGGAGAGACATTTCATTGCGCAAGTTGCTTTCTCTCTGGGTTGCCAGGTTGCACAAAACACAATCAGCAGTATGTATGGAGGATATTAGATGGTGTCACACTGTAATGGATTCTCACATAGATTCAATCCATCTTCTGCTTTCACTGCATTATTTAAAAAGTTATTTAAGTTGAACTCACTGTATGCTTCATGAACTTCATGATATGCGAAGACCGTCCATATGTCATTTGATATGACAGTTATGACAGTTATGACAGTTGATCTTAGCTTGGTCTACTATGTTTTAAAAATATGTGTTTACCATGGCTGAAGCACTCCCTCATCCCTCCTTCCTTCTTGCTATACAACTCTGCATGATATCATGTACAATAATCCTATACATACTATATATATATTTATTCTTACCATATATACTGTATATATATATTATGGCTGTCAGTTTATCGCGTTAATTAGATTGATTAATTAATTACACAGCAAATTATCGCGTTATGAAAATTAACTAAAAATTAATAATAAAAGAAAAAGATTTAAATTAAAAAAAGAATTAATATAAATATTTTTTAATCTCATTCATTCCATAAGAACGTAGGATACATATTTACAGATTTTTTTTTTAAATATGGTCCATTTGCATGTTCTTGGTATCTGATTCTAGGGACATCTATGGATCTCAGGGAATGTATTCCCAGTGTCAGAAATACTGTGTCTGTTACTAGGCTTGTATGTATCTTGACTGTCCTGTATGTATCTATGTATATATGTATTTATTGTGGAGATTGGGAAGTGGGCGTTTTGATGTTTGATGTTTCATGTTGAAGTAACCAGTGCCCAACAATCTGTACTGCAAACAATTACCACCAACCATCGTTGTGTGGCATTAAAGTATCTTGTATCTTGTAATTGTAATGAACCAAATGAGAATATCAATAAAAAAAAAAAGATCTTTGACTGTGAATAACACCATGCTAAAAATGACCAGACCTGAAAAATCGAAGCAAATGAATAAATGGAAGATGATTAAACAGAAGGTTTTGTAGATACAGTACTGAATTCTGCCATCCTGTAATTAATTAGATAAATGTTTATTTTTATTTTTTTGGGTCTTTTTTCCCCTCCTTTTTCCTCCGTTTTTCTCCCATCCCAATGTTAGTCGTTATGCCAATTCCCAATCCCCTTCCTGGCACCTACCCCCTACGGTCGGTCTGGGAGAGTGGAGGCTATCACATTCTTCCTCCGACACATGTGTAGCCAATCAACCGCTTCTTTTCACCTGGCAGCGCGGACTCTCACTGAGAGGGTGTAACGTGTGGAAGGATCACACTACCCCCCTTAGATCCTTTTGCTCGCTGAGCAGGCGCCCCGACCAAACTGTAGGAGTCGCTGTTTACAACGACCAGGACCCACCCACCAGTTTTCCCACCCTCTAACACTGCCAATTGTGTTAGTATGAACGACCAGCCAAGCTGGCAGCAATGCCGAGAGCTGGGCTCGAACCCAGCATCTCCTGCACTAGTGGCGAGCACCTTGCCCACTGCGCCACTTAGCCGCCCCTAGATAAAAAAAAATTATCGCCTGACAGCACTAATATATATATATATATATATATACCCACATCCGTCTGTACATACCTGCATATAATCCTTTTTACATATCTGTAGATATTATCTGTCTGTACATATCTCTTACTAGTTACACTGCTGGCCAGTAAGACTTACTACCATCGTGTCTTTATACCTGAATCACTGTACATATTAATACTACAACTCATACATCTGATTAGCACTATTACTCAGTAGTAGGGGTGTAAAGGTACACGTATCCGCACCGAACCGTTTCAGTGTGTACCGTACCGTACCGAACGGCTGTAGTGTGTACCGAACGAATACAACGGTATGTTAACCGCCCACCGGGGGCTGTTTTTTTCACAATCTAATATAATTATTATTATTTTTTCTTTTTTTTACAAGTCGATTATTAATTTCAATATAGAATATTCGTTGACAGCCCTACAAGTACAATTAGTTACTGCAGCACACTACATCACCCCTGAGTGGAACATGGAAAGCCAAACTTTCCCCCACTGTACCGAACCGTGACTTCAAAACTGAGGTACGTACCAAACCGTGGTTTTTGTGTACCGTTACACCCCTACTCAGTAGTACTAATTTATATATTTTATACCCAGTTTAATCACCTGTACAATCAGCCCTGCTGGTCTCTGACAAGAACAAGTTACAGGTTGAAAAAACCCTCAGCTCGGAACTAGGCAGAATCTGCATATGGCTCGCTGATAACAAACTATCATTACACATGGGCAAAACAGAGTCCATTCTCTTCGGTTCAAATAACAAACTCAGCAAGACCGACGGCTTCTCAGTTACAGTGGGTGACAATATTGTCACAAGGAAAGATGAAATTACCTACCTGGGTTCCATCCTAGAGGCTAATCTCTCCTGTGACAAAATGGCATCCAATGTAATAAAAAAAGTCAACCAACGAACTCGATTCTTGTACCGGATCTCCTCTCTGGTAAACAAGAACACCCTGAAGACTCTGGCAGGAGCACTCATTCAGGGGTACTACGACTATGCTTGCACCTCATGGTACCAAAGCACCTCAAAGGCGCTAAAAACAAAATTACAAACATCTCAAAACAAACTGGTCAGACTACTGCTTGACCTTACTCCTAGAACCCACCTCACCCCTGCCCCCTTTGACAACCTAGGATGGCTTAGAGTAGACGACAGAGTACAACAACTTGCAATGGGCCTGGTCTACAAGATACACTACACGACCAAGGTACCCATGTACATGTCAAAATACTTCCCAAAGGTCAGTGAATACCACGATCACAACACCAGAGGGAGCTCCACAAATCATGTTAAACCCAGATTCGGCTCAAATAAGGGACTAAACACGTTTCGCAATTATGCCACATCAATGTGGAACGCCCTACCCAAAGCTGTAAAGGAATGTGGATCACTACCCACTTTCAAAACCTCTCTCAAGGGACACCTACGGGAGACTGCAATTCAACACTGGCCCCTGTAAATATCCTAACCCAACCCCCTCCAATGTACAGTCATTTACCTAGTATGGTTTTGTCAATAGTTCAATGTACAATTGTGTTTGTTTGTACAGTGTCTCCTCCCCCCCCCCCTCAATGTACAGTGTTACTTGTTTATACAGTGTGCCCCCCGCCCCCCCCCCCTCCCCCCAACCACCTCCAATGTAAATTACCCAGTATGGTTGTCAATATCCCAATGTACCCAACCCCCCCCACCCAACCTCCTCCAATGTACAGTTTCTACGTCAAATGTATATACTCCCTTTTCTTGACTCCTTCTGTATCACAAACAGTACTGTATTTGCAAATCTGGTATGTCATAAATGTATAGATGAAGCAGTACTGACTATCTGTATGTCATGTATGTCATATATGTCTATATGAATTGAAAATGGGGGACCCTGATGGAAACAAGACAAACGTCTTTCTCAGGTCTGCATCCCCTTAACAATTGTATGTATTGAGCCGTACTGTATTGTACCCATTCTGCAATCTGTTAAATAAAGTTTTCATTCATTCATTCATTTATTACTATTGCACTTTACTGTTACATTTGCACTCTGGTTGGATGCCAAACTTATTTTTGTTGTACTGTACTTGTGCTGCATGATGACAATACATTTTAATCTAATCTAATCTAAATGAACCTAATCTGTAGCTTGTGCACCGTCTTGAAAACGGCGACTTTGTCGCTCCTCATTCCGACCGCACCTTGAAGCTGTTGACTGGGGCCTTGGTGTTGCCATGATGGGCGGCCATTACTCACTCACAACATGGCAGCTGTAATCACAGAGCCATCTTCCCAGAATCCTCTCTGTTGCCCAGAAAGATCCTGCCACAGGGAGATTGGGGGCTTGAATCATAAAACATTAGCTACTTAGTCACAGGGTGTGTGTGTGTGTGTGTGTAACGGAGGTACCGCAAGTATATCCACAGTCACGATGGAGTTCAAGTGTTGTTGTGAAGTGACTGTGGACGTTAGCGGTACTGCAAGTTAAACTCACTCCCCCTTAAAAGGCATACAGACAGACACGTTACCAAGAAGTGAATTCACCTCTTGGTATAGTGGTCTGCGATGTCGCTCGGCGCAATCCCTTAACAGGGGTCGAACTGTAACACAACGCAGAGATGGCAAGATGAGACCGGCTACATGTGCACGTGTGGTATTTCTTTTTAGAAAGCTGTGTTTAGCTTTTTTTTTTTTTTTTTTTTGCTTATCTATCACCTAAGGAAGGAGTTGCCAGGGAATGTAAGCTATTCACCTTAAATCACTGATCAGTGACATTCATCCACTCTTTCTGTGTTCATCTCCCCCCTCATAGCTGAAGTGTACGTTTGTGTGGAGTCTCTGGGGATGAGATGGTAGGATGCTTTGTGAACTTGCATCTAGGATTGTCGTCCGTTTGGGTCCCTCTAATATAAAAGGGTGAATGTCAGCCGTCTTGTATCTTGTTACACTCGAGTCTCACCAGACCTCTCTCCACAGGAGATTATTATAACCAGAGCCTAAATGCCTAACGGTGCTACCGCTAACTAATACTAACTAATACTCTTGCTGCAGGTATTGCATTTCGCTGTATTCCATTTTGCCACAGACCGCTGTTAGCCACGGTGCAGAAAAAGTAAACAAGAGTCTCTGCTCACACACTTTGTTGACACAGGCAGCAGGTAACCAGTGAGATGATGTTGGTCCAACAGGTAACCAGTGAGACGATGTTGGTCCAACAGGTAACCAGTGAGATGATGTTGGTCCAACAGGTAACCAGTGAGATGATGTTGGTCCAACAGGTAACCAGTGAGATGATGTATAATGTATAATGCAGGACCTGTCTTTATTCGGCATGCAACGACACTCAATGTTTTAGCGGCACACACAGTGGTTAGTTTTGAACACACACACACACCGGAACACACACGCATGCATTGTCTTTTAGGATCGCCGATGCGATACTCCTCTGCGCTCTTAACCCATCCCGTCGTCCTTCCCCCCCCCAAGGGCAGCCGGGAGCAGACGAGGGCTGTGGTGCGAGCCACGCCCCGGGGACCATCCAAGTGCTCCCGCCCGTCTTCGTCACGGACGCGACAGCGTTAGCGATCTGTTGTTGTGCATGTTTTTCCATTGGGTTTCTCTTATCGGGGGGGGGGGGGGGGGAGGGACCCTTGCAAGCACAGAGGGGGAGAACATGCAAACTCCACACGGAAAGGCCTGGGAGATCACCCATCTGGGTACCTGGCATTGCGGAAACCTGGTTCCCAAGCGGGAATCGAACCCTGGACCTTCTTGCTGTGAGGCGACAGTGTTAACCACTACGCCACCGTGCCGCCCCCTGATGTTGGTCCAAGCAACAGGTCCTGGCAGTTGAGTAGATTATCTGCAACCAATCAGTTTGTAGGCTGTAATCTTTACTCGCACATGTGCTCCTGAATTATTTGTCCAGTTTGTGCACAACCTTTTTAATGGCAGAAGAGAGTGAAACACTCACACTGTCCAGCCCCAGCCCAGAGTGAACCTCCAAATTGAGCTCAAAATAGCAAAATTCTGTGTGTGTGTGCGTGTGTGTGTGTGTGCATGTGTGTGCGTGTGTGTGCGTGCGTGCGTTAACGCAGGCCGCTCTGCCTCGTGGCTCATAAAGGCCTTCTGTCTTTTTTAGGGACCGGAGTGATTGTCTCCAGGGCCGTTTTTTAAAGCCACAGTCTGGAATCTGTTGGACCATAACACATTTTACATTCCGGTGTGCACGTGAGAAACGATCTTTTTTCCCCTGTGTATTCCTAACCGCACCATCACTCAAAGTAAAGGTCTGTTGCACTCCACGCTTTACAAGCAGAATATATAATCCCACATTTCGGTTTTCCGATTATATACGTCAACTCTTTTGTTCAAGTGTTGACCGGGACAATAGCAGCTGTAATCACATTAATCTTCCCAGCATCCTCTCTGTTGCCCAGAAAGGTCCTGCCACGGGGAGATTGGGGGCTTGAATCATAAAACATTAGCTACTCAGTCACAGCAGGGCGTGTGTGTGCGTGTGTGTGTGTGTGTGTGTGTGTGTGTGTGTGTGTGTGTGCGTGTGCGTGTGCATGTGTATGTGTGTGTGTGCGTGTGTGTGCGTGTGTGTGTGAGCATGCGCCATTATGTCTACATAATGTGTGACAGCAAACAGGTAAAAGGTATTGAACTGTGTCATTTTAACCCTTTCACTGTCACACTACAGAAGGTTAACCCCTTTACTATCACACTACCGACGGTTTGTGGCAGTGAAGGGGTTAACCCTACGTTTCTTGGAATATTTTGTCGTCATTCTTTCTGAGAATTCTACACCTCCATCGGTCTCATAGGCTGTCGTTACATTTTATGACTAGAATGTTCCGTTCTCAAAATGTCGATGTCACGCGTTAGATCTGATGTCACGTGTTAGATCTCATGTCACACGTTAGATCTGATGTCACGTGTTAGATCTGATGTCACGTGTTAGATCTGATGTCACGCGTTAGATCTGATGTCACGCGTTAGATCTGATGTCACGCGTTAGATCTGATGTCACGCGTTAGATCTGATGTCACACGTTAGATCTGATGTCACGTGTTAGATCTGATGTCACGTGTTAGATCTGATGTCACGTGTTAGATCTGATGTCACGTGTTAGATCTGATGTCACGCGTTAGATCTGATGTCACGCGTTAGATCTGATGTCACACGTTAGATCTGATGTCACACGTTAGATCTGATGTCACACGTTAGATCTGATGTCACACGTTAGATGGTACACCTAACCATGAATGTGTACAGGGGTAGAGCGGGTCGTCCAATGATCGAAGGGTTGGTGGTTCGAATCCCGCTCAAGCCCATGTCCATCCCATTGCCGTTGTGTCCTTGGGCAAGACACTTAAACCTACTTGCCTCGTATGCATGTGAATGAATGTTGGTGGTGGTCGGAGGGGACGTAGGCGATGATTATTTTCGCCACGCTTCCGTGAGTCTGCCTCAGGGCAGCTCTGGCTGCAGTTGTAGCTTACCACCACTCTTGGGAGGAGAAACAAGGCCCAAAATGAAAATTATTTGCACTTATTTTGAATATCCCAAGAAACTTTCAAACTTTCAAAACAAATGGAAGATCCTTCTATGTAAATGTGGGAGAGAGTAGGACAACGGTTGCTGTCCAGCGTCATCACAGGGATCCAATTATTTTACCTCTGAAAACACTTAAAACATTTATTCGTTTATTCAATACTGAAGCTACACCATGAGCTAGACATGACAGAGATTCAGATGTACAGCATTTCATTCTGCCCCCCCGGGCGCTTTAAAAAAACGCAGAAACAAGTCTGACTGAAAACGTGCCGCGGACACCGACATCAATTACATTCCTCTCACACGCAAACTGAATTAATACCCCTTTGATCTGTTTCACATTGTGGCGGCGCTCACGCTCACGCCGCCACACATCGTGAATTCCAATCGGTAACCAGATACAATGCGGTATATAATCTCATCAATTCATCAGCATGCTATATGGATCACGACGCGTTGTTTGGGTGCCACGGATACCTGCCGGCGGGAGGGAGGCGCTGACAGCCGCGCGTAATTGGGTCGGGTGGAGTACGGGGCCCCGACGTGCTTTCACTGCCCATCAGGACCAACGGGGGTGGAGAGGCTGCTAATGGCAGACGGCTGCTGTTACTCCTGCGGGGAGTGCTTTGTGTGCGTAGTACACACACACACACACACACACACACACACACACCTACACACACACACACACACACACACACCTACACACACACACACACACACACACACACACACACACACACACACACCTACACACACACACCTACACACCTACACACACACACACACACACACACACACACCTACACGCATGCACGCACCTGCTATTCTGGATCTGAGAGCCAAAAACATACTTTTCAACCTTTTGTAAAGCAGCCAATCATACGCTGCCCAATTATAGAGAATGAAGCAGCGGGTGTATGTATGTGTGCACACGCACGTGCGCAGAGTCGAAGTCCATCACTTTGAGTCCACCCACGGTACTGTCCCCTCTCTGTGGCGGGGTGGGGCGGGGGGGGGGGGGGGGGGGGGGGCAGTGGGAGGCTGAGAGCGAGATCATGTTTCATATGAATTCATCTAAACTTCCTCCGCACTTGAAACTTTGCCCTGTGTGTGTGTGTGTGTGTGTGTGTGTGTGTGTGTGTGTGTGTGTGCGTGCGTGCGTGCGTGTGCATGTGCGCGTGCGCATACATACACACGCGCTGCTGCCAATGCAAGAGCAAAAGTCCAAAAGGTTAAATCGGACGGACATGTTTTTGAGCGACGATGGACTGAGATATCCTCGACGACTATACACCTCGACGCTGAAGGCCGCCTGTCTCCTCTCTCACAGTGAAACGACCCGGTTCCCGTGCGCTCCTACTGCCAAGAGCTCGTCCGATTTCCTGTCCGTCATCATCAGTGGCATGTTTCACGTAAAATGGGTCTGCATTTATAGAACTCTTTGATCCAAAGTGCTTAGCAAATTTCTGCCTCACACTCACTCACACACTCACTCACCGACGGCGGAGGCGACCATGCAAGGTGTCGAGTCGACCCGCTCATCTGGAGCGGCTGAGTGTCTCGCTCAAAGACAGGCGCTTTGATATACGCTGCCGGGAGAAGCGACTAGTGGCTCAGGAGGCAGAGCAGCCGTCTGGTAGTCGTCTGGTAGTCGTCAGAAGGTTCCCGTTTTGATTCCCGCTCCTCGATGTGTCCTTGAGCAAGACACTTAACCCCTAATTGCTCCCGATAGGCTGGTTGGTTGGCACCTTGCATGGTCGCCTCCGCCGTCGGTGTGTGAATGTGTGTGTGAGTGACCGGGTAAAAATGTGAGGAACAAATTGTAAAGTGCTTTGGATAAAAGCCGCTGTCTAAATGCACCATTATTATTATTATTATTATTATTATTATTATTATTATTATTATTATTATTATTATTATTATTATTATTATTATTATTATTATTATTATTATTATTATTATTATTAATTATTATTATTATCAGGGATGCTCGATATTGGCTTTTTTACCGATACCGATATACCGATATTGTCCAACTCTTAATTTCCGATACCGATATCAACCGATACAGATATATGCAGGATTCCCCCCCCCCCAAAAGCTGAATAATTTCAGGTAATTAACATTACATATGTCTTGTTGTGGAATTAACACAACATTATGCATACTTTTGACAATAAATAAAATCTGAATTTGTTCTTACTTGCTTGCCTGGGTAAATAAAGGTTATAGAAATGTAAAAAAATAAATAAAATTTAAAAAAATATTAAAAAACGATACAGATATTTTCCGATATCACATTTTAATGCCAATATCGGCCGATAATATCGGACATCCCTAATTATTATTATAGGAGCCGGAATCTAACCGGGAACCTTCCGATGACCAGTTTGCCCCTCTACCTCCTGAGCCATTGTCGCACACGTATAGATCTAGATGTCATACTGTAGCGTGCAGACGGGATTCTGAGCCATGTGACCCGTGACTACACCTAACTAGAGCAATCGGTAGCAGCCGTGCAGACTATTGAGCGAGAGAAACTAAAGACAAACTGGTATTTTGAATTATGATGGATTGTGGGATTAAAGGCACAAAGTCCGCCATCTTAAACACGTTGCTGCTGGCCTTGTCTCTGCATGGTGATTGGCTTGAAGACTTTTCTTTCTCTCACCAGTCAAGCCTCTGATACATGGTTGTGTTTATCTTTGTCATGTCTGTAAACAATGGAATAACACAGATCAGCATGGTGAGTTATGATGGGCTTAGGGCACGGGTTCCCAACCTTTTTTGGCTCAAGACCCCAATTTCTATACGTCTGAAATCCTTTGCGACCCCAGCTATTTCAAATATTGACATTTCTTTGCTATTGGATACTTTTTTTAATAACTTGTTCTAATTGAGTTGATTGATAAATGGGTTTTATTGGAGGCAAGTTTCACATACACTGCATGGAAGAAAAAAAAAGCAGGTGGACACCTTGCATGGTCGCCTCCACCGTCGGTGTGTGAGTGTGCGAGTGACTGGGTAAAATGTGAGGAACTAATTGTAAAACGCTTTGGATAAAAGCTGTTATATAAATGCACTGCATTTTACAATGGCGGTCAATAGGGAATTGAGGCCAAAAAGTGGGTCGCAACTGCAAAAAGTGAAGTACGCGGATGTGCCAGTGTGATTCATGGTGGTAAAAACATCAACAGCTTGGCCGATCATGATGACATTTGAAATGCGTTGTCCTTGTGCGACATCCTACTGACGGTAACAGCATGGATTATTTATTTAGACAGCCGATGAGCCAAAACCGTATTCAACTAGATCCAATCAAATTTCGGAAAAAAAATAAATGTGTGGGAAACAGGAAGTGATGTGTTGTAAATGCATAGTAAACAGGAAGTGATGTGTTATAAATGCATGGTAAACAGGAAGTGATGTGTTGTAAATGCATGGTAAACAGGAAGTGATGTGTTATAAATGCATGGTAAACAGGAAGTGATGTGTTTCTTGTGAACTCTTAGTCCCCTTTGGACCAAATGGTAAATGGACTGCATTTATATAACATATTTTATCCAAAGCGCTTTACAATTTGTTCCTCACATTTTACCCATTCACTCACACGTTCACACACCGACGGCGGAGGCGACAGGTGCCGACCTGCTCATCGGGAGCAGTTAGGGGGAACCTTCTGATGACCAGATGACCGCTCTACCTCCTGAGCCACTGTCTCCCATGAAACTTGACAAATATGTTTTGTCGTACAACAGTGCGACGTGAGTTATAGCATCACCATTGTTGATACATAAAGACGTAGATTTACAGCCCAAGTCTGTTGAGACTGGCAATATAGGAGACTCTATAGTTTCTGTCATCTACCCGGTACAATGTTGAATGTGAAAGTAATGGCAAAGGGGGGAGATTGTTAAGCCTTGGTCGAGGTCTGCACTCTACGGAGTACATTCTTCTAGTTTCAAATGCAATGTTTCATTTTGAGGCAACGTCATCATCCTCATATTGTTGACTCATGGTGACTTGACCAAGAACATTTGAACCCTTGAAATGTAAAACATCTTCTAAAACATCTTCTTTTTTATTTATTTTTTCTTATCTTGCAGCATATTTTAAGTTTTTTTTTATATTAAAATATATTTCGTTTTTAAGAATTGTAAAGGATAGGCAAAAAATAAGCATATCCTTCAGCCTATTCCTGTGTATTTGTCAGAACAAAATACAGAATACTTTATAATGAAATGCTTGTTTCTTATGTGCCCCTGAGAGTGTGCTACATACAGTAAAGACAAAGTAAGTAAAAAATTAAGAAGTAAAAAGTAGGTAAAGTCAATATACATATATACAATACAATCACTGTACATATCTGTAGATTCTATATCTGTACATATCCTACTCTTACTGGCCATTATGACTTACTACCATAGTGTCTTTAAACCTGCATCACTGTAGGTACCTGCACATAATCCTGTTTACATATCTGTAGATACTATATCTGTACATATCCCTTACCTACTCTTACTAGTTACGCTGCTGGCCAGTATGACTTACTACCATAGTGTCACTGTGTATCACTGTACATATTACTAAAACTATGTACATGTACATCTGATTATCACTATTACTCAGTACTCCGTAGTATTAAGTTTTATATTTTATATCCAGTTATCACCTGTACATTGTATATCACTATTGCACTTTACTGTTACATTTGCACTCTGGATGGATGCCTCTTTTCGTTGTACTGTACTTGTGCTGTATGACGACAATACATTTGAATCTAATCTAATCGTACACCTAAGAAATGCAGTGATGTAAAAAGTGAACGTAATGAAAATGTAAATTTGAAAAGAAAGGAGAATGCACTGTTCAACTTGATATCCCTTTATGTTTGATAAAGGAATATCCTCCTTTATTACGTCCCGATTCTCTACTAGGAGAAGTGAATGTGTCAGTTTACCTGCACGCGGCTCAACTTACCGTTTGGCTGCTAGGATCAACTCGTTTTACTTCTCTTTTTTCCTTGCCGGCAGGTGATTCTATGTAAATATTGGCTCATCTTCTTACCCCACTCTCCCCTAGACACTTTAACCAGGTGCTCTGCCTCATAAACATTGCAAGAGGCAGGGGGGACCAGGGTTGGTTGGCACACCTTTTTGAAGGTCACAGACACAACAATGTAACGTGAAAATGTTTGGCTTTTTGATCTGCAACTCATCTATTACATTAAAACATCTGAAAGTCACTCCTTTTTTCACATTTCAGTTTTGTAGTATAAAAAATTAGCAAAATAAATAAGAAAAAAAGGTCCCCACACCAAACATATTATAAAACTGTGTTAGATAGATATTGGAAATGGATTACTTTCAGTTGATAGGAATCAGCTACATTTTCATATACGATTTTAAAGTCTGTGATCATTAGTAACGGTAACTGGTTGGTTTCAATGTGAGCGGGGTCGATTGGCACACAGATTGTAGGGTGGGTTGGCACACAGACTTTAGGGTCGATTAGCACACCGATTTTAGGGTCGGTTGGCACACAGACTTTAGGGTCGGTTGGCACACAGACTTTAAGGTCGGTTGGCACAGACTTTAGGGTCAGTTGGCACAGACTTTAGGGTCGGTTAGCACAGACTTTAGGGTCGGTTGGCACACAGACTTTAGGGTCGGTTGGCACAGACTTTAGGGTCAGTTGGCACAGACTTTAGGGTCAGTTGGCACAGATTTTAGGGTCGGTTGGCACACAGACTTTAGGGTCGGTTGGTACACAGACTTTAGGGTCGGTTGGCACACAGACTTTAGGGTCGGTTGGCACACAGACTTTAGGGTCAGTTGGCACACAGACTTTAGGGTCAGTTGGCACACAGACTTTAGGGTCGGTTGGTACAGACTTTAGGGTCGGTTGGTACAGACTTTAGGGTCGGTTGGCACACAGACTTTAGGGTCGGTTGGCACACAGACTTTAGGGTCGGTTGGTACAGACTTCAGGGTCGGTTGGCACACAGACTTTAGGGTCAGTTGGCACAGACTTTAGGGTCGGTTGGTACAGATTTTAGGGTCGGTTGGTACAGACTTTAGGGTCGGTTGGTACAGATTTTAGGGTCGGTTGGCACATTTTCAAAGGGGTCCCTTGACCGCTCACCTCAAGATATCTGAATGAAAAGCCACGAGTCTCCCCATTATAGACACGCCCACTGTATGCCAACACTGCAGAGGTCTTATATATTATATTGGAATGGTGTATGTGAATAGGTCTGCAGACTGGGTCCAACAGTCTGAATGGTGTATGTGAATAGGTCTGCAGACTGGGTCCAACAGTCTGAATGGTGTATGTGAATAGGTCTGCAGACTGGGTCCAACAGTCTGAATGGTGTATGTGAATAGGTCTGCAGACTGGGTCCAACAGTCTGAATGGTGTATGTGAATAGGTCTGCAGACTGGGTCCAACAGTCTGAATGGTGTATGTGAATAGGTCTGCAGACTGGGTCCAACAGTCTGAATGGTGTATGTGAATAGGTCTGCAGACTGGGTCCAACAGTCTGAATGGTGTATGTGAATAGGTCTGCAGACTGGGTCCAACAGTCTGAATGGTGTATGTGAATAGGTCTGCAGACTGGGTCCAACAGTCTGAATGGTGTATGTGAATAGGTCTGCAGACTGGGTCCAACAGTCTGAATGGTGTATGTGAATAGGTCTGCAGACTGGGTCCAACAGTCTGAATGGTGTATGTGAATAGGTCTGCAGACTGGGTCCAACAGTCTGAATTGCATAAATTGTACAGCATGACTGACAGCTGAGACTCTGGTGGATCCAATGAGCCTCATTGTTTTCACGTGTGATGATGTTAGTCCATAGTAGCCGTTTCATTGTCGTGAGACCATTTAAATTTTTACTTGACCTCATTGTATAAAATGACCTATTGTTACCTCCTGGATAATCACAGCCTCATGAAACTTTACCTCCACAAACTATAGACCTGGGACATTCAGATGATGCCTTCCTGGGTTTATTGACCATAAGGTTTCTGAGAAATTTCCAAAACAGAAGTGCTCGCCATCCAATCACTGAAAAACTAATTTCTTACAGAAATCTCCAAATGTTTGGTGTTAAATGTTATTGTTTTCTCATTCTTGTTTGAATTAATGCTTTTAAGCATTTTAAGATTTGTGTCACTGTCAACCAACCCTGTGTTGGGGCTGGTTGACACAAGTGCACAACATGACTTTAATCATGAATCACTGAATTTTTGAAAACATTTGTGGATATTAAAATAATGTTTTATCTGTAGCCGAGACCATTATCCTTTAATTTGCTGCTGGTTAGAATGTTCTCGTGTAAATTATGCCAGAGTAATATGGCAGAGAGCGAAAGGGGTGCCAACCAACCCTGGTCCTATTGTTCTTTGGCATAGTAGGGGTTAAATACAAGGTGCGTAAACTGACGTTTGTTTACCCTCCACTATCTGCTGGCCTCTCTTAGTCCAATCAGATGGCTTTGGTCTTGGACTTTGTCCATTCATTGATTTAGTTGTACGTCAAACGCCCCTCGCTGAAAGAGTTATTTCATATCCCCACGCTGAAAGAGTTATTTCATATCCCCACGCTGAAAACGTTATTTCACACGTGGCAAATCTAGATTAAAAAAAAAAGCATTTACAAAGCACTAGATTTAAAGCTGCTGTACATTATTTCGTTACAATAAGTGTTAAATAGCTCTACATTCCAACAGCCATCACTGATATAGAATGTCTGGTCAGTAACATGGGTCTCCCAGTCCCTCCACTCTGCAGTAAACAGCCATCACTGATATAGAGTGTCTGGTCAGTAACATGGGTCTCCCAGTCCCTCCGCTCTGCAGTAAACAGTCATCACTGATATAGAATGTCTGGTCAGTAACATGGGTTTCCCAGTCCCTCCGCTCTGCAGTAAACAGTCATCACTGATATAGAGTGTCTGGTCAGTAACATGGGTCTCCCAGTCCCTCCACTCTGCAGTAAACAGTCATCACTGATATAGAGTGTCTGGTCAGTAACATGGGTCTCCCAGTCCCTCCACTCTGCAGTAAACAGCCATCACTGATATAGAGTGTCTGGTCAGTAACATGGGTCTCCCAGTCCCTCCGCTCTGCAGTAAACAGTCATCACTGATATAGAGTGTCTGGTCAGTAACATGGGTCTCCCAGTCCCTCCTGCTCTGCAGTAAACAGTCATCACTGATACAGAGTGTCTGGTCAGTAACATGGGTCTCCCAGTCCCTCCACTCTGCAGTAAACAGCCATCACTGGTATAGAGTGTCTGGTCAGTAACATGGGTCTCCCAGTCCCTCCGCTCTACATTCTGACAGTCATCACTGATATAGAGTGTCTGGTCAGTAACATGGGTCTCCCAGTCCCTCCTGCTCTGCAGTAAACAGTCATCACTGATACAGAGTGTCTGGTCAGTAACATGGGTCTCCCAGTCCCTCCACTCTGCAGTAAACAGACATCACTGATACAGAGTGTCTGGTCAGTAACATGGGTCTCCCAGTCCCTCCTCTCTGCAGTAAACAGTCATCACTGATACAGAGTGTCTGGTCAGTAACATGGGTCTCCCAGTCCCTCCTCTCTGCAGTAAACAGCCATCACTGATATAGAGTGTCTGGTCAGTAACATGGGTCTCCCAGTCCCTCCACTCTGCAGTAAACAGCCATCACTGATATAGAGTGTCTGGTCAGTAACATGGGTCTCTCAGTCCCTCCGCTCTGCAGTAAACAGTCATCACTGATATAGAGTGTCTGGTCAGTAACATGGGTCTCCCAGTCCCTCCACTCTGCAGTAAACAGACATCACTGATATAGAGTGTCTGGTCAGTAACATGAGTCTCCCAGTCCCTCCGCTCTGCAGTAAACAGTCATCACTGATATAGAGTGTCTGGTCAGTAACATGGGTCTCCCAGTCCCTCCGCTCTGCAGTAAACAGTCATCACTGATATAGAGTGTCTGGTCAGTAACATGGGTCTCCCAGTCCCTCCGCTCTGCAGTAAACAGCCATCACTGATACAGAGTGTCTGGTCAGTAACATGGGTCTCCCAGTCCCTCCGCTCTGCAGTAAACAGTCATCACTGATATAGAGTGTCTGGTCAGTAACATGGGTCTCCCAGTCCCTCCTGCTCTGCAGTAAACAGTCATCACTGATACAGAGTGTCTGGTCAGTAACATGGGTCTCCCAGTCCCTCCTCTCTGCAGTAAACAGTCATCACTGATATAGAGTGTCTGGTCAATAACATGGGTCTCCCAGTCCCTCCTGCTCTGCAGTAAACAGTCATCACTGATACAGAGTGTCTGGTCAGTAACATGGGTCTCCCAGTCCCTCCTCTCTGCAGTAAACAGTCATCACTGATATAGAGTGTCTGGTCAGTAACATGGGTCTCCCAGTCCCTCCGCTCTGCAGTAAACAGCCATCACTGATATAGAGTGTCTGGTCAGTAACATGGGTCTCCCAGTCCCTCCTCTCTGCAGTAAACAGTCATCACTGATATAGAGTGTCTGGTCAGTAACATGGGTCTCCCAGTCCCTCCGCTCTGCAGTAAACAGCCATCACTGATACAGAGTGTCTGGTCAGTAACATGGGTCTCCCATGATACCTTTTTTGTGGGAAATACCACGATAGGTTTTTTTGGTAAGGGAACACTGTGGCAGTGTATATAGACAATAAAACTAAACTCGAATAAGACAGAGAACGTGATTTACTTGACTTGTGCCATTGGTACAATTAACATGTTCAACCTATACTGTATTACAGGGCCTATACTCCACGTGCTGTTTTGAGAATAACGCTGGTGTCAGAACAGCCTTAAAGGCACAATCCCTTCACCCTCAGCAGGGGGGGGGGGTGTTAGAAAGTTCAACCACACAAGACAAACAACAGGAGACACTCTGCTGGAGATAACAACATGACTTAAATTTTTTGGAGTATGACTGTGAGATAGTATAGGACAGAATTTGTAAGGCAATCATAAATTACACATTCTCTAAGGGGCTACAGTATGTGCATTATCATTTAATTGTATCAATTCAATTACATTCTGCCAATTGACGGCGCCATATAATTGCACCGCATTGCCTTAGCATTAGGGAATATTAAGGATTGTGGCTTTAAGGCAATATAGTATCGTAGTAGTAGGCCTACATGTATTTAGGAAAACGTGTAAATGGGACACTGAAACAACAACAACGACAACACGATAATGTAAAATCACACACGTGTGCTTTTGTCCATCGATTGGCCAGTCTTTCAACCAGAACATGAAGACTAATGATCGAAGCAAAGGTATAAAATGTTGTGTTTTGGTAATAAAGGTAACACTCTATATAGGGGGGCGCGGTTCAAAGGTGAGATATGATTTAGGCGGGTTGGGAGAAGAAACCCGCCGTCATTCGGCCGCGCCCCCCGGCGGCGCTTCACTCGTGGTAATCTCAACGTTGTTGAAATGGTTGGCGAGCTCCCGCATCACGGCGCCGCGCCCCAGGTGGTCGTTCCGCCTCCTCTCCATGATCACGTCCTCCAGACTCTGGAACTCCAGCACGTGCGCCTGTTTCTCCGAGGAGGAGTCGAGGAATATTTTCAGCCGGTAGGGCTGCTTGCCAATCCGCAGCTCGCCGCCCAGCTTCAGCTCCCGCTTGCCGAAGCGGCACCAGGCGGCGAAGCACTCCGAGTTCCTCCAGCTCAGCTCGCGGTCCCGCAGACCCACCTGCTCCGTGGCGCACCGTACCACCGCCGCCGCCGCGCCCAGGGGCTTGAAGCGGTACAGCTCGTTGACCACGCGGCACCGCCGGCCCTGCGCGGCGTCCGTCAGCAGGCTGCTCTTCACCTCGGCGCGGTGCAGGTGCACCACCTGGTGGTCGCCCACGTACACCGCCCAGTGCGGGTACTGGCCGCTGGCCACGAACTCCACCAGGTCGCCCGCCCTGCAGGTGCGGAGCAGGTCCGCCGGGGAGGAGGTCGCCCCCTGCAGCGTGGATGAATGAATGAAAACTTTATTTAACAGATTGCAGAACGGGTACAATACAGTACGGGGGTAGGGGTGGGCGATATGACGATATTGGATAAATAAAACGATACGATATAAATTAAACGTATATCGTGGACATCCGTCGTGATGTTTTTCACAAACCCTAAAAACGATTCTTATTTTCTCACAGTAGTGTGTGTGTATGTTTTTGGGCTAAAGTGGATAGAAAACAGTACTGTGTGCAAAAGTCTTAGGCACCCAAGAGTTTTTATATAAATTGTCTTGGATGTTAATACATATTTTTTCTGTATTAGTGCGTCAGTAGACTATACTCTTAGATTTTTAGAAACTTTCAATTTAATTATTCATCTTCGTGGTTTAATGCAGACATAATATGTTGTTGCAGGGACGGACTATTATAATCATCATATTGGCATGACTGTGATTGATTGATTGATTGATTGAAAAGTGTATTAACAGATTGCAGAATGGGTACAGTACAGTACACTGTACATTGGAATACTGACAAAGCCATACTTGGTCATTTACTGTACAAAGGGTTAAATCAAGCATGTTTTAAGTGCTTTAGAGGACATGTCAAAATATCGCGATACGTACATATCGTGGTGCATCGTGATAGAGGCAAAACAATATCGTGATATCATTTAGACTGAGGCCATATCGCCCTGCCCTACAGTACAGTACAGCTCAATACACACAATTGTTAATAAGGGGATGCAGACGTTTGTCTTGTTTTGATTGATTGATTGAAAATTGTATTAACAGATTGCAGAATGGGTACAATACAGTACAGCTCAATACACACAATTGTTAAGGGGATGCAGACCTGAGAAAGACTTTCGTCTTGTTTACATCAGGGTCCCCCATTTTCAATGCATCGTAACATATATGACATACATGACATACAGATAGACAGTACTGCTACATCTATACATTTATGACATATCAGATTTGCAAAAACAGTACTGTTTGTGATACGAAAAGAGTCCAGAAAAGAGAGTATATACATTTGACATAGAAACTGTACATTGGAGGAGGTTGGGGGGGGGGGGGGGGGTTGGGTAGGAGGAGTGGGTGGGGGACACTGTACATTAAACTGAACAAGCAAAACTGTACATTTGAATAGGGTCCCCCATTTTCAATTCATAGTGACATTTATTTATGACAATACACGACATACATGCAGCAGGGCGCTGGAGCGGACGCGCTTCTCGTAGACGCACTGGTCCCGGTGGTACACGGCGCAGTCCACCTCGTCCAGCCGCTCGTAGGGTTTCTCTTCCTGGTCCTTGATGGCGGTGGTGTCCCCGTCGCCGGTGTCCTGCTGTTGTTGTTGATCCTTGTTGTTGGTGCTGCTGCTGTTGTTGTCCTCCAGCTCGTCGTCGTCGCTCGAGAAGATGTAGGAGACCCCGATCCGCGGTCCGGCGCCGTCCACCGCCTCGGGACTCTCGGTGCTGTTGTCCACGGCGGCGCCGTTGGGGTCGACCGTCGGAACTTCTGCGTAACTTAGATGTGCCAGCTTGTCCACTTGGTTTCCCATGCCGCTCTCCGTGTGTTAGAGAGCAGCCCGGTAACGCGATCTGAGCTGGATCCTGGCACCTGATCCACCGGATCCACCTGTTACCAGAACACCACCACCACCGCCATCTGTCAGAGACAGGGACACAACTTATTCAACGCGCCCCGAAGGTTGTTGTTTTGTTATCCAAATATAATGTCCGATTACGAGTCGCCACCACCTCAACGTGCAGACAGCCGGTTGGCGGTGGGGAGGGAGGGGCGATCAACAAGTGTCTTCTTCTTGTGGAGTAAATGGAAAATACCAACAAAAGTGGCTGGAAATACAGCAAGGAGGAGGAGGAACATAATATCCAGGTTTCCCCCGATCTTGCGTCGATCTCTCTCACTTGCTACTATTCCGTGCGTAAAGTTGTGTCCATCGGGATTCGGGCTGTCATGTGGAAACGGTATATTATAGGCAGCATAATAACAATATTAATAATCCTCCTCCTCCCCGACCTCCCCGGGGAGAAGAAACGTAATGCTTTCTTTCTTTCTGCACCGCAGACTGTGGTGACTAGAGGCTCCTCCGCGCCGCACAGCAGAGCTCCGGCAGTGAGGTGTCAGATCACTGGCTCGGCGTTAGTTGTTGCAGCCACACCGACGGGTTATTAAAGTGGCAGCGCGCATTGTTTCCATGATGACCACCTCCTCCTGCTTCTATACTTTCTGCTCTTCGCCAGTTAAGATGACGTCCTCTCTGTGCACTTCCACCAGTGATGAAAGAAAAACAAACTATTAGCTACTCCTGCGAGTTTCGCAATTATGCCACATCAATGTGGAACGCCCTACCTAAAGCTGTAAAGGAATGTGAATCACTACCCACTTTCAAAAACACTCTAAAAAACACCTACGTGAGACTGCAATTCGAAACTGGCCCCTACAAATGTCCTAACCTAGTTGTACAGTAAATGACCAAGTAAGGCGTTGTCAGTATTCCAATGTACAGTGTAAAATGTGTGTGTGTCCCCTACCCAACCCCCCCCCCACCTCCAATGTACAGCCCTCACCCAACCCACCCAACCCCACCCATCCAACCTCCTCCAATGTACAGTTTCTACGCCAAATGTATATACACTCCTTTTCTGGACACTTTTGTATCACAAACAGTACTGTATTTGCAAATCTGATATGTCATAAATGTATAGATGTAGCAGTACTGTCTATCTGTATGTCATGTATGTCATATATGTTATGATGAATTGAAAATGAGGGACCCTGATGTAAACAAGACGAAAGTCTTTCTCTGGTCTGCATCCCCTTAACAATTGTATGTATTGAGCTGTACTGTACTGTACCCATTCTGCAATCTGTTAATAAACTTTTCAATCAATCAATCAATCAGGGTATAAGTTTAACTGCAGTGCCGCAGCACCATACATAGGAGGGGCCTGTACTGTGCGTTGGGGGGCTGTACTGTGCGTTGGGGGGCCTGTACTGTGCGTTGGGGGCCTGTACTGTGCGTTGGGGGGCCTGTACTGTGCGTTGGGGGGCCTGTACTGTGCGTTGGGGGCCTGTACTGTGCGTTGGGGGCCTGTACTGTGCGTTGGGGGCCTGTACTGTGCGTTGGGGGCCTGTACTGTGCGGTGCACTACTGCGCATGCGAGAAACAAAGTGACAATATAGGACACTAGAAACATAAAGTAACATACGGAACATAAAGTAACATACGGAAAATACGACCTAATGTCCAAAATATTTTCAATTGGATTAGGAGTAACCAAATAAAGGCATTCAATGGAACCAATTGTCTATAGACTAGAATTTGTATCTTAAACTGAATATCAATCGGATGACCAGCCCTGACTGTTACTCTAAACTTAACCTCTTCTGGATGAGGGCCTAAACTTAACCCTTAGACTAGATTAGAATTAGTTTACTTTGTTTCTCGCATGCGCAGTATTGCAACGCACAGTACAGGCCCCCCAACGCGCAGTACAGGCCCCCAACGCACAGTACAGGCCCCCAACGCACAGTACAGGCCCCACAACGCACAATACAGGCCCCCCAACGCACAGTACAGGCCCCCAACGCACAGTACAGGCCCCCAACGCACAGTACAGGCCCCCAACGCACAGTACAGGCCCCCCAACGCACAGTACAGGCCCCCCAACGCACAATACAGGCCCCCAACGCACAGTACAGGCCCCCAACGCACAGTACAGGCCCCCAACGCACAGTACAGGCCCCCCAACGCGCAGTACAGGCCCCCAACGCACAGTACAGGCCCCCAACGCACAGTACAGGCCCCACAACGCACAGTACAGGCCCCCCAACGCACAGTACAGGCCCCCAACGCACAGTACAGGCCCCCCAACGCACAGTACAGGCCCCACAACGCACAGTACAGGCCCCCCAACGCACAATACAGGCCCCCAACGCACAGTACAGGCCCCCAACGCACAGTACAGGCCCCCAACGCGCAGTACAGGCCCCCCAACGCACAGTACAGGCCCCCCAACGCACAGTACAGGCCCCCAACGCACAGTACAGGCCCCCCAACGCACAGTACAGGCCCCCAACGCACAGTACAGGCCCCCAACGCACAGTACAGGCCCCCAACGCACAGTACAGGCCCCCAACGCACAGTACAGGCCCCCAACGCACAGTACAGGCCCCCAACGCACAGTACAGGCCCCCCAACGCACAGTACAGGCCCCCAACGCACAGTACAGGCCCCCCAACGCACAGTACAGGCCCCCCAACGCACAGTACAGGCCCCCAACGCACAGTACAGGCCCCCAACGCACAGTACAGGCCCCCAACGCACAGTACAGGCCCCCAACGCACAGTACAGGCCCCTCCTATGTATGGGCCTGCGGCACTGCAGGTTTATGCGATTGACTCCTTAAATGTTACATTTAAATACATTACAAAAAAATTGTGGGCCGTCGCTTCTATCATTGGCTTTAGATATATTAAAGGGGCATTTCACCGAAAAACAAGGCTGATTTATTTCGCACATAATCTCACACACATATCCCAAGGCTCGAAACTGTTTTGCACACGTTCATTATACATGAAAGAAAATATTTAAAAAGTTATTAACTCTTTGATTGATTGAAAACTTTATTAACAGATTGCAGAATGGGTACAATACAGTACGGCTCAATACTAACAACTGCCAAGAGGATGAAGACCAGAAAAATACTTTCGTCTTGTTTACATAAGGGTCCTCCATTTTCAATTCATCAAGACATTTATGACATACAAATATACAGTACTGTGTAAGAAAAAAAGATAAAAAAATATATATATACATCCGAAGGGGAATAAACTGTACATTGGAGGGGGTTGGGTGGGGTGGGGGGGGGGTTTGACATTTACCGGGGCCAGTTGCTAATTGCAGCCGCCCGTAGGTGCTCTTTGAGAGCAGGTTTTACATTCCTTTACGGCTGTAGGGCCTTCCACATTATTGTGGCATAATTACGAAACGTGTTTAGTCCCTTGTTTGAGCTGAATCTGGGTTGAACATGATTTGTGGAGCTCCCTCTGGTGCTGTGGTCGTGGACTTCACTGACCTTTAGGAAGTATTTTATGTTTCTTGTATAGTATTTTATGTTTCTCTTTTATTACTTTTTTTTTTTTTTACATTCCACTACCGCCCGCACCTTAAGTTTGAGTCCCAAATCTCGTTGTATGCAAATATAATGATAATAAAGGACAATCTAATCAATCTAATCTATTTCGACAGGTACATGAGTATCTTAGTGGTGTAGTGTATCTTGTAGACCAGGCCCATTGCAAGTTGCTGTACTCTGTCGTCTACTCTAAGCCACCCTAGATTGTCAAAGTGGGTTCTAGGAGTAAGGTCAAGCAGTAGTCTGACCAGTTTGTTTTGTGATGTTTGTAATCTTGTTTTTAGTTCCTTTGAGGTGCTTTGGTACCATGAGGTGCAAGCATATAGTCTAGAGTTATACTCTAGTTATTGAGTTATGAGTTGAACATCTCCTGCTATGATGTCATCAGAGGACACTGAATCCTTGTGTTCCCTATTGCAATCCGTATCTCTATTTCTTTCATGCATCTATTGTGTGTGTGTGTGTGTGTGTGTGTGCACACACTCTCATGTGTATTCATGCATGCATATTTATTTAGTACCTCCATACAGTGTGTGTGTGTGTATGTGTATGTGTATGTGTATGTGTATGTGTGTGTGTGTGTGTGTGTGTGTGTGTGAACCTAAAGATTAAAACTGAGCATGTGTTACACAAAACAAATAAAGAGAGGGAAGGGGGAGAGAGAGAGATATAGATAGACAGACAGACAGAGAGAGAGACAGAGAGAGAGACGGAGCGAGAAAGAGACAGAGAGAGAGAAAGACGGAGATAGATGGAGAGAGAGAGACAGACAGAGAGAGACAGAGATATGGAGAGACAGACATAGAGATGGAGAGAGACAGAGAAACAGAGAGAAAGAGATGGAGAGAGAGATAGACAGAGAGAGACACAGAGAGAGATAGACAGAGACAGACAGAGAGAAATAGAGAGAAAGAGGCAAATTGAGAGAGAAATAGACGTAGAGAGAGAAGACCATTCCCTGAACTGAATCTGGGCTAGATATCACTGGGGGGGGGGGGGGGTGATAATGTTTCAGACTACAGCGCCCTCACTCCAGGGGTGACAGATACACGATCAAGGACATGGCTCAACACACAGTAGAAACCCTCACGTCTCCTTCCCTCGTCTGCTCGGACGAGTTCAATCTTTAGGTAAGGAGAACAATGTTAGACTTTTGGGACCAGAGCTGGTGAAATAAAATAAAAGAGAGTAAAAAAAGGAGGATGATCCACGAGGTCATCGTTCACGTGGAGCGTCAGGATCATCCTCCTCCTTTGTTTTTCCGGATTTCCAAGAGCAGCGCTCCCACGCAGCGCCCCGTTTCTGTGTCTCGGACCATAGAGAGCTATAGAGCATGTCATCGGATGTTCAGACATGTGGCGATGTACGACGCAGGAAAGATGTCCGTTTAATCTGTGGAGAAAAATATTGAAACTACAATGAAGGGTTAAAGGTGCACTATGGCGTTTGACAGATAGGAACAGGGTAATGAAGGGTTAAAGGTGCACTATTTTTCTTTTCTTTTTTTAACCTTTATTTAACCAGGAAGTGGTCCCATTGAGATACAAGATCTCTTTTTCAAGGGAGACCTGGCCAAGATGACGGCAATAACATTTGCAATATATCACACAACAATAAAATGTGCGGTACATCACACAAGAACATAATAAAAGTGCATGTATACAATATACATCACATGTAAACACAAAACAGAATAGTCTACATAATAGTAAAAGTGTATGACAGTCAAATACAGGGTAATACAGTAATTTTGCAGTTTTGCTACAGAAAGCAGCAACATTATTCTTGTAGGAAGTTATGTAATACAGATTTAAATTCGCAGAGAGAGACCAGACTATGACCTTTGACAGATTGAAACAGGGTCATGAAGGGTTAAAGGTGCACTATGACCTTTGACAGATTAAAACAGGGTCATGAAGGGTTAAAGGTGCACTATGACCTTTGACAGATTAAAACAGGTCATGAAGGGTTAAAGGTGCACTATGTAGCTTCGTCAGATTAAGACAGGGTTATCAAGGTTAAATCAAGTTTGTTTATTATTTGTCACAACAAAATACAGAATACTTTATGATGAAATGCTTGTTTCTGTATGAGCCCCTGAGAGTGTGCTACATACGGTAAAAAGAAAGTAAGTAAAAAGTAAGTAAAGTCAATATAGATATATACAATATACAATACAGAGTATCAATCAATCAATCAAATCCTTTATTTAACCAGATAAGCATCATTGAGATTAAAATCTCTTTTTCAAGAGCGATCTGGCCAAGCAAGGCAGCAGAAAGTTTCAACATAAAAAAGAACATCACAATAAAATACAGATAAAACATTTACATCAAGCTCCAATTTCAGGCAAGTTATCAAACAGGCAAATGATCAAACACAGTTGCACTGACCAAGGGAACTGAGTTCGTAGGATTTTAAAATGGCTTTGAATTCTCCGAGGGTGACCAGTCCTGGTAATTTTAGGTCCTCCTGTATCTTGTTCCAGGATGAAGGAGCAGCATATTTAAAAGCCCTTTTTCCCAATTCAGTTCTCATATGGGGAACTTCCAGTGTTAGAACAGCTTGAGAACGAAGGGCATACTTATATTGCTTTGTGCACAGAAGCACACTTAGGTACGAGGGAACCAGTTTAAGCAGAGCTTTGTGCACCAGAGAGAGCCATCGAGAAAATCGTCGTATTTGTAGAGATGGATAACTTGCAATGGTATATAGGGTGCAATGGTGCACTCGATTTCCACATCCCGTGACAAAGCGTAAGGCAGAATGGTACACAGTATCAAGCTTTCTAAGGTACTGATCAGGTGCATACATATAGAGTAAGTCACCATAATCGAGTAGTGGTAAGAAGGTGGTCGAGATCAGGTGACTTCTCACTTTAAGTGAAAAACAGGACCTGTTTCTGAAAAAGAAGCAGAGTTTAAGCTTCAGCTTTGACACAAGTTTGTCTATGTGAGATTTAAACGTAAGGTTCTCGTCCACTGTAATGCCTAGATATTTGTAGGAAGCAACCCTTTCGATGTCAGTCCCTCCAGCAGTAACAAGTGTGGGAAGATCAGCTGGGAGTCTCTTCCCATTTGAGAAGAGCATAAACTTTGATTTGCCAGCATTTAACACTAGCTTAAGCTGGGTAAGATGTGACTGAACAATGTCAAAGGCAGATTGCAAGAACTCCATCGTTTGCACAACACTGGGAGATGAGCAATAAATTACTGTGTCATCAGCATAGAAATGGTAAGCAGCATTAGACAGGTTGATACAAAGATCATTTACATATATGGAGAAGAGTAGAGGTCCCAGTACGGAACCTTGTGGTACACCCTTAAGTACAGGGAGGAAAGATGATGATAAACCAGCAGACTGTACACACTGTGATCTATCCGTCAGGTAATTTGAAAACCACTCTACAGCCTGTCTAGATAAACCAATTTTATGTAGACACTTCGATAAAATGGCATGGTCAACCGTATCAAAGGCTTTGGATAAGTCTAGGAACAGAGCTGCACAGTATTTATTGGAATCCAGTGATTCAATGACATCATTGACTACTTTAAGAGTAGCAGTGATCGTGCTGTGCTTCTTTCTGAAACCTGACTGGTTCTTGGAAAGCAGGCCATGTGAGTCTAAGAAATCTTTTAGCTGCTCACTTATTAGTTTCTCAAGGACTTTGGCTAAAACACACAAAAGTATAATGAGTAACAGTGAGGTACAATGCAGAAATGAGATGAGGTACAAAACTTAGGGTAGGGTGCAAATGAGGTATGAATGTAGTGCAAATCTCTTTAATAATAGATAAATATAAAGTGTGTTAAAGTGAGTAAAGTGAGTGGTAAGGTGAGTGTTTGTTTAAAGTGAGTGTGTACATGTGGATGTGTGTGCAGTGAGTGTAGATGATGGGTTGTTACATAGTGTCATTGTCATTGAATCAAGACCCCCCCCCCCCCCCAATATGAATCTCCAAAATCCAAAAATGGTGACAGAAAGTAAAATGTCTTACACTCCTGTATCATTATGAAAGTGATTGAGTTAGGGAATTAGTGTAGTTTATATACAATATACCTTGTATTGTATAGTTTGTATAGATAGAATATATATGTTGTGTATTATGTCCAGTTATAGTTTAGTGTTTAGTCTATAGTTACAGTATGTATAGATAGAATGTACGTTCTGTACTATGTTTACAAATCTACTACGGTTGAGAAGCCGGGAAAAAACAAGCATCTCACGTTTTTCTGAATGTATGTACATTTGACAAAGCTGTGACAATAAAATAATCTGAAAAAATAAAAATAAAAAATAAAGAAAATAAAGTGATTGAGTTGAGGTTGGCATCACATATTTTTCCCTGGCGTTTCAAGGACGTCTCGATACGAACTAGTCTGCAGCTGGGACAGATAAACCCCCACCAATCTCAGCTGGTTGGAGCCGGGCAGATAGCATGATGCCAAACGATTGGCTCTCTCGGTCTGAATATCGTCTGGGAGGAAAACGGCCTTCTTTTTTTTCCACGAAATGCTGAGATGAGGTCAAGATGACAAACGCTGATACACACACTGTGTACATAAGCACAACAATTTCAGTGCCTGGCACCATCAACTCCCACATTCCTGAACCGAGAGGTTCCAAGGCCCCATTCTTAATAAGCCTTTCACTGCCACACTACAGAAGGTTAACCCTTTACTATCACACTACCGACGGTTAACCTTCTGTAGTGTGGCAGTGAAAGGGTTAACCTGCTGTCGTGTGGCAGTGAAAGGGTTAACCTTCTGTGTATTGTCGCAGTGAAAGGCTTAACCGTTTTGGTAGTGCGGCAGTGAAAGGGTTAAGTAAGACTTAGTACAGTAGTGCAGAACAACTAAAACACAGTGGCTCGATAAAGAATTAAAAACAAAGTATGACAAAGAGGAATGCTCTTAAAGAGTCTGCGATTGCCTCTGGTCGATCTTTAGACTGGCAGGCATATCGAGCTCTTAGGAACAGAACCACTACAATGAATAGACAGAAAAAGAAAATGTATTATCATTTGAAGAATGTAAAAATGACAGTAAAAAAAACGTTGGACGACACTTAAATGGGGAGGGATAAATTCACCATGACACCTTCCTTCATAGAAGTGGAGGGAAAATGTATTACAAAACCTGTGGAAATAGCCAATTACTTTAATAACTTCTTTAAGTCAGATGAGATCTGTGGATGGGAAACTATCTGAATCAATAATAAAAAAAAAAATGTAATTATGAAGGATAAGGAGTGTAGCTTTGAATTCACGAAGATAAGTGTCAAAGAGGTGGCCACACTCTCGTCAAGCATGAAATCTGGCAACAAGCCATGCGGCTTTGACAATATAGATGGTAGATTACTACAGCTAGCGGGTAGGTTTGTAGCAGAGCCTTTATGTCACATTTTCAATTTATGTTTTGAGAATGGTATTTTTCCAGTCCTGGAAGATTGCGAAGGTCACTCTGCTGTCAAAAAACAGTAGGGAGGCTTTCACAGGACTAAATAGCAGACCTGTGAGCATCTTGCCTGCCTTGAGTAAATTAACACTTTCGGGGCCATCCACGTACTATATATATGTTATTGGGCGCCAACAGTTAACGGCCAAAAACGCATATATACGTTTTTGGATCGTTTTTGGATTTTAATATCCTATTCAATGTCAGGGACCTGTATGTTGCCGTTAAAAGGCATACTGGAACTCCGAAGGTGCAGTACCGGCCCGATCCTGCTAGTAGACAGTATCGAGAGTGCAGTAAACCGGGTGCTACACTCAAATGTCTCCGGACGGACTTTTCTAGTAATGGGAAACCTAGGGCTTCACCCGATCGCATTGAATCATTTTCGGGACCCCCGATCCATATGTTGTGGTGGGTTATGTCATGGACCAGATGACAATCCATCACCCTCAACATAGGGGCCCCCCAGGGCTGTGTTCTGAGTCCCATCCTCTACTCGCTGTACACACACTACTGTGTGGCACAGCGGAACAAGAACACAATCATCAAATTTGCTGACGACACTGTAGTGGTGGGCCTGATCTCTGCAAACGATGAGACGGCCTACCTGGAAGAGGTAGAGAATCTGGCGTGGTGGCGTCAGGAGAACTGCCTCTCCCTGAACGTCAGCAAAACAAAAGAGATGATTGTGGACTTCGGGGGGTCAGGGGGTCAGGGTACAGCCCCCTCAGCATCGACGGGGCACCGGTTGAGAGAGTGAACAGTTTTAAGTACGTCGGAGTCCACATATCCGAGGACTTGACATGGACCACACACATTAACAGTGTAATCAGGAAGGCACGGCAACGCCTCTACTTCCTTAGGCGCCTAAGGAAGTTCAAAGTGAGTCAGAAGATCCTTAACACATTGAGTGCCACGCCCCTTGCCGTCCATTAACCCCATGTAAATGCGCACCTTGTTTGTAGAGCTAAACCTATATTTTATATTATAGCTATGGGTCTAATAACACCGTCGATTGTCAGTGAGTTGCTTCCAGTCAACATGCAAAAAACTGATTTTTCATCAGTACATTTCCGTTTTATACAGTTTTGAATAGGAATATAGTTTGGGTGCTTCTGAGTAATTCCAGGAAAAAGACGCGAAAATAGCGTTTTAGTAGATTAATAGATTATCGAATCTTCCTGAAATAAACGCTAGATTATCATTATTATGTCTCCTCGTGCATACATGAAATGGGCCCTGGAGCGCGGCGCTCCCCCCCCCCCCCCCCCTCCTGCACCCAACGGTAAACAACCACACACAGCACACACAGCACACACAGACAGCTTCAATCGCGGTAGAAAAAAATATCAGATCAACGCAAGATTGGATATATAGAGTCAGTTATCCACAGCAATCCTGTCTCCGACGTTATTGGGCATTGCACATGAACGGGCGGGCAGGGTCAGTTGTCCAAGCCATCCCTACAAGCGCATGTTTTGCCGGAGTGTTTAGGACCCGCCCCCATGCCGCAGCTCGGTAGAGAAAAGAAACTACAACGTTTCTAATGGAGTGCAATAGCGGCCGAAGGCGTTAGAGGGCAGTATAAGACCGTCTGCCAGCTCAGACACACTCAGACCAGTATGCACAAGGTGCCCCGCTGAATTATGAATGGCAATAGTGAATAAAATAAATACCGTGAGAAAAGCGTAGATCTACGTTTCCGGCACTCAACCGTCGGACGACAGAAACGTAGTTCTACGTTAACGGCACCCAAAGGGTTAAGAACTTCTACTCATGCACAATAGAGAGCATCCTGACTGGCAATATCACCTCCTGGTTTGGGAATAGCACCGCACAAGACCGTAGCAGACTACAGAGAGTGGCCCGTTCAGCCGAACACACAATTGGAGGTGGGTAGGAGGGGTGGGTGGGTGGGGGACACTGTACAACCGTCACCCTGGAGTGGTCTGACCCACTTTATGCCCTTGGTGCCCCCTGGTGACGGCTCTAGCCACCCAAACAACTGCCTCTTTGAACTGCTGCGGTCAGGCAAGCGATACCGGAGTCTCATGGCAAGCACAGAGAGACTCAGAAGGAGCTTCTATCCCCAGGCCATCAGGATGCTCAATGACAATAACACTATGTAACAAACCATCAAATACACTCACAGCACACAC
The DNA here is from genome assembly GCF_963971535.1 of Notolepis coatsorum. Lineage (NCBI taxonomy): Eukaryota > Metazoa > Chordata > Actinopteri > Aulopiformes > Paralepididae > Notolepis > Notolepis coatsorum. The sequence continues at coordinate 2,103,291 of NC_140177.1, forward strand.
ATCCCCACGCACACACTCACTTTAAATAAACAACTCACTGTAGCACCCACTTTAGACACTTTAACACACTTTATATTTATATTATTTGTAGAGATTTGCACTACAACTCATACCTCATTGCACCTTACCCTAAGTTGTACCTCATCCCATTTCTGCATTGTACTTTGTACTTTATATTGTAACTCTACTCTGTATTGTATATTGTATATTGAACAATTTTGTCTACGTACTTTTGACTTCTATTTTTTACTTATCTATTTTATTCTTATCTAGCACACTCTCAGGAGCAGAACAGGAAAAAGCATTTCATATAAAAGTATTCTGTATTTTTGTATGACAACTTGAAACTTGAAACCTAGGATGGACCAGATGGCGATGGAATAATCTTTTTGGAATACCACCGACCACAGGTAAAGACAATCTGACGTCAATTTCAGCTTGATCGTGCAAGGTTACCCATCCCCCTGATCGGCGTGTGTTGTGGTAATAACGAATGACGTTACTGGCAATCAAATAATCAGAAACGAACCCCCCCCCCCCCCCCCCCCCCTTTCATGCATTCATGATGAAACATAATACCTATGATATAGATTTGATTTGAAAACAGTAGCGTGTCCAGGGACGAAACGCCAATGGTTTTAGTAGAATTCACGTTGCGCCCTGTAGCCGGCCTCCCAGGAATTAGCCCGGATCGTTCCGAAATTATACTCATATTCACCACGGGAGAGCGCGTGAACGTATTCATGAAAAAATGTATTCCTTTTTGCATCTGGAACGTAAGATAGTTACTGTCAAATGACCATGGTATTGTATCCATAGCTATAATATAAAATATAGATTTAGCTCTACAAACAACGTGACGCACAGTGAAATTATGTAATGGAAAGCTGGCCCAGCTATAGCTAGATGGGGAAATCGAATGGCCCCGAATGTGATTTATGGAAAAAATTATATACAAAAAGGTACAAGCTTATTTTGATGGGAACAGCATTCATTCAGATCACCAACACGCATACAAAGCTGGCTACTCCACAAACACAGCACTTGCATCGCTGACTGATAACTGGGCTTAAACATATTGATAGGAAGTCAATGGTGGGTGCTGTGCTTCTGGATTCTAGCGCTGCATTCGACATTATAGATCATATGATCTTCTGCTCATGAAACTATCCGCTTTTTTTTATCCACTTTTTCTCCTCCTGTTTTTCTGTGTTTTTTCTCCCATCCCAATTTTTTTTGTCGTCATGCCAATTCCCCCTCCCCTTTCCTGGTCGTTTCTCGCATGTGCCCCCCACTGGTCGGTCGTAGGGAGGGTTGGTAGATACTATCGCATGTCCCCTCCGATACATGCAGAGTCAGCCAGCCAGTTCTTTTCACCTGCCAGCGCGGACTCTCATTGGTGAGGTGTAACGTGTGGGAGGTCACACTACCCTCACCATCTCCCTCCCTCGCTGTGTAGGCGCCCTGACCGACCTGTAGGAGTCGCTGTTTACAACGACCAGATTACGACCCACCGGCTTCCCTCCCGCTGACTCTGCCAATTGAGCCAGTATGACGGCCGGCCAAGCCGGAGGCAACGCTGACAGCCGGATTCGATACCAGTGTCTCTCGCGTTGGTGACGAGCGCTTAGTCCGCTGCGCCACCCAGTGCTATTAAATTGTTAAAAAATTACTACTAATAAATGAAAAAGATTTGTGACATAAGTAGTATAATATCGATGTAAGTTAAAACCAAAATAGGGTCTATTTAAATTAATACATAGTTTGTTTAAACTTCTTTTGAACAGGGACAGCACACATTAATGAACATAAATGTAAATGTGTGAGACAGTGTACTGTTGTCCCTGGACCTGGTGTTAAAAGCGAGCATATATATATATATATATATATATATATATATATATATATATATATATATATATATATTCTGAAAATAATGTTATATATATATTATTGGATTTACAGTGATCGTAAGGAGTTAAAAGAGTTTTACCCACCTCCCGACTGTTCTCAGATCAGTGCACAGGAAGCAGAGAGAAGTCACCGGAAGGAAAGCGCCGTTGAGAGTATTGACATGCGAGGGGGAGGGGGGAGGGGCCAGTCACCCTGGAGTGGTCTGACCCACTTTATGCCCTTGGTGCCCCCTGGTGACGGCTCGTAAATTTGTGGCGCTGGGAAAAAATTACTGGAGCAGGGAGGCATGATGGGAGACGTAGTCAATTAGGCTGCGAGCGTCAGGTATAGAGGGGAGGAGGGGGGCACAGCCATAAACCAAAACACCTTAACCTTTTAACCATGAAGCCTGGGAGCAGCGTGAGAGCGTCTGGGTCTCGGAGAGGGGGTGGGTGAGGGGGTAGAGAGGGGGTGGGTGAGGGGGTAGAAAGGGGGTAGAGAGGGGGTGGGTGAGGGGGTAGAGAGGGGGTAGGTGACCCTGTAGTGAGGGGGTAGGTGACTCTGTAGTGAGGGGGTGGGGCTGGGCGATAAAACTATAACAATAATTATCGCGATATATTTTAATAATCGATAATCGGAATAATATCGATATTTTTTTTTTTTTTTATTGCAACAGGGCAGCTTTAAAACCAGATAGTGGACAGACTTGTCTTTCTTGCCCACAACTTAAAGTAATGGCTTTGCTTGTCCAAATGACAAAACTGACCAAATTGAGATTTATTTTTCTCTTGTCCATTTATTTTGTTTGCTTTCTAATTTAAAATACAGTTTGAAACCGTCTGTACACAGTAGGCTATGTGTGCTAGCAGAGCTAGTCTCCAGTCACGAGTCACGGTGCACATGCGGTGGTTCGTCCACCAAAAAAGCGCCAAAAGATAGAAAAGAAACTAGCAGAGCCAGAACTGTTCAACTCCCCTGGAGCCACAGCCAGCAGAGAAGCCTGTTTACTTTCGCTTTCAAACCAGCTGCAGCCTGAGAACTGGAGTGTGAGGGGCTGTAACACTAAAGATGGCGGCAACGACAAAGAATTGCTGCAAAATAAACATGTTGTTTAAATAATAATTAAAATAATGTATATATTTTTTTAATACTAATAAAAATATAGATAATTATAGATATCGAACGCAAGAGACACTGGTATCGAATCCAGCTGTCAGCGTTGCTTCCGGCTTGGCCGGCCGTCGATTTGGCAGAGTCAGCGGGAGGGAAGCCGGTGGGGTGGGGCCGGGTCGTTGTAAACAGTGACTCCTACAGTTCAGTCGGGGCGCCTGCACAGCGAGGGAAGGATCTGGAGGGAGGTAGTGTGACCCTTCCACACGTTACACTCTCCCAGTGAGAGTCCGCGCTGCCAGGTGAAAAGAAGCGGTGGGCTGGGTGCACACGTGTCGGAGGAAGCATGCGATAGTCTCCGCCCTCCCGGACCGACGGTAGGGGGTAGAGTGCGCAACGACCAGGAAGGGGATTGGGAATTGGCATAACGACTAACATTGGGAGGGGAGAAAAACGGAAAAAGAAGGGGGAAAAAAGATAATAATATCGCGATATATCGTGATAACATTTTTAGCCATATGGCCCAGCCCTAGGGTAGGCGAGCCCGAGCGTGCGCCCCAGGCAGATGGACGCCGCGTCTTGCCATCTGTTCCACCTGGCCTGGACCAACATCTACAGAGGACGGCCTTAATATCCTGTAATGTGATTGGCGGCGAATCAAAAAAAATCCAAGGGGACTGTGTGGAATCACGCTACGCCCATCCAACATGAAGAACGGCCAAGTGGTACGCCAAGAGCGACACAAAACCTTAAGTCATGGAAGCGCTGATCAACTTCAAATTACTTTATTTTCCTTTCGGAACTTCATTTGTGCTTCAGTGGTTAAAAGACAAACATACAGTCACAATACATAGACACTCACCACTATAAAAAAAAAAAAACACCAGCTTCGTTAAAACTACAGTAAAAAAAGACCACTATAAAAACACCAACTACATTAAAACTACAGTACTTAAAGTACTAAATATATTAAAATCCATATGGAGCAATTCTATATGTATATAATAAATAATAGTAATACAGGTGATATGTGTCCATCAGGTGGAAGAATGACACAGGAAAGCAATATCAGGGGGAAGAAAACGTTTTTCTTTTCTTCACTTATTACATATTTATTTATATTTTCATATACTTTTTACATATTAATTTGTAATGACACGAATCTCTGGAGCAGAGGGGGAGGGGGGGGGGGGGCTGAAAAGGAATGTCACTTTTGTAACCATTTAATTACAAGAGCATAATCATCATCATTATTTAATAATTCACAGTCCCATCAAATGAGCTACACACAATTACGCACTAAAATGTAGGTTGACGCATAAAAAACTAGTGGCATTTTTTTTTTCTTCAAACACGTGGGTATATGTGTTGGACTATTTGAGGGGGTGGAGCCTACGGAGAAAGTTGGGTTCAAAAGAGCGGAGTTGGGCAAAGGTTGAGTTGAGGCACAACACACACACACACACACACACACACACGATGGTCTCTACACGGACATCATGCTTCAAACGGACCTCATGTTAAGTTTTTATATATTTCTTTTTCATCATCATCATGTTATTATTTGAAACAACAACCATTACTGGGTCAAAGATTGAGGGGGAGGTAATTCCTTTAAAATATATATATAAAGGAAGAAAAAGTCGAAAAATGGTCACCATTCCAAATGCACTGAAAAAGGAACAAATTAATTCAATCCTCGGGAGCCAGGCAGAAAACTCCTGACAACATCAGACATGTTTCTGGGCCAATCAGGAGAGCCGTCATTAGCAGGTCCATCCCCTGGGCTTCTGACACAGACCGGTACTCACACTATTTTTAACTTTCCCCCCAAAACAACGGTTGTAAACAGAATCGCTCAGAGAGAGAGAGAGAGCGAGCGAGCGAGCAAGAGGGCAAGAGAGAGAAAGAGAGCGAGAGACAGAGAGAGAGAGAGAGAGAGAAAGAGAGGGAGAGAGAGAAAGAGAGAGAGAGAGCAAGAGAGGGGAGAGAGCAAAAGAGAGAGAGAGAGAGAGCAAGAGAGAGAGAGTGAGAGAGAGCAAGAGAGAGATAGCGAGCGAGAGAGAGCAAGAGAGAGAGCGCGCGAGAGAGAGAGAGAGAGAGAGAAAGAGAGGGAGGGAGAGAAAGAGAGAGAGCAAGAGAGAGAGAGAGCGAGCGAGAGCAAGAGAGAGAGCAGCAAGAGAGAGAGCGCAAGAGAGAGAGAGCGAGTGAGAGAGAACGAGAGCGAGAGAGAGCGAGAGCGAGAGAGGCAGGGCTGAAGCCTGGAGAGAGAGGCTGACAGGCAGCAGTAGCACACCAGGGTCAAACACAGAGTCTGTTCCCTTTCTATTGCTTGAGGTGCGCTTGGTTAATCTCCTCAGGTTTCTGGAAAAAGTCGGGGGGAGGGAGAGGTTTACGTTGGTTTAAATTTTTCTACCCAATTTTGTTGATTTCACCGGCTGGCTTCACTCGATGAAATGCACCAAAAATGCTTGAGGGGAAAGAAATAAAATATGAATGTATTTGATCCCAAGCTTGTTAGAGATGGCATTTCCTAGCTGGATTTAGATTTTTTTTTTTTATGTTTTAATAAGGCAGTCAAATAAAATTAAAAAAAAGACACTAAAATAGAAGTAAAAAAAACTAAACAACAAACAGAGTTTGGTCTTTGGTTGTTTCTCGTAGCGAGGGGAGAGTGTCGTGAGGAGAGAGTGTCATGAGGAGAGAGTGTCGTGAGCAGAGAGTGTCATGAGGAGAGAGTGTCATGAGGGGAGAGTGTCATGAGGGGAGAGTGTCATGAGGAGAGAGTGTCGTGAGGGGAGAGTGTCATGAGGAGAGTGTCATGAGGAGAGAGTGTCGTGAGGAGAGAGTGTCGTGAGGGGAGAGTGTCATGAGGAGAGAGTGTCGTGAGGGGAGAGTGTCATGAGGAGAGAGTGTCGTGAGGAGAGAGTGTCATGAGGAGAGAGTGTCGTGAGGAGAGAGTGTCGTGAGGAGAGAGTGTCATGAGGAGAGAGTGTCGTGAGGAGAGAGTGTCGTGAGGAGAGAGTGTCGTGAGGAGAGAGTGTCATGAGGAGAGAGTGTCGTGAGGAGAGAGTGTCATGAGGGGAGAGTGTCGTGAGGAGAGAGTGTCGTGAGGAGAGAGTGTCATGAGGAGAGTGTCGTGAGGAGAGAGTGTCATGAGGGGAGAGTGTCGTGAGGAGAGTGTCATGAGGAGAGAGTGTCATGAGGAGAGAGTGTCGTGAGGAGAGAGTGTCGTGAGGAGAGAGTGTCGTGAGGAGAGAGTGTCATGAGGAGAGAGTGTCATGAGGAGAGAGTGTCATGAGGAGAGAGTGTCATGAGGAGAGAGTGTCATGAGGAGAGAGTGTCGTGAGGAGAGAGTGTCGTGAGGAGAGAGTGTCGTGAGGAGAGAGTGTCATGAGGAGAGTGTGTCGTGAGGAGAGAGTGTCGTGAGGAGAGAGTGTCGTGAGGAGAGTGTCATGAGGAGAGAGTGTCATGAGGAGAGAGTGTCATGAGGAGAGAGTGTCATGAGGAGAGTGTGTCGTGAGGAGAGAGTGTCGTGAGGAGAGAGTGTCGTGAGGAGAGTGTCATGAGGAGAGAGTGTCATGAGGAGAGAGTGTCATGAGGAGAGAGTGTCATGAGGAGAGAGTGTCGTGAGGAGAGAGTGTCGTGAGGAGAGAGTGTCGTGAGGAGAGAGTGTCATGAGGAGAGAGTGTCATGAGGAGAGAGTGTCATGAGGAGAGTGTCGTGAGGAGAGAGTGTCGTGAGGAGAGAGTGTCGTGAGGAGAGAGTGTCGTGAGGAGAGAGTGTCATGAGGAGAGAGTGTCATGAGGAGAGAGTGTCGTGAGGAGAGAGTGTCATGAGGAGAGAGTGTCATGAGGAGAGAGTGTCATGAGGAGAGAGTGTCGTGAGGAGAGAGTGTCATGAGGAGAGAGTGTCATGAGGAGAGAGTGTCGTGAGGAGAGTGTCGTGAGGAGAGAGTGTCGTGAGGAGAGTGTCGTGAGGAGAGAGTGTCATGAGGAGAGTGTGTCGTGAGGAGAGAGTGTCATGAGGAGAGTGTCGTGAGGAGAGAGTGTCGTGAGGAGAGAGTGTCATGAGGAGAGAGTGTCGTGAGGAGAGAGTGTCATGAGGAGAGAGTGTCATGAGGAGAGAGTGTCATGAGGGGAGAGTGTCATGAGGAGAGAGTGTCATGAGGAGAGAGTGTCGTGAAGAGAGAGTGTCATGAGGAGAGAGTGTCGTGAAGAGAGAGTGTCATGAGGAGAGAGTGTCGTGAGGAGAGAGTGTCATGAGGAGAGAGTGTCGTGAGGAGAGAGTGTCGTGAGGAGAGAGTGTCATGAGGAGAGTGTCATGAGGAGAGAGTGTCATGAGGAGAGAGTGTCATGAGGAGAGAGTGTCATGAGGAGAGAGTGTCGTGAGGAGAGAGTGTCGTGAGGAGAGAGTGTCATGAGGAGAGAGTGTCATGAGGAGAGAGTGTCGTGAGGAGAGAGTGTCATGAGGAGAGAGTGTCATGAGGAGAGAGTGTCATGAGGAGAGAGTGTCGTGAGGAGAGAGTGTCATGAGGAGAGAGTGTCATGAGGAGAGAGTGTCGTGAGGAGAGTGTCGTGAGGAGAGAGTGTCGTGAGGAGAGTGTCGTGAGGAGAGAGTGTCGTGAGGAGAGAGTGTCGTGAGGAGAGAGTGTCGTGAGGAGAGAGTGTCGTGAGGGGAGAGTGGCGTGAGGAGAGAGTGTCATGAGGAGAGAGTGTCATGAGGAGAGAGTGTCATGAGGAGAGAGTGTCATGAGGAGAGAGTGTCGTGAGGAGAGAGTGTCGTGAGGAGAGAGTGTCGTGAGGAGAGAGTGTCATGAGGAGAGAGTGTCGTGAGGGGAGAGTGTCGTGAGGGGAGAGTGTCGTGATGAGAGAGTGTCATGAGGAGAGAGTGTCATGAGGAGAGAGTGTCATGAGGAGAGAGTGTCGTGAGGGGAGAGTCGTGAGGAGAGAGTGTCGTGAGGAGAGAGTGTCATGAGGAGAGAGTGTCATGAGGAGAGAGTGTCGTGAGGAGAGAGTGTCGTGAGGAGAGAGTGTCGTGAGGAGAGAGTGTCGTGAGGGGAGTGTCATGAGGAGAGAGTGTCGTGAGGAGAGTGTCGTGAGGAGAGAGTGTCGTGAGGAGAGTGTCGTGAGGAGAGAGTGTCGTGAGGAGAGAGTGTCGTGAAGAGAGAGTGTCGTGAGGGGAGAGTCGTGAGGAGAGAGTGTCGTGAGGAGAGAGTGTCGTGAGGAGAGAGTGTCGTGATGAAAGCTTGAAGCCTCTGATGTCAGGTCAGGATTTGAAAGCGCACTGGTCAAGAGGTTTTAACTACGGCTCTGAAACCATGCAGGCGACACTAAGGAGGAGGAGGAGGAGGAAGGAAAAGAAATCACGTAATCACTTCATCCACAGGTCGGGACTAAGGAATCCCACAGTGCAAATCAACACCCGCCCCCCAATAACAATAACAAGTAATAAAGACAACAGGTTGTGCAATAATAGCATGCGTCAGATCACCGTACGTGAGACAATACAGGGGGATTGTAAATCAATGCCTTGGTCCTATGGTGCGCACACAGTGTATGTCATCTGGTGTGCGGCTCCGAGCCTCACGTCAAACCTCACGTCAGGGATTCTGTCAATCATCTTTATAGAACACCTATTAAGAATTTAAAAAAGGAATCTCTTAAGAAAAAGAAAAGGAATATCCACTTGACTGAATGGTTTGAAGGACAGCGGCTGGGAGAGAGAGAGAGACCAGCGCTTGTTGTTTGTTCAGTAGTGGGTCATTTACATTGTCTTCCAGGATATACACTGTAGCCACCGCCACACACTGCGATAACACTGGCCTGGATGTGGACACAAACACGAGGGAGCAAATCACGTTGGGATCCGGAGGTGGAGGGTGGGAAGGAAGAAAGGAGGGAGGGAGGGAGGGAGGGAGGGAGGGAGGGAGGGAGGGAGGGAGGGAGGGAGGGAGGGAGGGAGGGAAGGAAGGAGAAAGGGAGGGAAGGAGGGAGAGAGGGAGAGAGGGAGGGAGGGAGGGAGGGAGGGAGGGAGGGAGGGAGGGAGGGAAGGAAGGAAGGAAGGAAGGAAGGAAGGAAGGAAGGAGGGAAGGAAGGAAGGAAGGAAGGAAGGAAGGAAGGAAGGAGGGAGGGAGGGAGGGAGGGAGGGAGGGAGGGAGGGAGGGAGGGAGGGAGGGAGGGAGGGAGGGAAAGAAGGAAGGAAGGAAGGAAGGGAGGGTATTTTGTGAAACTGTACGCCATGATTGGATATGAAGGTAAGTGGGCGGGGCTTGGTGAAGGTCGGCGATCCCTCGTGACCGATTGGGTGGAGCTTACGGGAAGTTACTCCCTTCACAGGGAGGTAACACAGCGATAGAGGGCGGGCCTTTTATGAAGTGGCATTTCCTCTGGAGTTATGGGGGGGGGGGGGGATTATGTGGGTTGGTCCTCCTTCTGCAGTGCGGAGATGTCCAGGGGCGGAGGCGAGCGCCCGCTCCACTCCTTCAGCTCGGCGTCCTTGAAGAGCAGGTTGAGGGCGGGCAGGGGGACCCCGGCCTCCAGCGGCGGCTGGCTCAGGGGCCCCGACACGCCGCTATCTGGGTCGGCCAACCGGCTGCCATCCTGCCACGACACGGGGGGGGGGGCAAAGGTCACAGACGCATTAGGACACAGTGATGGAATAGAGGATATGTGGGGACAAAAGACATTAGAGCAGTATCTGTGCCCTCCCTGTTCTAACCAGTCTCTGTTCCCTGTTCTAACCAGTCCCTGTTCCCTGTTCTAACCAGTCCATGTTCCCTGTTCTAACCAGTCCCTGTTCCCTGTTCTAACCAGTCCTTGTTCCCTGTTCTAACCAGTCCTTGTTCCCTGTTCTAACCAGTCCTTGTTCCCTGTTCTAACCAGTCTCTGTTCCCTGTTCTAACCAGTCCCTGTTCCCTGTTCTAACCAGTCTCTGTTCCCTGTTCTAACCAGTCCTTGTTCCCTGTTCTAACCAGTCTCTGTTCCCTGTTCTAACCAGTCCCTGTTCCCTGTTCTAACCAGTCCCTGTTCCCTGTTCTAACCAGTCCCTGTTCCCTGTTCTAACCAGTCCCTGTTCCCTGTTCTAACCAGTCCCTGTTCCCTGTTCTAACCAGTCTCTGTTCCCTGTTCTAACCAGTCCATGTTCCCTGTTCTAACCGGTCCCTGTTCCCTGTTCTAACCAGTCTCTGTTCCCTGTTCTAACCAGTCCCTGTTCCCTGTTCTAACCAGTCCCTGTTCCCTGTTCTAACCAGTCCATGTTCCCTGTTCTAACCAGTCTCTGTTCCCTGTTCTAACCAGTCCCTGTTCCCTGTTCTAACCAGTCTCTGTTCCCTGTTCTAACCAGTCCCTGTTCCCTGTTCTAACCAGTCCATGTTCCCTGTTCTAACCAGTCCCTGTTCCCTGTTCTAACCAGTCTCTGTTCCCTGTTCTAACCAGTCTCTGTTCCCTGTTCTAACCAGTCCATGTTCCCTGTTCTAACCAGTCCCTGTTCCCTGTTCTAACCAGTCTCTGTTCCCTGTTCTAACCAGTCCCTGTTCCCTGTTCTAACCAGTGCCTGTTCCCTGTTCTAACCAGTCTCTGTTCCCTGTTCTAACCAGTCTCTGTTCCCTGTTCTAACCAGTCTCTGTTCCCTGTTCTAACCAGTCTCTGTTCCCTGTTCTAACCAGTCCATGTTCCCTGTTCTAACCAGTCTCTGTTCCCTGTTCTAACCAGTCCCTGTTCCCTGTTCTAACCAGTCCCTGTTCCCTGTTCTAACCAGTCTCTGTTCCCTGTTCTAACCAGTCCCTGTTCCCTGTTCTAACCAGTCCATGTTCCCTGTTCTAACCAGTCTCTGTTCCCTGTTCTAACCAGTCCATGTTCCCTGTTCTAACCAGTCCCTGTTCCCTGTTCTAACCAGTCTCTGTTCCCTGTTCTAACCAGTCCCTGTTCCCTGTTCTAACCAGTCTCTGTTCCCTGTTCTAACCAGTCCATGTTCCCTGTTCTAACCAGTCCCTGTTCCCTGTTCTAACCAGTCTCTGTTCCCTGTTCTAACCAGTCCCTGTTCCCTGTTCTAACCAGTGCCTGTTCCCTGTTCTAACCAGTCTCTGTTCCCTGTTCTAACCAGTCCCTGTTCCCTGTTCTAACCAGTGCCTGTTCCCTGTTCTAACCAGTCTCTGTTCCCTGTTCTAACCAGTCCCTGTTCCCTGTTCTAACCAGTCCCTGTTCCCTGTTCTAACCAGTCCCTGTTCCCTGTTCTAACCAGTCTCTGTTCCCTGTTCTAACCAGTGCCTGTTCCCTGTTCTAACCAGTCTCTGTTCCCTGTTCTAACCAGTCCCTGTTCCCTGTTCTAACCAGTCCCTGTTCCCTGTTCTAACCAGTCTCTGTTCCCTGTTCTAACCAGTCCCTGTTCCCTGTTCTAACCAGTCTCTGTTCCCTGTTCTAACCAGTCCATGTTCCCTGTTCTAACCAGTCCCTGTTCCCTGTTCTAACCAGTCTCTGTTCCCTGTTCTAACCAGTCCCTGTTCCCTGTTCTAACCAGTGCCTGTTCCCTGTTCTAACCAGTCTCTGTTCCCCGTTCTAACCAGTCCCTGTTCCCTGTTCTAACCAGTGCCTGTTCCCTGTTCTAACCAGTCTCTGTTCCCTGTTCTAACCAGTCCCTGTTCCCTGTTCTAACCAGTCCCTGTTCCCTGTTCTAACCAGTCCCTGTTCCCTGTTCTAACCAGTGCCTGTTCCCTGTTCTAACCAGTCCCTGTTCCCTGTTCTAACCAGTCTCTGTTCCCTGTTCTAACCAGTCCCTGTTCTAACCAGTCCCTGTTCCCTGTTCTAACCAGTCCCTGTTCCCTGTTCTAACCAGTCCCTGTTCCCTGTTCTAACCAGTCCCTGTTCCCTGTTCTAACCAGTCCCTGTTCCCTGTTCTAACCAGTCTCTGTTCCCTGTTCTAACCAGTCCCTGTTCCCTGTTCTAACCAGTCCCTGTTCCCTGTTCTAACCAGTCCCTGTTCCCTGTTCTAACCAGTCTCTGTTCCCTGTTCTAACCAGTCCCTGTTCCCTGTTCTAACCAGTCTCTGTTCCCTGTTCTAACCAGTCTCTGTTCCCTGTTCTAACCAGTCTCTGTTCCCTGTTCTAACCAGTCTCTGTTCCCTCCTCTAACATTTCTACCAAAGTACACCCCCATAATAATGTATTATCTTTTATTTTTGGTGCTTTGAACGCCACAAACCCAGTGCCATTCAGCTCCATTGTATTGGAGTGACATCAGACAATCTCTACAGCAGGTATCTCTACAGCAGATATCTCTACAGCAGGTATCTCTACAGCAGGTATCTCTACAGCAGGTATCTCTACAGCAGGTATCTCTACAGCAGGTATCTCTACAGCAGGTATCTCTACAGCAGATATCTCTACAGCAGATATCTCTACAGCAGACATCTCTACAGCAGGTATCTCTACAGCAGGTATCTCTACAGCAGGTATCTCTACAGCAGATATCTCTACAGCAGGTATCTCTACAGCAGGTATCTCTACAGCAGATATCTCTACAGCAGATATCTCTACAGCAGGTATCTCTACAGCAGGTATCTCTACAGCAGATATCTCTACAGCAGATATCTCTACAGCAGGTATCTCTACAGCAGGTATCTCTACAGTAGGTATCTCTACAGCAGGTATCTCTACAGCAGATATCTCTACAGCAGATATCTCTACAGCAGGTATCTCTACAGCAGATATCTCTACAGCAGATATCTCTACAGCAGGTATCTCTACAGCAGGTATCTCTACAGCAGATATCTCTACAGCAGGTATCTCTACAGCAGGTATCTCTACAGCAGATATCTCTACAGCAGATATCTCTACAGCAGGTATCTCTACAGCAGGTATCTCTACAGCAGGTATCTCTACAGCAGGTATCTCTACAGCAGGTATCTCTACAGCAGATATCTCTACAGCAGGTATCTCTACAGCAGATATCTCTACAGCAGATATCTCTACAGCAGGTATCTCTACAGCAGGTATCTCTACAGCAGGTATCTCTACAGCAGGTATCTCTACAGCAGGTATCTCTACAGCAGGTATCTCTACAGCAGGTATCTCTACAGCAGGTATCTCTACAGCAGACATCTCTACAGCAGATATCTCTACAGCAGGTATCTCTACAGCAGGTATCTCTACAGCAGGTATCTCTACAGCAGGTATCTCTACAGCAGGTATCTCTACAGCAGGTATCTCTACAGCAGGTATCTCTACAGCAGGTATCTCTACAGCAGGTATCTCTACGGCAGGTATCTCTACAACAGGTATCTCTACAGCAGACATCTCTACAGCAGGTATCTCTACAGCAGGTATCTCTACAGTAGGTATCTCTACAGCAGGTATCTCTACAGCAGGTATCTCTACAGCAGGTATCTCTACAGCAGATATCTCTACAGCAGGTATCTCTACCGCAGGTATCTCTACAGCAGGTATCTCTACAGCAGATATCTCTACAGCAGATATCTCTACAGCAGACATCTCTACAGCAGGTATCTCTACAGCAGGTATCTCTACAGCAGGTATCTCTACAGCAGATATCTCTACAGTAGGTATCTCTACGGCAGGTATCTCTACAGCAGACATCTCTATGGCAGACATCTCTATGGCAGACATCTCCAAAACTAGGCAAATCACACAAACATTTTTAATTATGCGTTTTTTGTTTGTTTGTTTTTTTGGGTGAACTGTCCCCTTAACTTAAATTATTTATCATTCATGTCGCGTCACCGTGTCCAAGGTCAGGCGTGATCAAAAGAAATCACAGAACATGCACAGCAGGGTGCAGCATCCGGCCCAAACCCCCCACCGCCAAACAGCACAGCCAAGTCGGACATTTTATACACAGCGCTGGCTGCTGCATCAGTGCATTACAGATTCATCATGGTCTATTTAAATGAAACCCCTCTCACACAGCGCCTCGCCTCCTCAGGGAGCACCTCCTCACGCAGCGCCTCCTCAGAGAGCGCCTCCTAGTGGTGGAGGCGAGGAGGGAGGAGAGGGAGCAGCTTACCTGGAATGACTGGACGAAACTCAGAACCTTCAGCGATAACTTGCGGCTCGAGAGGAGCAGCGCTTGCAGGCTGAAACGACAACGACAAAGAAAAGTCACCTCTGTGAGTTTTGTCTTTTGTCTTCTTGGTTTTGTTTCGTTTAAACGGGGGAACGCAGGGCGTCGTGAAGGTCTCACCTCTCCTTGCTGCACAGCTTGTGTACGGCGATCTTTCGACACACTTTGCGGTTGAGCTCGGAGTTGAAGAGAGGCATGCCGAAGCAGAGCTCCAGAGGTACCCAGTCATCCTCAGACGATAACGCTGGAGAGAGGAGGAGGAGGGGGGAGAGAGAGGAGGGAGAGGAGGGAGGGAGAGGAGAGAGAGGAGGAGGAGGGAGGGAGAGAGAGAGGAGGGAGGGAGAGAGAGGAGGGAGAGAGGAGGGAGAGAGAGAGGAGGAGGAGGGGGGAGAGGAGGAGAGAGGGGGGAGGGAGGGAGAGAGAGGAGGAGGGAGGGAGAGGAGAGAGAGGAGGAGGAGGGAGATGAGGAGAGAGGGGGGAGGGAGGGAGAGAGAGGAGGAGGGAGAGGAGGAGAGGAGGAGGAGGGAGATGAGGAGAGAGGGGGGAGGGAGGGAGAGAGAGGAGGAGGGAGAGAGAGAGGAGGGAGGGAGAGGAGGAGGGAGAGGAGGAGGAGGGGGGAGAGAGGAGGAGGGAGAGAGAGGAGGGAGGGAGAGGAGAGAGAGGAGGAGGGAGATGAGGAGAGAGGGGGGAGGGAGGGAGAGAGAGGAGGAGGGAGAGAGAGGAGAGAGAGAGGAGGAGGAGAGAGGGGAGGGAGGGAGAGGAGGAGAGAGAGAGGAGGGGGAGGAGGAGGAGAGAGGGGAGGGAGGGAGAGGAGGAGGAGGAGGGAGGGAGAGAGGAAGAGGGAGAGAGAGGAGAGAAAGGAGGATAGAGGGAGAGGAGGCGGGAGAGAGGAGGAGGAGAGAGAGGAGGGAGGGAGAGGAGGAGGGAGAGAGAAGGAGAGGAGGCGGGAGAGAGGGAGGGAGAGAGGGAGAGAGAGAAGGAGGGAGGGGGGAGGAGGAGGGAGAGAGAGAAGGAGGGAGAGAGAGAAGGAGGGAGAGAGAGAAGGAGGGAGGGACACGTCGGAAATAAATACAACTTGAAGTTGTCGAGAAATCGGAAAAAGTGGCACAAAAAAGAGCATATTGCCCTTTTAATCTAGTAATAATATAAACTCTGTATGATAGCATGTACCTCATACTATAATCTACTAATATAACTCTGTATGATAGCATGTACCTCATACTATAGTCTACCCATATAACTCTGTATGATAGCATGTACAATAATGCTGTAAATACCATATATATCTATATATATGTATATAATATAAATATATATATCCACATCTGTCTGTACATACCTGCATATAATCCTTTTTTAGATACCTGTAGATACTATATCTACATGTATATCTGTACATATCCCTACTATACATATAGTATATCTGTACATATCCCATACTCTTACTAGTTACACTGCTGGCTAGTACGACTTAAATACCGTAGTGTCTTTATAAATGTATCACTGTACATATCAATACTACAACTCTGTAAATACATCTGATTAGCACTATTACTGAGTGGTACTATGTTATATCCAGTTTAATATAAGTTTAATAGGATTTTTTTTTTTAAATGTGTAGTTCGCTACATACTTTTAAGAAATTACTCAAATATAAGGTGATACATAAATATAAAACCTCATTATTATCCTGGTTATATTTTATCTATAACATAGCTATGTTCAAATAGTGACAAAGGGAAAAAGAAAAAAGAAAAACATATATATATATATATATATATATATATATATATATATATATATAAAAGAAAAAGTATTAAAAAAATAAAAAATAAACAGATAAATGTGTATACGTTTTGTACATAAAACGATGAAACGTTTGTAACCTTTGCTAAATGATATACTGAATTATGTTTCTTTTTTGTATATATTTTTTTGTAAATAGTGTAATGTACCGTAAATAGTGTAATGTGAAAAGGGTAGGCAATTATAAGCCTCAGCTTCAGCCTACGCCTTTTCGGTAATTTAATTTTTTTCGTTTTTTTTTTAAATTCTACTACTATGCTTTGTAAAAAAAATACAGAAATAAAATCATTAATTCATTCATCCATAATCACCTGTACATTGTATATTACTATTGCACTTTACTGTTACATTTGCACTCTGGTTAGATGATTTGATTTGATTTATTGACAAATCTGGAGGCCCTACCGTCCGTCTTCCCCCTGCCTTCCGCGTTGTTCTCCTCGGACACCAGTTCAAAGGACTCTGTGCTGCCGTTGGTGTCGAACCCTCCGCCCAGATGAGTGTCTCCTGTGGAGAGAAACAACAAAACCTTCCAGATGAGTGTCTCCTGGGGAGAGAAACACAACAAAACCTTCCAGATCAGTGTCTCCTGTGGAGAGAAACAGAGAAACCTTCCAGATCAGTGTCTCCTGTGGAGAGAAACAGAGCAACCTTCCAGATCAGTGTCTCCTGTGGAGAGAAACAGAGAAACCTTCCAGATCAGTGTCTCCTGTGGAGAGAAACAGAGCAACCTTCCAGATCAGTGTCTCCTGAGGAGAGAAACAGAGAAACCTTCCAGATCAGTGTCTCCTGTGGAGAGAAACACAACAAAACCTTCCAGATCAGTGTCTCCTGAGGAGAGAAACAGAGCAACCTTCCAGATCAGTGTCTCCTGAGGAGAGAAACAGAGAAACCTTCCAGATCAGTGTCTCCTGTGGAGAGAAACAGAGCAACCTTCCAGATCAGTGTCTCCTGAGGAGAGAAACAGAGAAACCTTCCAGATCAGTGTCTCCTGTGGAGAGAAACAGAGAAACCTTCCAGATCAGTGTCTCCTGTGGAGAGAAACAGAGAAACCTTCCAGATCAGTGTCTCCTGTGGAGAGAAACAGAGAAACCTTCCAGATCAGTGTCTCCTGAGGAGAGAAACAGAGAAACCTTCCCGATCAGCACGCAGACTCTCAGCGCCTCGCTCCTCCTGCAAGTTGATAAAAAGCCCGGACGTCTTTGAAAATCACCCAGAGCGCGTTCAACGAGAACCGATTCTCAGCGGAGAGGAGAGCGGTCGTGGAACTGATGATGAATGCGTCCTTTTCAAGTTCTACGCGGGAGAAGCTCAGATTTACGCACGACTTCAGCCGGGACTTCGGGCCTAAAGTGTTATGATTATTATTCTTCTTCCGTTGGGTCTGGAGAGACCGCACGTGTAGCCGCGTGTGTACCAAACAGAACCTGTGAACGATTAAATCAACGTAATGAAATCGGACAATGTCCAGGAAAAGGGTAAGAGGGTTCGATCTGCGTCCATTAGTAAAGGCTATTAGGATACGGGACACAATCAAGCCGGCGAGCGGCATAATTCAAGTGGACTGGGGAGACGATGCCGATCGAATTCGCGGCGTCGGTGACGATTCCTACCGAGTCGGACACTATTTCCTGCCAGACGACGTGGAGGAGGCAGGAGGGACAGAGCGGCGCGCGGAGCGTTTACTTCCTGTTGCACTCGTTGTCTAATACAATAGCTGACGGGAAAGAAACTTGGGAGCGATCGATGCCGTTCAAGGTCGGAGGTAGGAGACGCACGCCTCTGGCCGAAACAGCGTACGTGTAAAGGTCAGGAAGGGTCAGGAGAGGGTGAGGAGAGGGTGAGGAAGGGTCAGGAGAGGGTCAGGAGAGGGTGAGGAGAGGGTCAGGAGAGGGTCAGGAGAGGGGCTGTGTGTCTCTGGCCAAAGTGGTGGTGCTATTTGAGGAATGGGGTATAATTTCAGACGCAACAGGGTTTATACTCAGTAACTACCGGTAACTATTATGTTCGAAAACAGCAGATTTTGTGTGTGTATGTGTGTGTGTGTGTGTGTGTGTGTGCACTTGTCTACGTGTCTATGCGCTGTGTGTGTGTGTGTGTGTGACCCACGCCCCTTACCCCTGCAGAATAGATGGGCCTGCGGCATTGCCTGTTGTTGTATCTGTCTGCTGTGTGTGTGTGCGTGTGTGTGCGTCCGTGTGCGTGTGTGTGTGTGTGTGCGTGTGTGTGTGTGTGAGAGCCATGCCCCTCACCCCTGTAGTCAGCAGAATGGGGCCGGCGGTGCCGGGTGTTGGAGTTCAGCATGGTGATGTAGCCACACTGGTGCTCCAGGTCGACCTGCTGCTTCAGGCAGCGCAGGGCCGGGTGTACGGCCATGTTGGAGGAGGAGAACTCTGCAAGAGAGAAGAGGAGGGGAAGAGTTACTGTCTGTCTGTCTGTCTGTCTGTCTGTCTGTCTGTCTGTCTGTCTGTCTGTCTGTCTGTCTAGAAATGAAATAAAGAACGTACTGGTCGGCATGTGACCAATGCCAGTATCACCCATGTGTTTTGCCCTTTGACTGACTGACTGACTGACTGACCCATGATTTAGTTGTAATTAATGCTACTGTGTCAATAAAGAAATACTGACACAGACCTGGACCTATTTAATTCAAGATCTTCAAGAAAAAAACAATGCTGATTTATTTATCACACGCAAACCAAAACAGACATACCAAAACAGACATACCAAAACAGACATACCAAAACAGACATACCAAAACAGACATACCAAAACAGACATACCAAAACAGACATACCAAAACAGACATACCAAAACAGACATACCAAAACAGATGCACCAAAACAGATGCACCAAAACAGATGCACCAAAACAGACAAAAAACTCCCACCCTTGATGAAGCTCCAGGAACTGTACATAAATCAGATTGATTGATGGATTGATTGAAAACTTTATTAACAGATTGCAGAATGGGTACAATACAGTACGGCTCAATACACACAATTGTTAAGGGGATGCAGACCAGAGAAAGACTTTCGAGTAGTTTACATCAGGGTCCCCCATTTTCAATTCATCATAACATATATGACATACACGACATGCAGATAGACAGTACTGCTACATCTATACATTTATGACATACCAGATTTACAAATACAGTACTGTTTATGATACAAAAAGAGTCTAAAAAAGAGAGTATATACATTTGACGTAGAAACTGTACATTGGAGGAGGTTGGGTAGGTGGGGTTGGGGAAACTGTACAGCACTCATGTGCTGAAAGTATAGGCCATATTGCACAGCAAATGCGGAAGAAGTTTGTTTAAAATATTAAAGAGATACGAGATAATAATAATGGATTGGATTTATATAGCGCTCTTCATGACACCCCAGTGACCCCAGAGCACGTACAGAGTCCATTATTCGTTCATACACAGTCATACCGGTGGTGGTAAGCTACAATTGCAGCCAGAGCTGCCCTGAGGCAGACTCACAGAAGCGTGGCGAATAATCATCGCCTACGGCCCCTCCGACCACCACCAACATTCATTCACATGCATACACATTCATACGAGGCAAGTAGGTTAAGTGTCTTGCCCAAGGACACAACGGCAGTGGGATGGACATGGGCTTGAGCGGGATTCGAACCACCAACCCTTCGATCATTGGATTGTGATGTGGACAATGTGTTTTTAGATATTGTAGAGCTGACACATGGCACAGAAGATGCAGAATCCATCTACAACAGCTTGAGACAGAATCTTTCGCCCGCAGTCCACGGCTCGCTGAAAGACGTTGCTGGATGTAACCACTTCGAGTTTTTCATCTCCAAGCTGTACTCTCTCTATACCACCAGTCCGCAAAGAACGCGAGATTACTTGAGGAAGCAGCTGCAGATCTAAATATGCAGATTTTGAGAATCGGGCAGATCTTCACCATCAGGTGGGTGGCGAGTAGTTTTAATTAGAGATGTCCGATATTATCGGCCGATATTGGCATTAAAATGTAATATCGAAAGGTATCGGTTTAAAAAAAATTATGAAAAATTATTATTATTATAATTTTTTCTGTATTTACCCAGGCAAGCAAGTAAGAACAAATTCTTACTTTATTTATTGTCAAAAGTATGCATAATGTTGTGTTAATTCCACGACAAAAGATATGTAATGTTAATTACCTGAAATTATTCCATTTTTGGGGGGGGGGGGGACCCTGCATATATCGGTATTGGTTTATATCGGTATCGGAAATTAAGAGTTGGACAATATCGGTATATCGGTAAAAAAGCCAATATCGAACATCCCTAGTTTTAATACTGTAAAATCTGTCTGGAATAACTACCCTGCTTTAGCGCGCCACTTTAAAACAGCAAGTGAGGACGCATCTCGCAGTGACACACAGAGGAAGAAATTCCTGGGGCTCCACAAATAAACTCTGGGTTTTTAGTTGATCTGGCATCAAAGACATGCTCCGTGAGCTGCAGGGCCTGTCACTGACGTTTCAGCAAAGAGACATGAATCTAGTGCAGGGGTTCTCAAACTTTTTTATACCACGACCCCATTTCATTTAGGATTTCTTCAGGCGACCCCACACGTGGAAATAAGGAATATAAAAATAAAAGCTCATGTTGTTGAACTTGATCATGCATATTTATTAGAAAATGAAAGTACAACACGTCAGGGGCACACATACATGCACATACTCATTTATAGGAAATAGGCATACACACACCTACATATACACACAGTTGAAGTATAGGCTTTCACTGACACATATGGGGGATACACATGTATATAGGAGACACACACATACGTAGCTGAGACGCACATATATATACACATCTGAGATATACACTCAC
The DNA here is from genome assembly GCF_963971535.1 of Notolepis coatsorum. Classification (NCBI taxonomy): domain Eukaryota; kingdom Metazoa; phylum Chordata; class Actinopteri; order Aulopiformes; family Paralepididae; genus Notolepis; species Notolepis coatsorum. The sequence continues at coordinate 2,124,032 of NC_140177.1, forward strand.
ATAGGGGGCAGAGGCACACATGGATACGAGACACACACAAGAGATAGGAGTACAGTCACATACCAGGAAGATGCACACACACACATATGAGGCATGTACACATGCTTACGTGATACACGTACCCACATACATGTGTCGGAGACATGTGTGCATGCATGTTATCATGCACAACTGCATGTGTCTGGGGCGCTTTCTCTCACATGCAATATGGAGAAGGGTGGCATCCCGATAGAGGATGCAGCACATACCTGCTCGAAGGTAGTTCGGTCTACATGCAAAGTATATATATCAGGGATGTATACGCATAATGTATAGTATAGTATGTTTCTTTTTTCGTAAGTCTTTTTTTATTTTCCATGTCAGTTGTTAATGTATTTGTATGAGTCCTTTACATGTTTTGTATGTTCTTACAAAAAAGAAAAGGGCAAATCCTGGAAAGTGCATATGATGATGTGGAAAGAGATGTTTTGAATATTGGAGAGATTTGTGCAAAAAAATATCAATAAAAAAAAAAAAAAAAAAAAATGAAAGTACAGCACTATGTTATCAATGAAATTAATTCATATTATCAACAAAAGCAACGGAATTGTTTCTGTATACACATTTATAAAACGAGGCATATTTAGCCAAAATATGTTGCCAGAACATGAGAAGAAAATGCGCTCATGTGCGCTTTGGCGGAGATCCGCCTCTACTCTGAAAATCCGGCCTCGCAGAGGTATGTTGATGAGAAGGGGACAGGCTTTCTCAGCGCAGCATTACACAACACTGGGTACTCGTTCCGGAACCGCTGATCTAGTGGATGCTAGTCGCCACATTCAGCAGTCTATTGATATACTGAAAGCCATGAAAGTGAGTGGAGGTAAATCAGCACTAAAGGCCGAACAACGCACGTCACAAGGACTGTTTAACACTAGCACAGCCATGGAGAAAATGCCACTGATTCCCGCCGGGAACGGGTCAGATGACCCGACAGCTTATATGAGAAAATATGAGAAAAATAAACAGTGTAAACTATATAATTACCTCTGAATATAAAAATATGAGGTTTACCACAATGAAATGTAGGTTTGAGTGATAATTATAATCCTCTGCTTTGTCTTCAGCTGGACCAGAGCTGAGAAGCCACTTTCACAAAGATAGGTAGTGCAAAAAAAAAAAAAAAAAAATTATAATAAAAAAAAAAAAAAGATTATACGACGCATCGACGCAAAAATTAGGCGTTGACGAGTTTTTATGATCGACGTTGTCGATTATGTCGACTAATCATTGCAGCCCTAATGTACAGAGTTGTAGTATTATGTACAGTGTCAGTGATACAGGTATAAAGACACTATGGTACTAACTAAGTCATACTGAGCAGCAGTGTAACTAGTAAGAGTAGGTAAGATATAGATATAGTATCTACAGATGTGTAAAAATGATTATATGCAGGTATGTACAGACAGATGTGGATATATATATATACACAGTAAGAATAAATATTATATATATATATATATATATATATATATACAGCACTATTGTACATGCTATCATACAGTTATATGGGTTATATGCAGGTGTATAAGCAGGTATATAAAATAATTATGCAGGTATATTCAGACAGATAATAAATATATGCGATGAATTTAAATATATATATATACGGTAAATACAGCATTACTGTACCTGCTATCATACAGTTATATGGGTAGACTATATAGCATGAGGTAGGTCGTCGTGATTATTATGATTACAGTGTAGGATTGTAGACACCTACTGTTACGACACACAATTAGTAACATGCAATATTAGTGTTATATTATCGTCAGCTTTTCAGTTACTTAGTTACCATTTTGAGGACGGAAGCATTATGTGATTTTTCGACTACCGAGCGATGGATATCAAGCAGTCGATCTTTCTTTCACCACAGTGGATGTGTAGATCAATTTGGAATGAAATGCAATCATTGAGTTAAGTACGCCAGGCGACACTACATAATAGGAGCAGATTTGTTGTCAGTGGTGGTACGCCCAGAGGAAGATATTCTCACAATATACCAAATGAAAGTGTAAGTGAAACACTTCGATATCGCGCAGCGTCCAATATTCGATACTACGGGTTATATGTCCCATTATTACCAGGCTGCGGCAGCCATAGCGCTCACCTCCTCGAAGCTCCTCCTCGTCGAAGGGGAACGGGATGTGAACCGTCTCTCCGTGGCCGTGCATCCCATGACCCTGAGAACACACGTAATTATATATCAGTTATCTCACCGTCCAGCATCCTCAGCCGTCCATTCAGTGGCTGCTGGTCTGTGTGGATAAACCAATCAAAGTGTGAAATAGATTTTTTTTTTCAGATTCAGAGTTTTATTTGCCACATGGAAGCAATACAATCATAGAGTTTTCATACAAAATCATAAATACCATACCATGGGCAAAAGGAGCAGGAAGAAGAATAATTCTTATAGTTACCTGCCCCCCTATTCCTAAACTAAACGAGTATTACTTGATGGTTGGCGTACAACCTAATTTACACACAAAATAATATTTGATACCATATACAAAGAAACAAACAATCCACAGATTAAACAAGACATTTTTTTATAATAATAATAATAAAGAAGAAAAGAAAAAAAGAAAGAAAAGATCTCACTACTCAGATCACATTTGGCTTAGCTGACAGTTAGGAGAGGAGGTAGCTTTCATTTCTTCAGAGCAAACACGAAGGAACCCTAATTAGGGTAAAGGTTTTGTTATTCATGTATTTGGTGAGGGGTTAGTGTGTGTGTGCGTGCGTGCGTGCGTGCGTGCGTGCGTGTGTGTGTGTGTGTGTGTGAGATACCTAAGTGTGGAGAGAAGATATTGTAGTGTCGTCTGCATGTCAGAGGAACATGAATACATGAATATATTGTAAGGGGCGACAGTGGCTCAGGAGGTAGAGCAGTCGTCTGGCAATCCGGAGGTTCCCGGTTCGATTCCCGCTCCTCCCGGGCAGCTGGTCGATGTGTCCTTGAGCAAGACACTTAACCCCTAATTGCTCGCGATGAGCAGGTTGGCACCTTGCATGGTCGCCTCCGCCATCGGTGTGTGAATGTGTGAGTGAATGGGTAAAATGTGAGTAACAAATTGTAAAGTGCTTTGGATAAAAGCGCTATATAAAAAAGCAGCCATTTATATGATATGGGGGTTGTGTGTGTGTGTGTGTGTGTGCGTGCGTGTGTGTGTGTACCTGGATCAGAACGGCAGAATGTGTGAGGGCGTCGTTAAGCATGGTCAGCACGTTGGACGTAGGTACCACACCGGGGTCGTGACCCCAGGAAGTGATCAGCAACCGGTCATAAGCCTAAAAAAACACATGTACCAACCAAGTTATATATTCCATAGCCAATGAGCATTCTGTAGCCATGACTACTAGCCATGAGCAAGACACCATTGACCATACTAAACTAGGGATGTTCGATATTGGCTTTTCTTTTACCGATATCCGATATACCGATATTGTCCAACTCTTAATTTCCGATACCGATATTAACCGATACCGATATCGGTTGATATCGGTTTCCCCCCCCCCAAAAACGGAATAATTTCAGGTAATAAAATTACATATCTCTTGTCGTGGATTTAACACAACATTATGCATGCTTTTGACAATAAATAAAATAAGAATGTGTTCTTACTTGCTTGCCTGGGTAAATAAAGGTTAAATAAATGTGTACAATCTTTTTTATTTGTAATTTCCGATATTACATTTTAATGCCAATATCGGTAGGCCGATAATATCCGACATCCCTATACTAAACCCATGGATGAAAAACATACGTAACGGTTGCCGGAGAAACAGCGCGGGGCGGGTGTTTCTTCATCAGAGAAACATTTCTACCTGAACGCTATTTTGCAAGTTGCATTCCAGGCTTATCACCACCCTAGGTAATTGAGGTTTGAGAAATACAAACATCCCAGAACGACCCCCCCCCCCCCCCCCCCCGACCCCCCCCCCCCGACCCCCCCCCCCCCCCCCCCCTAGTGCACGATGATAATAGGTTCTGCCAGACATCTCTCTCTCACACAGCACAGCGCTAACACGGCGAGGAGAGAGGTCTGGCGATGCGGGACCGCTGGAGGAGTAACCCTGTGTGGTGGAGGTCTGTATTTGCCACAAACATCTGTCGGTACGGTAGGATGCGGCTAAATTGGCGTAACTTGGAACGATAACGGTGGAAACAGGTTGGTTCCTGGTCCGACGCCATTACCTGCCAAAACATCAACATCTGAGCAAGATTTGAGAGGATTTCATTTTATTATCTTGGTGCACATTGTGCTGTGGCAGCCGTCTTGTGCATCTGGTCTATTGTTTGTTTTAGTTTTTTTTCTTCAAAGGAGAGTGGGCATCCCACCTCTTTATAGAGACAGTAGGAAGGCTGAGAGAGAGACAGAGTAGGGGAGACACAGGAGAGAAGGTTCTTTATTGAGACAGTAGGAAGGCTGAGCGGGAGACAGAGGAGAGAAGGTTCTTTATTGAGACAGTAGGAAGGCTGAGAGGGAGACAGAGGAGAGAAGGTTCTTTATTGAGACAGTAGGAAGGCTGAGCGGGAGACAGAGGAGAGAAGGTTCTTTATTGAGACAGTAGGAAGGCTGAGCGGGAGACAGAGGAGAGAAGGTTCTTTATTGAGACAGTAGGAAGGCTGAGCGGGAGACAGAGGAGAGAAGGTTCTTTATTGAGACAGTAGGAAGGCTGAGCGGGAGACAGAGGAGAGAAGGTTCTTTATTGAGACAGTAGGAAGGCTGAGAGGGAGACAGGGGAGAGAAGGTTCTTTATTGAGACAGTAGGAAGGCTGAGAGGGAGACAGAGTAGAGGAGACACAGGAGAAGGTTCTTTATTGAGACAGTAGGAAGGCTGAGAGGGAGACAGAGGAGAGAAGGTTCTTTATTGAGACAGTAGGAAGGCTGAGAGGGAGACAGGGGAGAGAAGGTTCTTTATTGAGACAGTAGGAAGGCTGAGCGGGAGACAGAGGAGAGAAGGTTCTTTATTGAGACAGTAGGAAGGCTGAGCGGGAGACAGAGGAGAGAAGGTTCTTTATTGAGACAGTAGGAAGGCTGAGAGGGAGACAGAGGAGAGAAGGTTCTTTGTTGAGACAGTAGGAAGGCTGAGAGGGAGACAGAGTAGAGGAGACACAGGAGAGAAGGTTCTTTATTGAGACAGTAGGAAGGCTGAGAGGGAGACAGAGTAGAGGAGACACAGGAGAGAAGGTTCTTTATAGAGAGAGTAGGAAGGCTGAGAGGGAGACAGAGTAGAGGAGACACAGGAGAGAAGGTTCTTTATAGAGAGAGTAGGAAGGCTGAGAGGGAAACAGAGGAGAGGAGACACAGGAGAGAAAGCAGTGTAGATTAGATTAACCTGGAATGTGTCTGTAGATTAGACTAACCTGGAACACGTCTGTAGATTAGACTAACCTGGAACACGTCTGTAGATTAGACTAACCTGGAACACCTCTGTAGATTAGACTAACCTGGAACACCTCTGTAGATTAGACTAACCTGGAACACCTCTGTAGATTAGACTAACCTGGAACACGTCTGTAGATTAGACTAACCTGGAACACCTCTGTAGATTAGACTAACCTGGAACACGTCTGTAGATTAGACTAACCTGGAACACCTCTGTAGATTAGACTAACCTGGAACACGTCTGGTATAGCCCGGACTACTCCATGATATTATTACTCTGTGACAGAACCCACCTGAAAAGTCTCCGGTAGCTTCCGGAGCCGGGAGCCCTTGGAGAGCAGCAGAGAGGGCGGACCCTGGCCGGTCACATGGTACAGGTACAGTTTGAACCAGATGGAGCTCACCTCGGGGATGGCAGGGCCAATGTGCTGCGGGGGAGAGACACACACACACACACACACACACACAGACTGATATTCTCACTCAAACATACATTTTCTCTCTCTATCTCTCTCTTTCTCACCCTCTCTCACCCTCCCTCCTCCCTCCCTCTCTTTCTCCCTCTCTTTCTCTCCCTCCTTTACCCCCTCCCTCCCTCCCCTCTCCCTCCTGCCCTCCCTCCCTCTTTCCCTCCCTCCCTCTCTAACCCCCCTCCTCCCTCTCTTTCTCTCTCTCCCTCCCTCCCTCACTCCCCTCTCCCTCCTGCCCTCCCTCCCTCCCTCCCTCCCTCCCTCCCTCCCTCCCTCCCTCCCTCCCCTCCCCTCTCCCTCCTGCCCTCCCTCGCTCCCCTCTCCCTCCTGCCCTCCCTCCCTCCCTCTCTTTCCCTCCCTCCCTACCAAACATCAGAGGAAGAGCAGACCCGTTTCTGGTTCAGTCATCACGTTGTCTCAACATCATGAGTTATTATTGTCTATTGTTAACTCTGTCTGAGAAGCGGCGCATTGAAGCGGCTATTATGGAGAGCGACACAAAACACTTCACCGAAGCCCCAGTCCTGAGTCACAGAGTTCTGATAAACATGAACGTGTGAGTGTGTGTGTGAGTGTGCATGTGTGTGTGTGCATGTGTGTGGGGACCAACAACAGTCTCACTGCTCGCTCTTTTTCATTCTCTCCATCCCCCTCCCTCGCTCTCTTTATTCTCTCTCAATCTCTCACCCTCTCTCTCTCTCCGTGTACCCACAGGCAGAGTGCTGGAGCACGGCCAGGGTGTGGAATTGCTTTGGAGTCTGACTCTCTCTCTCTCTCATTCTCTCTCATTCTCTCTCTGTCTCTCTCTCTCTCTCTCTCTCTCTCTTGAGCCTCTCGTTGTTGGGGGCAATCTCAGGCTGAGCTCACACACACACACACACACACACACACACACACACACACACACACACACACACACACACACCTCTGCACATGAAGAGCTACACACACACACAGCATGCAGGAACACACACTATAATTATAATAATACTATCGCAACCGATACACCTCTCACCACCTCTCACTTCCCAACGCAGACAAACACCACTTGATCCAAGTCCCCAGTGTGTCTCTCTCTCTCTCGCTCTCCCCCTCTCTCTCTTCTCTCCCCATCTCTCTCTCCCTCTCCCCCTCTCTCCCCATCTCTCTCTCTTCTCTCACCATCTCTCTCTTCTGTCCCCATCTCTCCCTTCTCTCCCCCCTCTCTCTCTCTTCTCTCCTCCCTCCCTCCCTTCCTCCCTCCCTCCCTCCCTCCCTCCCTCCCTCCCTCCCTCCCTCCCTCCCTCCCTCCCTCCCTCCCTCCGGTACCTGAGGTGTGCAGCTGCTGATGGGTCTGATCTCGTTGCTGAGGGGTGCCATGGAGACCAGCAGCTTGTAGTTCTTGTTGAGGACGCGGCTGCAGGTGGCCTGGTCCAGCCCCAGCAGGCTCTCGCAGCGCAGCATGTCCAGGGGGAAGCCTGGCCACAAACATCTCTATTCAGTCAACTGAACCCCCAGCAGGCTCTCACAGCGCAGCATGTCCAGGGGGAAGCCTGGCCACAAACATCTCTATTCAGTCAACTGAACCCCCACCACCGAACAACCACACAACTCCGCTAAGAAGGTTTTACCACAGCCTGTGTGTTTGAGGTTGTGAAGTAAATCAAAATCACGTGTGGATGTGATGTAATCACAAGAAACTACTAGACCTCTACTGTCTTTAACTATGAGTGAACACAACACTCTAACTTACCATCTTTAGATAATAAAGTACTCAACCTCTACTGTCTTTAACTATGAATGAAAACAACACTAACTTACCATATTTAGATAATAAAGTACTCAACCTCTACTGTCTTTAACTATGAAGGAACACAACACTCGAACTTACCATCTTTAGATAATAAAGTACTCAACCTCTACTGTCTTTAACTATGAAGGAACACAACACTCGAACTTACCATCTTTAGATAATAAAGTACTCAACCTCTACTGTCTTTAACTATGATTGAACACAACACTCTAACTTACCATCTTTAGATAATAAAGTACTCAACCTCTACTGTCTTTAACTATGAGTGAACACAACACTAACTTACCATCTTTAGATAATAAAGTACTCAACCTCTACTGTCTTTAACTATGAACGAACACAACACTAACTTACCATCTTTAGATAATAAAGTACTCAACCTCTACTGTCTCTAACTATGAGTGAACACAACACTCTACCTTACCATCTTTAGATAATAAAGTACTCAACCTCTACTGTCTTTAACTATGAACGAACACAACACTAACTTACCATCTTTAGATAATAAAGTACTCAAACTCTACTGTCTTTAACTATGAGTGAACACAACACTCTACCTTACCATCTTTAGATAATAAAGTAATCAACCTCTACTGTCTCTAACTATGAGTGAACACAACACTCCAATTTAACAGCTTTAGATTATAAAGTACTCAACCTCTACCGTCTTTAAATATGAAGGAACACAACACTAACTTACCATCTTTAGATAATAAAGTACTCAACCTCTACTGTCTTTAACTATGAACGAACACAACACTCTAACTTACCATCTTTAGATAATAAAGTACTCAACCTCTGTCTTTAATATGAAGGAACACAACACTCTAACTTACCATCTTTAGATAATAAAGTACTCAACCTCTACCGTCTTTAACTATGAATGAAAACAACACTCTAACTTACCATCTTTAGATAATAAAGTACTCAACCTCTACTGTCTTTAACTATGAAGGAACACAACACTCGAACTTACCATCTTTAGATAATAAAGTACTCAACCTCTACTGTCTTTAACTATGAAGGAACACAACACTCGAACTTACCATCTTTAGATAATAAAGTACTCAACCTCTACTGTCTTTAACTATGATTGAACACAACACTCTAACTTACCATCTTTAGATAATAAAGTACTCAACCTCTACTGTCTTTAACTATGAATGAACACAACACTCTAACTGACCATCTTTAGATAATAAAGTACTCAACCTCTACTGTCTTTAACTATGAGTGAACACAACACTAACTTACCATCTTTAGATAATAAAGTACTCAACCTCTACTGTCTTTAACTATGAGTGAACACAACACTCTAACTTACCATCTTTATATAATAAAGTACTCAACCTCTACTGTCTTTAACTATGATTGAACACAACACTAACTTACCATCTTTATATAATAAAGTACTCAACCTCTACTGTCTTTAACTATGAATGAACACAACACTCTAACTTACCATCTTTAGATAATAAAGTACTCAACCTCTACTGTCTTTAACTATGAATGAACACAACACTCTACCTTACCATATTTAGATAATAAAGTACTCAACCTCTACTGTCTTTAACTATGAATGAACACAACACTCTACCTTACCATCTTTAGATAATAAAGTACTCAACCTCTACTGTCTTTAACTATGAGTGAACACAACACTCTACCTCACCATATTTAGATAATAAAGTACTCAACCTCTACTGTCTTTAACTATGAATGAACACAACACTCTACCTCACCATATTTAGATAATAAAGTACTCAACCTCTACCGTCTTTAACTAAAGAACTCCTTTTTTGAAGAAAGCCTTCATCCAAAATCCCAGTGTTCCGAATTCTGTTTAGGTTTAGTGAGGTCTATGATCATTTACGTTCAGTGAACCAGTTATAGTAATTTTAGCTTGCAGCCAGACAGCTTTCTCCTGAACGCGGGGGAAACTGCTATCTCGTCTTCTTGTCCGACTCTGGAGAAGTGACGGTGAGCATTTCCCATACTGTCGGCGTGTTCCTTTAATGTTCCTCTCCGGTGGAAGCCTTCAGATGTGAACGGCAGAGTGCTACAGTCGGTTCAAATCACGGGCTTGTGAACGGCCTGAAGATGAGACACTGAGCGCAACTCAAGACTGTCTTTAGTGCGTATGGGGAGGAGAAACTTGAAAAAGAATGAACTGGAATCACCCTCACATACTAGGCTGGTAAAGCTATGCCTCCTAAAGTGTGTAAACGGAAGTACCGGCTACAGGCTTTCCGGATTCGACAAAACAATTATAGAAACGTGTGAAGTGCACAATATTTCCTCGCTTAAGCCACTGCAACGGCTTTGCCTGAAGAATTTACTACATGACCGGGACGTTCTAGCTTGTTTGCCGACAGGATTCGGGAAAAGTTTGGTCTGTTCGGAGGCAGCTTCCAGGGGAAGTACATACACCGGAAATTCTAGCCCATTCACACTTTCGGCCGTAGTGCTTTACCTAGCCCCTTACGTGACTGTGATCTGCAAGCCAGGGATACGAAAAGCCCCTGGCTTGCAGATCGCAGTCACGTAAGGGGCTATGCTTTACGTAAGGGATAATGTATAGCTACGAGGTCATTGTCGCAAAATAATTGACCGACACAGAGTTTAAAATACCGAGCCGCCTCGGCGAGGTGTTTTAAACGTCAGTGAAGGTCAATTATTTTGCGACAATGATCGAGTATAGCTATACATTATCCCGCTTATTACATGGCTAACTTACTAACAATATACCTAATTCATTTTACATCGACTCGCAACACTGGTTCTGGCTCCGCTCGTCGCTCCGCCCCCTGTCATCGCCGGCAGCTTCCCCGGCAGCAGAACACCGGCAGTGTCTAATTGCACTGAAACAGTGTGTGTCAGTGGGCTTGATTGCGAACAGCTGCGCACAGCGGTCATTATTGTCCCACAGCGGTCATTACTGTCTGATAACTGACCTCTGACGCGCGCTATTGACCAATCACAAGCAAGCATTTCGGCGAATGTGAAAACGCCATGTAATAACAGTCTTTATCTCACGGAGGAGATAAAACTGGGAATGAGGTTACTCACATACACAAAAAGGGGCACAATGAGGTATGTGTACACAACACACTTAAACTGTACACAAACGAGGTATTTAGCGCTTTGAGATTTGCTCCACAATTATAAAGCGCATTACAAATCAAATATATTATTATTATTATTATGTAAACAACACACTTAAACTGTACACAAACGAGGTATGTACACAACACACTTAAACTCACACCCTTTTAGATCATGTGATTTGAAACCTTAATTCATGAAGAAAATGGGTAGCACTTGACAGTGTAATTGCCGTGTAATAATATAGAAATAACTTCAATGACTTGGTAATTATTCGCAATTATGGTTAATTAAGTTTTTTCTCATCTGCACCTTTGTTTACACCGTTTATTTTTCTCATATTTTTATATTCAGAGTTAATTACATTGTTCACACGGTTTATTTTTCTCATATCTTTATATTCAGATCTAATGTAATTGCCTATATTTATGTCTTTCTACTATTATCCTGCCCATACCTGTACCTCCCCTCCCCCCTCCGCCATGCTGGTAATTGGACTTCCATGACGTACTTATCTACGTCGGTATTGGGCCAAATGAATCCTGTATCGGTCTGGGGCGTCGGTCGGCAGCCAGCAGGCTCTCATAGTTCAGTTCAGTTATTTTTTATTTCGGGTTTTGGACACATAACAATGGTCATTCCGTAAATCGGCAACGTTTTACCAGCTGCTATTGCAGCATTGTCCAATTGTCCGAAACGGGCTAGGGAGAAGCACTAGGCTTGTCGGGCCCTACCCCCGGAGACTTTTCGTTTTTTTTATTTTAACATTTACATACATACATAGTACATACAATACATATAGTACACATTACAGTATAGTATACCTGCAGTATATAATAGTATATACAACACATATATAATGTGATATATACAATATAATATAGTACCATAATATAATAGTATATAGTGTAATATAGTTTAATATAATATACAGATTAATTATAATATGATTATATAATGTAATATGATATAACGTACAATACAGTATCATATGTATTTTTTTTGTTAATTAAATGCAATTAAAGCTCTTCTTCCCTTCTGTACCTATCGAAAATAGATTTTTTTTAGTCTAGATTTGAATTGATTTATGTTTTCACAATATTTTAGTGCAAGAGGTCCGGGGGGACCCCTTGGACAGAGGACGGGGAGGAGCGTGGGCCAGACGATCAGAGCGAAGGCACCCGGCCAACCAAAATAAACAACAGCATCTGGCGGCACCGCTGATGTGATGCAGAGGCTTCGGTTTGTTGTGCTCGACTTCTGGGAGGTACTCTCTGCCGCCCCCTCTAGGTAGATTAGTTGAAGAAATTAATGCAGGTTTATTATAGATTCTGTGTCTCCGTTCAGAAAGTGTTTTTTTTTTAAGTGTTTTTATTTAAATAAAAATTTAAGAAAGAAAATGCTACAAATGGCAGAGCAATTTTCAACCTCGTGTTAAGTATCCAATCAAATCATCGATGTTCATATATATATACCTATATATATATATATATATATATATGTGTGTATGTATGTGTGAGTATGTGTGTGTGTTTATATATATATATATATATATATATATATATATATATATATATATATATATATATATATATATATATATATATATATATATATATAAGAAAATATTCTCCATCCTTTAGGTGCAGTACATTTAACCTATGTTAAATTGATTACAAGTATGTATTGTATCTATGTATATATTTATATATGGTATAATGGGAATCTATAGATATACATACATATTTATTTTATTTTTGTATTTTCTTGTATAAAAAAAACTGAAAACTCACTAAACATATTGTTGGGACATTTTATTTTTGTAACTATTTAGAAACGAGCGTTGAGTGAAGGCGTTGAAAGGGTCTCTCCTACAACCTCTTCCACAGCTATGTTTCTGTTTAGCACTAGCCTCTAGTTGTGGGGGAAAATATCGATACGTAGTAGTATCGCGATACTTTGCGTGGCGATACTGTATCGATACAGGGACACCAAGTATCGATATTAAATTATTAAAAAAATATATATATATTTTTGTATTTTATTTTATTTTGTATAAGGAAGTTGCATTGTTCATTTCAATACCTGTAATAGTACAGTAGTCCACACACACACACACACGTGTGCATTCAGTTAAGTTGGAATATGACTAATACAAACAGTTCAGTTTGTCAGGTACATGCAACACAGATTACAGTGTTGACATCTGTCTGCTTGAGAAAATACCATGTTCTGCAATAAAAATTATTGAAGTGAGATGAACAGACTGAACATTATTTTATTAGATAAAACATGTTGACAATTTACTTTGCAGTTGAAAAAAGGTAATAAAGCGCAATACAGTATATCTCAATATCAATATCGCAATACTCAGCATATCGCAATATATTTAGTATCGCAATACTATCATATCGTGACTCAAGTATCGTGATAGTATCGTATCGTGAGACCTCTGGTGATTCCCACCCCTACTAGCCTCCCCTCCTGTTCTACACATGAGAGATCCACGTTTCGCAATTATGCCACAACAATGTGGAACGCCCTACCCACAGCTGTAAAATAATGTGAATCCCTACCCTCCTTCAAAACCACTCTCAAAGAGCACCTACGGGAGGCTGCTATTCGAAACTGGCCACCGTAAATGTCCAAACCCCCCTCCCCCCACCCACCCCCTCCTAATGTACAGTTTCCTCCCCATCGTATGTATGTATATATTTTCTGTTAGGATCTCTGTTTAACAGTACTGTATATTTGCACATCTTGTACGTCACAAAGGTAACAGTACTGTATACTTGTATGTCATAAATGTCATGATATATATCTCCGTATATCTGTATTAGGGCTGACCCCTATTAGTCGATTAGTCGACTAATCGGTCGAAAGGAGCTGTTTTTATATCATTCATTCCAAAAGAAAAGAGGCCTAGAAGCGTGGCTAACACTAATGGCACGCATACCAGAGGCTAACTGCCTACGAAAACAGGCACAGAGGCACTGAAAGAGGATTTCACCCGTCTAATGAACACACTAGACTAGACAAATATCAAGATGTATCCATCAGTGGACCAATTGCATGCTTTTGCAGAGGACAAGAAGCCTTCAGTCGACTCCTTCAGACATTAAGCACCCCCCCACAGCCCAGATGGAATGATAAAAATAAAAAATAGAAAATAAATGTAATTTTTTTTTTTATATATTATACTTTTTTTTTGTCGACTAACGGCAAATTTTGGCCAATCATAGTCGACCATCCAAATCCTTAGTCGGGGACAGCCCTAATCTGTATGTTGACTTAAGCCTTTGCACTCCCTGTTGTGTATGTCATAAATGTCTATATGAATTGAAAATGGGGGACCCTGATGTAAACAAGACGAACGTCTTTCTCTGGTCTGCATCCCCATAACAATTGTGTGTATTGAGACGTACTGTATTATACCCATTCTGCAATCTGTTAATAAAGTTTTCAATCAATCAATCAATCGCCC